>NW_027315834.1:12023449-12090949 GCF_026437365.1 Eucyclogobius newberryi | reverse complement strand
GTATCTGTACCCAAAGTGCACTGACAAGCCCATGAGACTAAAGGACATCTTAAAATGACAAATATTCATTCAGAAAACCACTAGTAAACAGTAGGGCTGAAACAACTATAGCCATTGTCATATTTTCAGCACCGTAATCGTTATCTGAGTCTAAAACACTTATGAAAAGACATTTTTATAACAAAGACAGTGGCATTATTACATCGCAATGTCAGTAAAGTACAAACTATTTCTGACATTGCACTTAATTTGTACATAATCTAGACGCCTTCAGTAACAATATTTCAACCGTTATTTGGTCACTGTCATTGTACAAAAGAAATAACAGTTTGACTAGTCGACTAATCTAAAATAATTGTTAGCTGCAGCCCTGGTAAACAGTGTACTGTCTGTACAAAAAAAGCTGATTAAACTCACAATTCACTCCCAAATCTCACAATAATTCACTCTCACAGCTTTGCCTTTCTGCTGTTGTGGATATAAAACCTTTTAAATCACTTCAAAATGAGTAAACAACAAAAAAATGTGTTAACAAATACACCATTAACCGATTAATCGACTAAACAACTAAATATCTACAGCCCTAATTTCCAACAAGGTCTATTTCAAAACAGTCCGTGAACATAAAGTTGTGTGAGAAGCGACGCGCTGCCATGTTTCCTTCGTAATTGCGTTTCGGAGCCGCGAGCCGTAGCCCAGATCCAACCCTCGGGGGGCCGGCTGTGGACTGGGGACCTGATTGGTCTCTGAGGGAGGGCGAGCGCGTTACCTTCTGCAGGCCTGGAACCACCATCTCGCTGCTGTTAGCGCTGACGTGCTCGTCCACGGTCACCCACTCGCCGTCCTCCTCCTCGTCCGTGCGCGACTGCAGGACGTAAGCCCGGGCGGGGGGGGACTGGTCCGCGGGAGGCGACCAGCGCAGGACGACGCCCGCGGCGTTCCGTCTGGCCGACAGAGCGGAGGGCGGCAGCAGGGCGCTCTTCTGCGGACGGGCGTCTGATGGAAAGAGAAGCGAGGACACTTATATGGTGGGGAAAGACGGCCGAATAAATAATGAAAATGAAAAATAGAATAAGCGGAGAGCGCATTCACACATTCAGCGCATCAAAATTGGGGCTAAACCAGGTCCAAAGGCGACGCCAAACCTGAGCTAGAGCGAGCATTTGGTGCGTTAACGCTCGTCGACATTTGGGCCTAAATTGAGCCCCTTTTGGTCCTGACGTGGACTTGATTTGGTCCTATTATAATACTTGTTAAGTCCTGTTCTGGTCCAGATTTAGTTAGGGTTTAGTCCTGGTTTAGCACTGTAAAAATGACACGAACACCTACTTAAAATGACTAGAACATGTTATTTATTTCAAAATGCGCATTAAAAACAAGCTGATAGAAACCCTGCCAGGATCTAAGTGCCTACGTTTACCCATTATACTTACAAGTAAAGTAAAAACAAAAGTAGTGCAAGGACAAAAGAAATAACACAGGTGGAATTTATTGTTTTTTGAGAAAAGAACTTTAAAAAGTCACCTTGAAAAACAATCCCACCCGGGGGAATTTATTAAAGTGTTTTCTGATAGGAGACGATGAAGGAGGAACCAGCGGCCGATAACCGAAATGACAAACAGTACAACAAGCGCATCATTCTGTTTATGCATTTGGTTCCATTTAAATGAAGTCGCAAAGGTGACAAACATATCTGATGCACAGGGCTGCGCAAAGCAATTAATGTCACCCCGGGGCGCCATCGTCGGGTACAACCACTGAAGTCGTCTGTGAAATGTGAATTTGAAAAGTTGTGCAGTGTTAAATTCAGACAATGCTTGAGCCCCACCAGTTTTAATTAAGGTTTTTCCTTTGACTTTTTTTTCCAATTTTCTGACTCATATTACCTTTTTCCTCAAGTAAAACTATTTCTTAGCCGTGTAAGCCAATTTGCACTAGCAGATAATGTGTTTTAAAAAAGACGTGTTGAAAAGGTCAAACCCCAAATTGTCTGATCCTCACAGTTTAAACTTATTTTTAAATTAGAATTAAGAGTACGCTCATGTTGTATTGCTGCGTTCCAGTTCAAATTCACCCCAACGGCATCACAATTAGAAATGTATCCGAGTAAGACAATCCAACATGGCCGTGCCTTGGGTTTGGATAAAGTATAACATCCGACAGGTAAAATGTGAATAGTTTTTGGTTTACTTTACCTTTCTTACTAATGTTTCTCTTCTGTCTGTGAATCTGTTCCTGCTGTTGAGTCTCTGCAGTTTTGACTGATATGTGACGCTAATGTTGCTAACGCTAACATGGAGCTAACCTCAACAAAGCCAAAAATCACTCTACGACAGTGCTTTAAAACTGTAAATGTAATGACACTTTAAATTAATTCCGCTTATTGGCTGACTGGAGCACTATTCTTGTTTTGTAATACTTGTTTTGAGACGCTATTGTGCACAAACTGTAATCCACTGCTCATTGTTTTTACCGATTTGACAACTGGGACGCAGAAACTCAGAGAACAAACGGGACGCAGCATGTGTACTTAAAGCTTTCAGTAGCCTTGGGTGAGTTACTGCGGCAACAACACAATCATGAGGAAAATCACTTCAGTCTTTAGATGGTGTGAAACCCATTTTAACAACACATTTCTGAGGCCTTTGATCAATCGGTGGATTTGGAACATAAACGGTGAGTGTGACAAACTGAAAAATAGTTAGGCTAAAATTGGGCTTACACTGTGCAATTTTAAGTCGGTCCAGATCACTCCAAAACTCACACTGTGAGATTGATATTTCAAACGAGGATGGCCTGGGCTCAAGACGGGATGGGTGGATGTGTTGACCTGCTCGCACTGCACGAGGAGGTAGAAGTGGCGTGTGCGGAGCTGTGGGCGCGTTTGTGGTCCTACAATCATCATGTACACCGCTTATAAACACCCAAAACATCATCATAAAACGGATTAGCAAACGTTGCCACTGTAAACAAACATTTTCTGGCTTTTGTGTGTGTTCAGAAGACGTGTATTTCCAGTGGGGTTTGTCACAGTTTTTGGCCCCTAAAAGCTGTGCTCACTGTTGCCTGCAGCTGTATTTTACTGCTTTTAGTGCTTCTTTCACTCGGCTTCAGCAGCGCTCGGACCCTACGACTCACGACAAATATCAAACATGTCTGAAATCCCTGTGACTGGAGCAGGTAATCGCAGCTCGTAAACTCCTGTCCTCAACATCAAGGGTCGGGCCCAAAAGCGGGCCGCGGGCCATCTGCTACTGGTTCTCGGAGGCAAATGTAACCTATGTTTTACTATGTGTTATTACTTTTGATTTATAGTCTGTTGCTATGTCCCTATATTATGTATGTGTTTTACCATGAAAGTATAGAGCCAATTGTAGAGCTAATAAACAGGAAACATAAGTAATAAGTATTTTAAAAGTTATGGAAAGGTATGTACACATTTTACTCTGCCCCCTTCAAACGGTCCCTGAAAAAAAATCGTCTTTACTTGCGAGGGGCCGCTTTTAAAATGGCCGTGCGACAAAAAAATGGTATAAAAATCGGCCCAAAAAATATCACACAATATTTAGTTTTGTGTTTTATGGCCGCCATATTGGTTCCAGTTGCTAATGTAAACACATGTAAACCCCTGTTCCCTGACCTCTGATTGGGAAACGCTCGAGTAAAGAATCCCCCGAATGACACTGACCCAAAGTCTGCGCCGTGACGATCTCGCTGAAAGGCCCGGTGCCCTGCTTGTTCTGGGACAGGACGCTGAACTGGTACGAGGTGGCAGGGGTCAGGCCCGCCACCTGCAGGCTGGTCCCCGAGGGGAGCGGCACGGGCACAGAGAACCACTCCTGCTGCTCATGGCTGCCCCCTGCTGACTGTCTCTTCACCCTGCACACACGCAGAAGGAGCACGATTAGTACGACTGCACAAAACACCGCACAAATGTCGATTGAACAGTATTATATAACATAGAACAATATAGATTCGATCAGTTTTGACTTTTGGTATGATGTAAATGATTATGTGACAGAAGTGTTTTAATGGTTTCACAACATTGGCTGGTTACAAGATAAAAATGCATTTCAAGATTCAAAATTTAAGAAAATTGTTTTTCTATTTATACACACAAAAGCTCATACAAATTAGATTTCTGGGTTGAGTAAGAAATATTTAAACACAGTAAGAAATACACTTAATTCAAGTCTGTAATTTTTTTCAGGCAATAAACCCAACACACGGCTCGTAAATATAACATTTTGCGCAGTACACAAAAGGGTCTAAAAATGGGCAATATTACACAACAAATAACCAATAATTTACTTATAATTGTCTTATTTCCAGTGGGGTTCAAATTTGGTACCACTTAGTTAAATGAACCTGTCTTGAACACCAAAGTGCACACTATTCACAGGGAAATACTCTAATGAAGTGGCAAGTAGCCCGTCTTTATAATGTGTTTTGCGATTGTCCAATTGTCTGTAAATATTAGAAAGATATTAATTAAACTCTCAGAATCATACTCAATATTCACACCCCTTTTAATTCATCTGGGACATAAAACTCCTGCTAATGAGCTGCTAATGGGACAAATGAAATACAGTAATGAAAAACGACATGTGGACTGTTGTTTTTCCTCTTGTTTTTCTTTTTCTTTTACTCTCGGTGTTCTGTTTGTTCATTATATGTCTTGTTTTATAAAAAATACTATTAAATTAACCCGTCTTGAATTTATAAAAGTAATGTATAAAAAGGTAATGTACAGAAACTAGTCATAGAATAAGATAAATCTTAACTAAATATAAATCTTGAATTATTTTAACCATTCGCAGAACACACATGATGACAGCATATGGACCCGCAAATTAAGCCAAGGAGGTGACAGAAATGTAAGAAAATAAGCAATTTATTTTTAGAAATAGGCAGTTTGTCTAATTAATAAAGGCATTTTGGATTTACAGTAATTTCACTAAACTTATTGTGTCAAAAAGTACACAATAATATCAAAAACAAAAGGGTGACATGGCAGAAAAGTAGGTTGCATTAAACATTCAGACTCATCACTGGCTCCTGATTTTGCGCGAGACGGCCTGACCACTCAAACTCCAATTATAGCAGCTTTTCTTGTTCTTCTGAGAGCCGCGTCTGCACAGGCTCTGACCCGAGGCTGCACAAAGCTATTCACCTATTGCAAAGGTGAAGGGAATTATTAATGACAGAGAGAGAACGGGCTCTTGGAAAACTTTGAAGACGACCGTTAGGACTTAACCGAGACAACCCGCTCTTTTTAATGAAAATATTTCAATGTACGTTTAGAAAGCTGCGAATGTACCTTTTCTGTCATGTGGTGCAGTCTGATTATGTTTTATGTCGACAGGAGATCACGCAATATACTGTTTCTTTCTTTATTTTTTATATTCTATACCTTTATTTTAGTTTATCTAATGGGCTTTAAAAACATGGCTCTTTGCTGTGAGTGAGCCCGCCTCTACTGTCACCATGGAAATGCTGCAGCTTTTGTTTGAGGAACATGACAGGCAAATAAATAGGCATATAGTAAAAGAGACTCTGTGATCTTATAACTGTAGTTGGCAGTCGAATCCTTGCACCGACCGATGTGACCTTGGGAGTATAAGATTAACTGCACCTGATATTTTCAACGTGAACTAACCCCAACTCCTTAAAACCGGTTTGCAGTGGTCCAAATGTATCCGTAATTATTCACAAGATGCGGTTTCTAAGCCAGAGCAGAGTTTACCATAACAGTAAAGCTAACAAACTGCTTTGCGGACAATAAAACGCTCAATAATTAGATGCAGACAGCACACAGCGGCTTATTTTGACCCTAACATCTGCTTTGACAATACATATGCACTGGGACAAAACAGATTTGACTTTATTACTTGAAAAATAATATATTCTCAGTTTGTGCTGTGTTAAACTCTCTCTTGTACAGTATAAGAGCTTTTACAATAAGAAATATCACTGATGTTTGCACTCAATAACTTTGCATCTGGACTCAAATCGATGCGTGTGCAGGCGGTGTATTGAAGAGGTTGTTTAAACTCGATGACGGATCTATTTTGATTTGGATTTGATGTAAATAAGCGTAACTGCCGCTCTCTGTCGCGGCATCGACCACGTTCACGGAGAGGATTAGATCGCTCATCTCATATCTGACTGGAGCTGCTTGAGTGTCAACGCGATTACAATAGACGTCGCCGCAGCTTCATATCCTCTGCGGTTACGGGTTTTCATCTGATGAGATCTTATCAAAACTCTAATCTGAACATGCCTTGTAACTGTCAGGAAACTTTTGATTTCATTTTTTTTTATTAAATGAGACCAGGCGGTAACTTTTTAAACAAATGTGAAATTAAAAAAGTGTGAGGCACCTGCCAGGTGAAGTGTCAGAGAAGACTTGGATGAGAAACGTTGCTGGTTTTTGGAGATGAAACACACGGTTGAATTAAAATAAATCAGTTCAAGATCAAGATTCAAGATTACTTATGACGTTCTTAAGTCAATAAACACATCTATCTTGCATTTGTTTTTGAATTAGATGTAGTATTATTATTTATTTATTTTTGCGTGTGACTGAGCTTTATGTATCTTTTTAAAAATATATATATTTAATTTTTTTCTAAACAATCACAATGAAAGAAAAAACAAGCCCAGAGAGAAAACAAGCAGAAAATCAAAAACAGTATTTTTGTATTATTATTAAGATTTTTTTGTATTGTATTATTTTTGTATTTGTATTATTATTTGTGTTTTTTTTGTATTGGTATTTATTAAGATTTTCTGGCCCAATGCTTTATTTGACAGGACAAACATAGTGTGAAATGGGGAGAGAGAAGGTAAAGACATTCAGCAAACAGTAGAGGTCTGGTATCAAACCCACAATGTCGAGGTGGTAACAATCACATGTGAGCAACGTCTTTAAATATATCGAGTACAAGTAATTACTCAGAATAATGGTTCTTACATATCACAGAAAAGAGTCATCTGAATTTAAATGAGTTTAACCTGTACTTGAATCTCTCCGTACTCATACTATCTTTATTTATGTATAACTTTGCCCTTGAGTTTGACAAATACATTAATATCAGACTTCAAAATAAAGATTTCTCTTTCTCGACTCGTTCTTGTCCGATATCAAAAGCAACATTTAATTATGCAGAATTGCTCAGAATCTCAAGAGTCCTTTTGGAACATGACACTGCCTCACTATCTTCTTTCCACATTGATTCTCCCTTGAGTCATATTTTCTTTTTTACTTCCAGCTTTTACATTTGAAAGACATTTGCGTCAGACTTCAAAAATAATACTTCTTTATCTCAAGAGTCCCTTCTTGTCTTAATTGGCAAGAGTCTTTTCTTCATACACATTCAATTACCTACTAAAATAGTGTAGTGCAGCTTTAAGTCAACATCTTCTTCCATATTTGCTCTCCCCTGACTCTTTCTCGTGTTTTCTTTTCCTGCACTCGGCCTTTGAATTTGTAAAAATACATTTGGGCAGTATTTTATCATGAAGAATTGTGTAATATCAACGCTTTAGGTGCAGTATATCACAGGAAGGATTAACCCAGCCTGCCTCACTATCGTTCCAATTTGGATCTCCCCTTGACTCTTCCTTGTATTTATTGACTTTTTACATTCGGCCCTCGACTTTGAGCTAGACATTTACATCCGAAATCAAAAGGCGGCGACTTCAAACGCCTCTCGCGCACCTGTTGTGTGGAGCGTGGCCGGTGCATTACCGCAGCTTTTCTATTGTAGCTGCACATGAGCGATGAGGAATAAAGGAATTCCCAGAGATCAATACAGTAATACCACCCGCTGTCGATTGCTGCCATGGTAACCAGAAGGCATAAGACATTCAAAATGCTCTATCTCGCCGGTTGCTCAGATTCGATCACTCGGTCGATGCGAGCTGGAGTTACCGTACACGAAAATCAAACGCTCTGTGCAAATAAGAGAATACTGAATCCAATCCCCATATCTAAGAGAATAAAATGTCTATTTCATGTTCTTTATGTATTTATCTGCTCTCCTTTTGAATAAAAGAGGATGTTTAGTTGTCGGTAGATTCTTATCAGAAGCACACAACATCAGAAATCTCAAATTAAAGTGCATGTGACAAGTTTTCATGTTTTTCTAATTATTGCTTAGTTTGGTTGGATAGTACCTAGGGTGAATATGTACCATAGTTGTATCTTAGTCATCTTGAAAATAAAAGTAGAAAATTACTGGAAGTAGAGCCGAGTTCTAGAACGGAATCCCTCAATGTGCGACATTACTTAGAAAACTCAGAGACTCTTCCAATACTCACGATACACACTTGACTGAAGTGTGCATATTCTGATGGTGCATGAAGTGTGTGAGTGCACACGGGCGCAGAGAAGTCCACACTTCAGAGTGTTGTGAATGCGTAAAACAGCTGTTGTGAAACCGCAGTGGAATTAATCACAAAGTCACAGTTTAGTTTAGTTTGGATCATTTGCTGAACTGGCCACAAACAAATGAGAACAGGCTTAACATTTTTACAGCGTTGTTGCTGGACAGTTGTGGATTTATTTAAAATATCATCGGTTTAACTGTTGAGTCAGTCTTTTTAGCTCTCGCTAAGTTGCTAAGGCAGAAGTGCTGATGTTTGAAAACATCACGGTATAATGAAATGCATTGTGGGGAATGTACTGCATCACTCCACACTCATTCATAGAACTGGGACACACTGCGGCTCGTCATGAATGTGCATTTCAAGTGTGCAAATGTAAATATAGACCATTCTGAACGTGACCGTCGCAGGTGGTAAAAACAGATAGTGTGCAGTTACAAAAGTGTCTGCTCGGATGTCACTTTTTAACCTGAAACTCATCTTCTCTGCCCCTGTGACGTGCAACTATTGAAGAGAGCAAATACATGTGTTTTATGACTTTTTTATTGGTTAAACAACATAATAAATGGACATTAAAAGTGGCGACAGAAAGGAAGAAGTTGGACAAACCTCCCATGGATTCATCTGTGTCCAAACAGATGAAGACATCAGACACTCAGGAAAATAGGAGGAGTGCTGATCTACACTGATATATATAAATTATATATTTGATGTGCTTTAGCTTAGGTTGTAAGTGTAAACGTAGTTTATGTCTGTATTTTAGGCCCAAATATCACTATGTACTTCACTGTTGCAATTGTTTGTGCCTCTCTCTCTTCTGAAAAGATACAAATAGAAAGTTTTAGCCCAGACGCTGTTTCCAGTGTGTCCACCGCTAATTTTCCATCGGTCGCTGGGCTCTGTGTGTGCGGGAGTGTCAGTAAATAGTCAGTTGTACTAGAACGCGGCCAAAATACATGTTTGAAATGATTGCAACTGGGGCAACTGGACTCTAGTCATGTTTTTCTGCACTTTTTCACACTTTGCAATTCTGACCGATTCAAGTTCAGTCGAAACAGCCTCACACTATAAGACTGAAGCAGCTGTGACTGGCTTCAACCAGAGATGACTGGGACTAACAAGGCGCAACTGAGAATCACGGGAAAATAATGTCCTCAGCTCTAAACGAGAAAAAGTGCTTTAATTGATAGCTTTTTGACACCCAGTACCAAAAGAATGTGATGTCACTGAGAATGGTCAATTGGGACAGGGCCACAATGGCACAGAACGTCAGGTGGGCCATTGATGTTTATGTTGTTATGCTTTAGCTTTAGCGTTAGCATTGAGGCACAAACACTCGTACTTTGATGAAGTATTTACCTGTTTTTTAATGGACATTCACCACAACTCGCTGTTCAATGCCTGATATTGTAGTATTTATTCATTTTAGACTGACTAGGCAATAATCCCATAGAAATGAGTTCGACAGGAAGTACTGACGCTAACCTTGAGCTAGCCAATTTAAAAATCAACAGCTCAACTGACGTTCTGTGCAAGGAGCCAATTCAAACACAGCAGACACATTTTTCTGACAGGTTAAACAATAACACATTAAAGATGTTATCGGGTATTATTAAGTGTCAAATGTATATGGATTTTGGCCCTCGTTTACAGTATGGTTGCTAGGTAACAGTTGTGGTATTAAGTCCGTCTATGTCATAACTACTGCTCACGTTTCACTGTTAAAGTTCAGTGCAGGCCCTTTTGTGAAATATGTAATCTAACCTGTCAAAACCCCCTTTTTAAATGGGGTGATCAGATTTGGGTAATCAAAAGGGAGAACACCTGGTTTGCGGGCAAAGAAAACCAAAAGGAAGGCAATGCTTTTGTAACCAGGGATTTCTATTGCATGTTTATTTATTTATACTTAATTTAAACAGGACAGTGCCATTGAGATTTGGAAATTTTTACCAGAAAATCAAATCAAAAGCTTTGACATGTTGAATGAATCCTTTGGCTCGGAAAACAGGACTTTACAAATAAGATATTATAATCAAGAAATAAAACAAAGCAACCCCCATTTTAAGCCTCTGACTGAAATATCTATAAAGGCATACAAATCAGAACTTTCAAGGGGAAAAATATCAAAATTATAACTAAACTGGACAGCCATTCTACTAAATGTATTCAAATGAAATGGGAAAGAGGTGATGTTGTGCTTCTCCATTGTGAAGCACTCAATGGTGAAGCACAAAATCACATGTTTGGATAGAATTCTTTTGGAAGAATGTGACCCGTTTTGTCATAACACCATGTCAAAGTGCAAATTTTTTACAGGGAAACGCTGAATGTTGGAGAGCATGTGGTTGCCAGGAGGAAAAACATTATCATGGGTCCTGTTGAAAGATATTGGACAGAAATGAACAAGGCGTTGCAGACTATTTTCGACAGCCCCCTACCACTCACTACCACTCACTACCACTCAATTTCAGAACAATGTATTTGGGCCTGTTCACCCCTGCCATGGACACGGTTTTGGAACAAACTTCTGGCGGTTGGGACGAAGGCCATCACAAAAAATAGAAGACACTTTTGGATTTAATTTGAAAGTGGACAAATTTGACAGACACTGGACTAAATGGGACCTTTATTGTGGACTTGATGTGCTTTAACCTTTTTTATTTCATTTTTAACTTATTTTTTTCCCCCTGCAAAGTTTTGTTTTTGCTGTTTTATGTTCGAAAAAAAATAACAAAATGATGGCAAACTGAACCTGGAAAAATGCTGACATGTCCGGGAAAACGTTGGTTAATAAGGCTTTACTTCCGATGGCAGTTTTAGACACTAATTATCATCTAAAATAAAAGACCAAATGCACTCAACAACATCAACCACTTAACAAGGATCCATCATAACTTGTGTTTTTTGCGGGCTAATGCTATCGGCTACAGGGGACTGCCTCCGAAGTCCCTCATATCTTACGGGACCAGCCGAGTTGCTAAGCTATCTGTAGCATTGCTTTCAAACATATATGTCTATGCACCCACCAAACTGAAAACGTCTGCTCGGATCCTCCATCAAAGCCGGCTGCCCAGGACACGTTCGCTTCCTTCAGTCCAGGGGAGACGGAGACGCCCGTGGCAGCGTGCGGGCTGGTTCCTAGAAGACGGAATAGAGTTGGTAGGAAATTGGCCGGCATTAAAAGCAACAGTTAAAAGTTTAAAGATTGACTTGAAGGTGCTGTGTTTAACTCATGGAGGAGGAAAGTAACAGAAATGGAAAAGAAAGAGGCAGCTGCACTGCAAAAGAGGAATATCAATTATTCCAGATAATCATGTTTAAATTAATTTAGACGTGAGTTGTTTAAATTTAGCAATTTACCACGTCTGGATCATTTGACCGGTTTCACAAATTGCATTTCTTTGTAAGACAATAAGATTCGATCTGTAGAGCGTTGAATAAATAACTTCAATGGCTACTTTTTATTGTTTCATTCTGCAATTTATTTGTTACAGCTCATGCCTTTTAACGATACTGTACATTTAAAGCAGAACTATGTAACTCTGGCACTAGAGCTCCCCCTGCAGCTCCCGTGAAAAGAAATGGTCAGAAAATGAACGCAAAAGCTGTATTTATTTTTTCTCACATGTTTTCTTTCTTTCTTAAACATAATAAGACAGTATATTCATGTACAGCAACATTTCACAATGCCAAATTTTTTTTTTTTTTTTTTTTTTTTTAAGACCCAGGGTTTCTCAGCAGAGTTTCTTTTGGGTCGATGTTACAAGAGACAGCAGGGGGCGCAGACGGACACTTTAAACACTCCAAAAATACATATTTAAAGTTTTTTTTTTTATTGATTCCTGCAGTCTTTAGCTAGAGTATAATCTCTATCCTTCTCCTCGAATGAGCCGACGGACGGGGCCTACTCATCGGGATGACTCATCCTGGTGAGTGCCGCGGCACGCTTCCCTGTTTCAGCCCATCCTCCAGGAAGCACTCTGTACCTGTGACACACCCTTTTCCCCCCGCGCTCGAGAGGAACCGGGCTATTTAGGCGGTTACGCCCCACGAGACCGAAGGTTCGCTAGTCCGAAGGTTCACTGGTCCGAAGGTTCACAAGTCCGAAGGTGTTAAAGGTTCACTAGTCCGAAGGTTCACTGGTCCGAAGGTTCACAAGTCTGAAGGTTTTAAAGGTTCACTGGTCCGAAGGTTCACTGGTCCGAAGGTTCGCTAGTCCGAAAGTTCCTCATAGGCTAAAGTGAAGGTGCAGACGGCATCGGGATGAAGTCAGTTTGTAAAATGCGCACGAAGCACGAAGACACGCACTGGGGCTCGTCACAACGTTGTGTACCAGCTGCTCACAGGAGGCACCACAAGTTGTACTGTGTATGTAAAAATGACAAGGGAACATCTCGAATCCTCCGCTTTTTGCCTTCATGTGATCATAAGTATAGAAATGATATATGTATAGAAACGCGTGAGCCGATCACCGTAGGATTGGTAGTCAAAAAGGAAATTCAGCTGGCCAAGACGGGAGTGTCTACAGAGCCGCGGCGCGCAGCCGAAACTGCTGGGCTATTTGAGTTAATTAATTCATTAATAATACGATAAGGAGCTCAGGCTATGCACAGAAACAAGTCGGTTATGGAAAATACGTGAGTTTAATCATAAAAAGTGCATCAACACTAGAAAAGTCCAAAAAGCAGTGTGCGGGGCAAAGGGAGGCGAGGAGAGCCCGCTGCACTGACTCACATTTTCGGACTCGTGAACCTTCGGACTAATGAATCTTCGGACATGTGAACCTTAAAATTTCGGAATTTTCGGACTCGTGAACCTTCGGACCAGTAAACCTTCAGACTCGTGGGCGCCACCATTTAGGCACATTTAGGTTCAAACGCAACTTCTTTTGTTCCAACACTGCTGCTGTGTCATGCGCTGTGTACCGGCCCACGCCTCGGCCTGTTTACACCATAGATCTATTATATTATCAGTTTACACCCCCACCATCTCCATGCTAGACTACGTCACGGGGTGGGCGGGGAACACACGCTCCAAGATATGGGTGATATTTTATAACTATTATGCTATGGGTGTTGCACAACACTTATCACTATCAACTATGCCCTTAGGGTAGACTACAAAACGGGAAAAATAGCATGATATGGGATCTTTAAACATCACAGGGAATTATAAAGATGTTCAAAAAGGGGAAATGTTATTTAGTTCTGCTTTACAGGGATTATGCTACTTTATGGTTATTTTATCAGTGGCATACAGTACGTAAAGATATTTTCTGTAGCAATATATTCCACTTGAAAATGTGTTAATGTGACAGGCCTAATGTTCAGTGAAATAATTTAATTTGTATTGTTTTTGTTTCAAAGGAAATGTCTCTTACTCTGACACTGCTCAAGTCACAACAGTTAGAACTTGTCAGGAGGAAGGTACACAACAGAAATGACTTGAAATCAGAATATCAGAGATTTTCTAGTTTTGACAATTTAAGATTTACTTCTTTCCTATCAATGTTCAGTCCATAATCTGAGGGTTTACGGCTCAATGCATTCTGATATTGACATACAGTCATGGGCCACAAGTTTCCATTTTTTATTTATAGAATGTGCTCTACATAATTACCATTGTTTCGATATGTTCCTTGAGATGATTTAAGTCTTTTATCTTTACCTGATCCACCAAGGCCTTCAAGCACCCCAAAAGACAGAACTTAAGAATTCACGCCGACCAATTATGGAAACGTATGGCCCACCCTGTAGAAGCGCTGCTCTATAAAAAAGTATTTTTTCATGCTTCATTATGGCTAATTAATGTGTATTTATCATAAACTGGTGCCTTGTCCTTGTAACAAAGTCTGGCTCTTCTCTTTCAGTGGAGACGTTTAGTGGAGAAAATGGCCTGGCAGTTAAATGTAGAGCAGAGAGGCGGGCGGCTGATGTAACAGAGCAGAGGCACTTACCCAGCACATAGACCTGCGTGGAGGTGCTCACTGAGGCCACTCGGTTGGCCGCGCTGCACTCCCATGAGCCTTGGTGCTCTTTGGTCAGAGGCTGCAGCAGTAACGAGCCATTAGAGGTGATGGAGTAAGCCACGCGTCGAGAAATGTCCACCTGGAAAAGGCAACGAGTGCATTTATACATCATAGTGATATGTATATATTAAAATAAATGGGGTTTATGTAAAAATATTCAAAACCTGCCAATTTTCATTCATATTGTATTCTTTATCTGGGGTCAGGTCGTAGAGGCAGGAGTCTGAGCGGGGAGGCACAGACTTCCCTTTCAACACACACTTCCTCCAGCTCAGACTTCCCCTTTCCACACTCACTTCCTCCAGCTCAGACTTCCCTTTCCACACACACTTCCTCCAGCTCAGACCTCCCCTTTCCACACACACTTCCTCCAGCTCAGACTTGCTTTTCCACACTCACTTCCTCCAGCTCATACTTCCCTTTCCACACTCACTTCCTCCAGCTCAGACTTCCCTTTCCACACAAACTTCCTCCAGCTCAGACTTCCCTTTCCACACACACTTCCTCCAGCTCAGACTTGCTTTTCCACACTCACTTCCTCCAGCTCAGACTTCCCTTTCCACACACACTTCCTCCAGCTCAGACTTGCTTTTCCACACTCACTTCCTCCAGCTCAGACTTCCCTTTCCACACACATTTCCTCCAGCTCAGACTTCCCTTTCCACACTCACTTCCTCCAGCTCAGACTTCCCTTTCCACACTCCCTTCCTCCAGCTCAGACTTCCCTTTCCACACACTTCCTTTCCTCACTGACTTCCTCCAGCTCAGACTTGCCTTTCCACACTCCCTTCCTCCAGCTCAGACTTCCCTTTCCACACTCCCTTCCTCAAGCTCAGACTTCCCTTTCCACACACTTCCTTTCCTCACTGACTTCCTCCAGTTCAGACTTCCCTTTCCACACTCACTTCCTTCAGCTCCTCCAGCCCAGCCCAGCCCACAGAGAGACACAGTCCCTCCAGCATGTCCTAGCCCAGGGAGGCTTTCAGGAGGCTCTGGAACAGCTCCATCTGGAGGAGCAGCAGCTCTACACTGAGCTCCTCCCATGTAACTGAGCTGCTCACCCTCCAGCGCCCAGCAGCCCTGTGGAGGAAACTCATCTCCACCGCTTGTATGCGCAATCTACTCCTATCGGTCAATAGCCAAACAGAGTCCGAATGTAGCCTAACAACACTGGATGTGTCAAACTGAGCATTGCAAACAACTTAATGCACTAGTCAATATGCAATAGCGTTTTAGATTAGATTTGATTCAAAAAGACAGGTTCTTTTACAATACAGTTAATAGTTAATACAATAAAATATGAAGGCATATGTTTTAATGTATCTACTTTATCAATAAATGTATCATTCAGATCATGTTCTATTTCCCTGGGTAATATCTGTGTTTATGACCTGGAAAAAGCTCTTAAGCATCAAAGTTTTGAACCAAACATCACCAACCCCCAATTCAAGGTCTGGATTACAAAAGTTACAAAAATTCTTTATCATGTTGTAAAAGAAAATCAAATGAAAATGTTTGATATGTTGAAAGAAGGTATTTACACATGAGTTATTATGATAAAGAAATAAAACCAAGCAATGACCACCCTATCTTTATTAAAGCTTATAAATCAGAACTTTCAAAGGGAATAATTATATAAGAAATATATATAAAACTTATATAAATGTACTAGTAGTCTGGACAGCCAATATAATAAACATATTCAATGGGAAAGAGAAGGTAATTCTGTTTTGAAACAATTAGAAAATATATGTACCTCACAATGGAGGACCAAGAAATCACAGAAAGAATTCTGTTGGAAAGACACATTTTTTCATAACACCATGTCAAAGTGCACATTATAGCACCTATCGCTCAGAAATAATGGACTGAGATCAATAACGAGCTACAGACATCAGACATTGACATCATCAATGAGCAAACTCCTGGCAGAAGCGGAAAAGGCCCTCACAAAAGAAATGGATAACACAAAATACGCAGAGGATTAAGGACTGGACTGAATATATTATGGACATTCGCAAACTCAATCTGAAAATGGATAAATTCGAACAACTTTGGACTGATTGGGACAGATACGCTGGACGTAAAGAATTGTTTGGATGGTTTTATTTTAACTGCATGTCCCCTCTCTGTGTCACGTTCTGTTTGGATGTAGGAAAAAAAATAAAAAAACGTTAAAAAATGAAAGTGAATCTATTTCACCTGGCTCGATCAAAGTACTTCAAAACACTTCTCTCTTGGATTAGGCCATTTTATTCCTTTTTATTCCTCAGGGCAAACTCTCTGCATTTGTGACAGACACGAGTCGACTGAGAGCGATTATGAGATCACAGCGCCCGAAGTGACAAGTCTAAAAATATTATAAAGTGAAAGATCAGAAATCTCCGTCTTTCCTTTCTTAACGTCACACAAAGCAGGTTGTGTTTGGTGTCACACAACGACTCTTGAGTTTCAAAAATAATTAAAACGTTCAGGTAAAGAAACAAAGTCTACCTGTGGCTGCAACTGGCTGTCAGACTATTTTAATCAAGATATTATGTGGAATGTATTCTCAAAAGAATATTGAACACATAATATCAGCTTATTCTGTTGCAAAGTGAAACTGCTACATTTGTTTATGGAGAATGGGCCATGCCAATATTTATACATGAAACAATACAAATGAATTTAAAAAAACATAGTCCTAAATACTGTACAGATTAGAAGTGCCAACATTCTAAAACTCATGTAGTTGAAAAGAAATTTGGATAAATTTAAAAGCGGTTTACTCTTTTGTTTTGAAGTAAAAATGTCAGTGTTATTTATTTTCAGATTTACTGCTTGTTGTCTTCAAATGTAGTGGTGGAAAGTAACAAGTACAAAGGTAAAAATGTACTGTACTTTTTAGGTACCTGCACTTTACTTAAGTACCTTTTACAGTAGATCCTTTCTACATTTACTACATTTCAGAGCGCGTATCTGTACATTCTACTTCACTACATTTTTGAACTACAAAGTGAAAGTGAACGTTCTTAAGGTTTCAGCACGTCTATGGAGACATCTTCTGGTTTAGCTTCCCTCCACTGGCTTAACTGTGCGTTTTAGAATTGATTTTTAGATTTGACTGATTCCTTTAAAAGCGTGGTAGGCCTTGCTCCAAGCTACACAGCTGAACTTTGAACCCCCCTGACCCCTGAAGCCTTAGCTCCTCAGGCAGGGCCTCGTTGGCTGTTCCAAAGCTGAAGCTCCAGTGATCACTATCACTGATATCTTTTAATTCACTTTTTTAAACTTCCTTTTTTTGTTTGGCCTTTTTATGATATTTATAGTGTTTTTACGTGTGTATATTTTGTTTTTATTTGTTGTGAAGCACTTTGTAAACCCTGTTTTTAAAGGTGCTATATAAATTATAATTATTATAAATTATAAATTATTATCATTATTTTAAGTATTATTATTATTATTATTATTAATAAATAAATACAATAAATAATAATAAACAAATATCCTGGAAATTTTCCTATCATGACCAAAAATCAACAGAATTCCTCAAGATTTATTTTTAGATGTTATTTTTAGCTTTATTTATTAGTTTTCAAATAAAAAATATTACTTTTACCTGAGTATTTTTGTTGTTGTTCCTGTATCTGTACTTTTAGTTAAGAGACACAATTGATTACTTCATCCACCAAGGTTAAAATGGAATCCTTTTAAAAATCCTCCCTGACTCTCCCTTGGTTCCAGAGCAGCTCGCACGTCTTTAAGCGCACAGAGGGCAGGTTTACCTTGCTCCACGTGACCTTCACAGCGGCGTCGTTGTTTGCCTGACATGGCAGCAGCAGACGCCCCCCGACCTCCTCTGAGTACCTCTCCTCTGGGACCAGGCTGAACGATGGGGGGTCCTGCCAACGCCACACAGAAGTACATCAGACGTCAATGAAAGCTACGCACCAAGAGCAAGCTGTCAACGTCACACAATAAAGCTACGGAAGTTAAGATGGTGCGAATTAAGAACATGTATTTATTGAATAGAATGGATGAAATATTCCAGTATTTTTTACAGGAGAAAAATAAAAAAACAAAAAGCTAAAAATACAATTTGAACGGACTTTTCTTGAGTACATTTTTGTTAAAACAAACAAATAAAGCAACTGTTTATAGATCCAGATCTTTTGGGATTTGTAAATTAATATAAACCCATTTTTCAAGCAATTTTCTAAAGATTACTGTGATATTTTTGCACTTAAAAATGATATGTTACAAATAAATAAAAAAAAATTAAAACTGTATATTATGGACGTATTATTTTGAGATTTTATTTCTTGTATCATTATTTTAGCATTTGAAATATTGTTAGGTTTGGGCACTTTTCCTCCCTATTGGTGATAATATTATTCTGTCTGTTCAGTTTTTGTCTAATCTGTTTATTTTTTTTTAGATTGGCTCCCGGTCGCGGGTGCGCGCCCGGCAGCCTTTAAAATGGAGACCGGATGGGCTCATCTCTCTCTCTCAACTCGGCTCCGCCCCTCCCGCTACGGTCCCGCTTCGTTGACGCACTCGGCTCGCCTGCTCCCAGCTGGCTCTCACTAGCAGTAGCACTAGCCTGTTTTGTTTGGCCAGGTGGGACCGGTAGTCCCATTTTCGCTTTTGTTTGGGGCTAGATAGGGGGTTTGGTGTGTCTTATTTTTGTGCTTTAGTTAGAGGTGTCGGCACCGGCTTCGACGGCCCTACACGGGGCTGGCCCGGTGTCGCTCCCATTTTATTTCTGTTTGGCTGGCCCACCAGGTCCACCTTTCTTTTTATAACTTTGGGGTGATTTTTAGGGCACGGGGGTTCGAAATTTAGCATTTATTTTGGTGAAAACCTAATAAACTTGTTTAAAATTGTCTTCGTCTCCGTTTTAAATATGTTTAGACCTCTCTTCGGGGTCATAACAAATACAAAATATACAAAATATTAAATCCATTCTTTAAAATATGAATAAAATGGTGTACAACCAGTCAAGTTAAAGTTAAATTAAGCTGCCTAAAATTACTCCAATGTTGACAGATGTAAGATATATACTGTAACTCAATTTAACTTTGCAGAAATCCATTATTTGCATTAAATGGAGTGTAAATGGACTGGATTAATGCCACATTGGACAAGATTATCTTAATAACAAAGGGATTAGTCGCACAATTAGCTTCTCAATTGTGCTGTCAATGTGGAGCGGGAGCGTCCTCATTATGGCAAAGGGCTCGGTGCCGACAGGAAAAGGTCAATAGAATGTCCTCTGCGTTAAGGTTTTAATGCGCTGTGACAGATGCGGGCGCACATAATTAACAAGCACGAAGAGATGGGCGGCTGGGCACAGTGGAAAAGACAGGAGCCAACTTTATAAAGGTGCATTGTGGAGTGGACTTAGAGCTGGCACATTTGGAACACAGCACGAGCCTAATATCTCCGCTCATTTACACCAGTTTTGACATAGTTTACATTTTTTTGGTAAAATTGTATCATTTTCCAGATTAAGAACCAGATTATTCACATTAGGGACCTTTAAAAAACTGTAAACAAAAACCTTCTCATATCTGGAAGGGAGGCAAAAGTGAAGTAAAACAAAATGTGATTTCAAAGGAGAAACTGGGATTAGAATCAGAATATCACAAAATATTAAGATAGTTTTGACAAAAATAAGTGGTACCAGAGCTTGGTTTCAGGACATTTACAATTGTATTTACAAAGTTAAATCTAATGGGAAATTACTATATAACATTTTTGATGAAGGCAATTTTAGGTTTGCTGGACATTAGCTTACAAACTAGCTTTAGCTTTGACACTACAATGTATATGATGGTTTACTTCATTTTGCCTATGTTCTGATGACAGCGCATCTTAAAAAGTCATGTTCAAATCTCATTTGTGTGACGCCCCCTTGTGGTCGTCTAGTATAAAGCCGTCACTCGTCATGGACTGTCAAATTATTCACTTCAAGTCCATATGAAGGTTCTCCTGTTTTTCTAATTATGACTTAGTTTTGTGGGATTCAACCTGTGGTAAATATTTGTCATACATAGTTTTACTTCAGTTAAGTTGCCATTTATGAAGACATTTTGAACAATTACATCTTAAATTTACAGGAAGTAGAGCTGAAACGGAATTCTTCAGTGATGTCATCAATGTGCGATGATGCATTGAAGACAGTTTAAACTGAACTGACACTCTTCTAACAGTTTAAACGATCATTCAACAAAATAAAGATGTTCTCTGGTGGTATTATTTGTCAATTCATAACTTTTGTGCAATTTCTATGGATTTTGGAGCGGAAATAAACAGCTCAACGTCAAAAACAAACAGATAAATGAAGACCTGTAGCTTGACCACGATCGGCCCCGATGGCCCCATGGAGCCGTAGCTGTTGTACGGCGTGCACACGTACACTCCGGCCACGTCGTCGTTGACTGTAGCCATCGTCAGAGAGCCGTCTGCAGTCAGCCTCCAGCCCGGGAACTGCACACACACACGATCAGAGCGCGTGAAAACACTGCACACACCATCAGAGCGCGTGAAAACACTGCACACACCATCAGAGCGCGTGAAAACACTGCACACACGATCAGAGCGCGTGAAAACACTGCACACACGATCAGAGCATGTGAAAACACTGCACACACGATCAGAGCGCGCTAAAACACTGCACACACGATCAGAGCATGTGAAAACACTGCACACACCATCAGAGCGCGTGAAAACACTGCAAACACAATGAAAACACTGCACACACCATCAGAGCGCCTGAAAACACTGCAAACACGATGAAAACACTGCACACACCATCAGAGCGCGTGAAAACACTGCACACACCATCAGAGCGCGTGAAAACACTGCAAACACGATGAAAACACTGCACACACCATCAGAGCGCGTGAAAACACTGCACACACGATCAGAGCGCGTGAAAACACTGCACACACGATCAGAGCGTGTGAAAACACTGCACACACCATCAGAGCGCGCTAAAACACTGCACACACGATCAGAGCATGTGAAAACACTGCACACACCATCAGAGAGCGTGAAAACACTGCAAACACAATGAAAACACTGCACACACCATCAGAGCGCGTGAAAACACTGCACACACAATAAGAGCGCGTGAAAACACTGCACACACCATCAGAGCGCGTGAAAACACGGCAGAGTATAGGGATGCAGGTGGAAATGCAGCCATGTTCAGGGCTGTGACTCAAAGGAACTTTGTGTAAAAGGAAAAAGGTTATAAACATCATAAAGGAACAACTCAGTCACTGCTGTTTCAGTTCATTAAAGTGAACTACTAACAGATAGAGATGTATAAATGTGATAAAATGTGAATATATGATTATATTTCTGTGATGTATTTTATCTGCATAATAGTGATATATTATCTGCATCATTAGTCTAAGAGAAGAACGGGTGTGTGAAAAACTGCATTTGTGAAGGTGTCGTCAAGATGGGCCAAAGGATGTTTACCCCAGGAGGGGGTGTGACAGCCCAGAGGAGTTTGGGTAATGTTTACCCAAGGCTTGATCTCTACGGAAAAATACCAAGTGCCTTGATGTGAAGCTGACCAATGAGAAATGTGACCCGCTTATTCCAGAATATCTAATAAAACCAACCAGCATGGGAAAAAACGAGGTGAGACGCACAAGGGTCAGCCAGTCTCCTTACAACGGCTTGGCTGACACAGCCCGGCGTTTTCTCCCTAGCTTGCCATACAAATGTCTGATATTTCTGTGTCGTTTCATATTCTAAGTTGAATTGTGTTCTCGATGTGTTACGGAATAGCATCGGTGTATGTCTGATTCCATGACAATAAAAGTGTTAAATTAACTTTTGATGATGATTTTGAAATCATTTTGACTGTAGCTTTGACTTAAAACATGTGGAAATTGAATATTGCATGTAAAATACCCCCCAAAAATGTTTTACAACATATTCTTATGTTATATTTATATTTATTAGGCCCGA
This sequence comes from Eucyclogobius newberryi, assembly GCF_026437365.1. NCBI lineage: Eukaryota > Metazoa > Chordata > Actinopteri > Gobiiformes > Gobiidae > Eucyclogobius > Eucyclogobius newberryi. The sequence goes on along the minus strand of NW_027315834.1, from coordinate 12,068,559 downwards.
GCCCCAGCAGGGCGGAGGGCCTATTGCTCCCGCAACGCTGCCGAAGGCAGCGTTGCAACTGTCTGACCAAACATGCGGGCACAGCCCGCATGTTTGGTACCCCGTCGCCCCTGGCAAGTACAGTGAACTAGCCCATGCCGAAGGCATGGATCATGCATACTTACTCCTGCTATGACAGAAATAGTCTACGCCCATTCACTCATTGTTGACAACAGCAGCGCGAAGCCTCCAAAATCACTCCTGGCATCGTCCCGTACGCGAGAATCCATGCCGCAGGCATGGGCCATGCTTGTATCTGCTCAAATCAATGGAAGTCTATGGGGAGTGGGCGGGGCATCCCGACAGAATAGGGAGTGACGAGCGCGTAAGCGCTCGTAATGATGATTCCACCCCATGTCGGCATCGGGAAGGCTTAGAGCTTTCAAACGATGTAGAATTTGTTGTTATAGTGGAAACGCCTATATTGTTTTTGCTAAAAATATTATTATTTTTTTTATTAGGCCCGAGCCCCAGCAGGGCGGAGGGCCTATTGCTCCCGCAACGCTGCCGAAATTCAGAATCTGCGAAAAATTTGATTTTTTCTGGGCCATTTTTTTTTTCGTCAAAAAAATGGCGCGACAGCGCCACCGACAAAAGTCAAAATACATTGCGCCTATGGGAGACGCCCCGGGGTCAACTTTGCCGTAGAGCTACGAAATTCGGGACACGCATTCCTCTCTTGAGGACAAAAAAAAATGTTATTGTGGCCACGCCCCCAGACTTACCCTATGCCCGCCATCTTCCTTTGAAAATGAAAAAAAGCTGAGTTAGCCATTTTGTTCACGTCAAACTTTGACGAACTCCTCCTAGGGCGTTTTGCCCACCAACTTCAAAATCGGCGTACGTCCTCTGGACAAGTGGGGCATCTAAAGTTATCCAAATTTTTGGGATACCTTTTACGGTCTACATGCGGCGCAGCCACAAAATTGGACAACTTATTTTGGGATAATGCTAATCTAAAAATTGCTCCCATTTGATCAAAACGAGTCCGATTTGGACCAAATTTGAATCAGTTGTTAAACTATCCAGTTTGGACCAGTTTATGATGACAAAATTTGCCATCCTGATCATACAAGTATGAGAACCGAAGCCATATTTTGTACGGTGTAACCGTAGCGATGACAGAAACATCCCGTGTTATCCTTATGGGAAAATCGCAAAATCGCTCAAATCACCACATTTTTACGCTTCACACTTTAACGAACTCCTCCCAAGGCGATAGCTCGATCAAGTTCATATTTGGGGAAATCATCTACACAAACGGGGCATTAAAAGTTATCCATATTTTGATTTTAAGTGCTACGGTCTCTGTGCCGTGGAGCTGCAAATATACTGTCACAAATGGGAAAAACGCCAAATCCTTGAAATGTTCACATTTACGCTTCACACTTTAACAAACTCCTAGTGCGTTTGGCCCACCGATCTCAAAATCGGTGTACCTCCTCTAGACAAGTGGGGCATCTAAAGTTATTCAAATTTTATGGATAACATTTACGGTCTCTGTGCAGCTGAGCCGCAAACTTTTCGCAGAATTTGGACTATTTGGCCTTCAGAGGGGCCTATAAACAAGAGTTTTTCCAAATGACATGACATTTTGCACTAAATTCTCATTTGCCATCCCCAAATTAAAAGTATGGGAGCCAAAGTCATATTTGGTAAAGCGTAGCCGTAGCGATGACAGAAACATCCCATGTTATCCCTATGGGGAAACCGTAAAATCTCTAAAATGACCACATTTTTACACTTCACACTTTAACAAACTCCTCCTAGGGCGATCACCCGATCAAGTTCATATTTGGGGAAAATAATCTACACAAGCGGAGCATCAAAAGTTATCCATATTTTTATTCCAAGTGTCACGGTCTCTGTGCGCTGGAGCTGCACATTTGACCGACATTTGTGTTCATCAATGTGTCGCTGTCTTAGTTGTTAGACAATTGCGTTAGCGCCATCTCTGTAAAATGCAGAGAGCAGAGTCGGAAGGCCGGCGGCCCGCGAGGGCCGTTGGATGCCGCTTGCGGCTTTAATTAGGCCCGAGCCCCAGCAGGGCGGAGGGCCTATTGCTCCCGCAACGCTGCCGAAGGCAGCGTTGCAACTGTCTGACCAAACATGCGGGCTGCGCCCGCATGTTTGGTGCCCCGTCGCCCCTGGCAAGTACAGTGAACTAGCCCATGCCGAAGGCATGGATCATGCATACTTACTCCTGCTATGACAGAAATAGTCAACAATTTGTGAATGGGCGTAGCCCATTCACAAATTGTTGACAACAGCAGCGCGAAGCGCTGCATTCCTCCAAAAACCCTCCTGGCATCGTCCTGTACGCGAGAATCCATGCCGCAGGCATGGGCCATGCTTGTATCTGCTCAAATCAATGGAAGTCTATGGGGAGTGGGCGGGGCATCCCGACGGAATGGGGAGTGACGAGCGCGTAAGCGCTCGTAATGATGATTCCACCCCATGGCGGCATGGGGAAGGCTTAGAGCTTTCAAACGATGTATAATTTGTTGTTATAGTGGAAACGGCTATATTGTTTTTGCTAAAAATATTATTAGGCCCGAGCGCCACAAGCTGGCGAGAGGCCTATTAATCTCGTAAGTCCGTGCGAAGCACGGCTGCGAAAGTGCGCACGTAGTGCGCACGAAATCGAGCGCGAAGCGCTCGCCCACTTCCAAACACTCACTAACGCACTCCTCCACTCATGCACGCCCCGTGCATACTAATTAGTTGTAGGAAAATGGAACATTACCGTTGTAAACGGGCGAAGCCCGTGCAAAAGTTCGCACTAAACGAGCACTTTACATTGGGATGACGACCGCTTCGCGGTCGTCATCCCCATATAAAGCACTCATTTGCGCTAAGTAGCTCACGAATACGTTCCCCATCTCTTGCATGTTCCGTGCATATAGGCATGTAATGCAAAAATTGAACATTATTACTGTATAGAGGGCCAAAAACACAAAGTGGGCGGAGCCCACTCAAAATTATCGAAAGTACCCGTCAGTGACCAGGGACCCACACCATGAGGTAGGAAAGCGCGAGCGCTTTCCGAAAATGTATAGTTTATGATATTTGAAAAATGGGAAACATTGTTTTCGCATCGGAATATTATTCTTTCTTTCTTTCTTTCTTTCTTTCTTCTTCTCGGGACCAACCCCCCTATTTTTCACCCAGTGAACATTGACGAAAAGTCACAAAAATTTGCACACCTCTAAAAATCGTGCCTCTCTACATTCTGGCTATTTCCCTTTTCTAAAATAAAAAAAATTGGCGCGTCAGCGCCACCAAATGTACCAAAAATGCATTGAGAGATGGGAAATGACCCAAAAAAAATCTGATCGTAGAATCATGAAATTTGGCGCAGAGGTAGATGGTGACAAGAGAAGTAAAAAATATTATTACGGCAATGCCGTCCGCCCAACCAAATGTCGGCCATATTGCTTCAAAAATGGCTAAACATGACTTCGGAGTTTTTCCAAACGTCGTACTTTTACGAACTCCTCCCAGGGCGTTGGCCCTAAAAAGCTGAAATTTGGTGAAAATGCTACTGAGGAGTGGGACATCAAAAGTTATCGAAATTACATTGATACCTCTCACGGTCTCTGAGCGGCGAAGCCGCAAACTGTAGCTAGAATTTCAGAAATCTCCCATATTTAAAATTTCTGCCGTTTGCGCAGATAAAGTCCGAATTGCGTCAAATTAGAATCAGTTGTTAAACTCTTTGCCCTAAACCTACTTGAAGTGAAATAAATTCATTTGGCGCCACAGCGCCCCCTACAGATTTTATATGGAGGTTAAATGTTTAGTTTTGCGAAATTATATGAAATTTGACACACAACTCAATTTTAGCATCCCCATCAAAAAAGTCAATGACTCATGTCATAATTGTTATGGCGTTGCCGTAACGATGACCGAAACCTTTCATGTTTACACTTTAGACTTTCACAAACTCCTCCCAGGGCGTCAGCCCTATTAACCTGAAATTTGGTGAGACTCATCTTCAAGACCATCAAAAGTTATCCACATTTTCATTCAAAGAGTCACGGTGTCTGTGCGGCAAAGCCGCACATTTTGCCAAGAATTCAAAATAAAATAGCTTTTTGATGGTAAAACAAAGGGGAGAAGATGTGACAGCGTCACAGATTCAGCAGTAGGCGTAATAAAAGGACAATTGGGGCTCCTCTTGCGGCGTGGCGGCGGCGTGGCGAGGGCCGATCATTGCCGCTTGCGGCTATATTTATTTTTATTTTTATTATTAGGCCCGAGCCCCAGCAGGGCGGAGGGCCTATTGCTCCCGCAACGCTGCCGAAGGCAGCGTTGCAACTGTCTGACCAAACATGCGGGCGCAGCCCGCATGTTTGGTACCCCGTCGCCCCTGGCAAGTACAGTGAACTAGCCCATGCCGAAGGCATGGATCATGCATACTTACTCCTGCTATGACAGAAATAGTCAACAATTAGTGAATGGGCGTAGCCCATTCACTAATTGTTGACAACAGCAGCGCGAAGCGCTGCATTCCTCCAAAAACCCTCCTGGCATCGTCCCGTACGCGAGAGTCCATGCCGCAGGCATGGGCCATGCTTGTATCTGCTCAAATCAATGGAAGTCTATGGGGAGTGGGCGGGGCATCCCGACAGAATAGGGAGTGACGAGCGCGTAAGCGCTCGTAATGATGATTCCACCCCATGACGGCATCGGGAAGGCTTAGAGCTTTCAAACGATGTATAATTTGTTGTTATAGTGGAAACGGCTATATTGTTTTTGCTAAAAATATTATTATTTTTATTATTTTTCTTGTTCTTCTGCTTTTTGAGCTCTAATTTGACCCCCTGAACATGCTCAAAAACTCACCAAACTTTACCCAAAATTCAAAATCGGCGAAAAATTTTGTTTTTTCTGGGCCATTTTTTTTTGGGTTAAAAAATGGCGCGACAGCGCCACCGACAAAAGTCAAAATACATTGCGCCTATGGGAGACGCCCCGAGGTCAACTTTGGCGTAAAGCTACGAAATTCGGGACACGCATTCCTCTCGTGAGGACAAAAAAAAAATATCATTGTGGCCTTGCCCCCAGACTTACCCTATGCCCGCAGTCTTCCTTTGAAAATGAAAACACACTGTGTTAGCCATTTTGTTCACGTCAAACTTTTACGAACTCCTCCTAGGGCGTTTTGCCCACCGACTTCAAAATCGGCGGACGTCCTCTGGACAAGTGGGGCATCTAAAGTTATTCAATTTTTTGAGATACCTTTAACGGTCTGTGTGCGGCGCAGCCGCAAAGTTGGACAACTTATTTTGGAATATTGCAGATCTAAAAATTGTTCCCATTTGATCAAAACAAGTCCGATTAGGACCAAATTTGAATCAGTCGTTCAACTCTCTAGTTTAGACCAGTTTATGATGACAAAATTTAAATGGGCGCGATAGCGCCCCCTACAGAGTGACCTTTAAATTAACATTGAAGGTCAAAAATTAGTTCTACCAAAATTTTCTAAACTTTACCCAAAATTCTATTTTGCCGTCCCGATCAAAAAAGCCAATCAGACAAATGCCTTAATTTTTACGGCGTAGTCGTAACGATGACATAAACCTCCCATGTTATCCCTATGGGAAAACCGGTAAATCTCTCGAATATCCACATTTTTCTGTTTCACACTTTAACGAATTCCTCCTAGTGCGTTTTGCCCACCGACCTCAAAATCGGTGTACGTCCTCTAGACAAGTGGGGCATCTAAAGTTATGCAAATTTTAAGGATAGCTTTTACGGTCTCTGTGCGACGGAGCCGCAAACGTTTCCCAGAATTCTGACTATTTGGCCTTCAGAGTGGCCTATAAACAGTAGTTTTTCCAAATGACATTATATTTTGCACAAAATTCTAATTTGCCATCCTGATCATAAAGTATGAGAGCCAAAGTCATATTTTGTACGGCGTAACCGTAGCGATGACAGAAACATCCCATGTTATCCTTATGGGAAAATCGTAGAATCGCTCAAATCACCACATTTTTACGCTTCACACTTTAACAAACTCCTCCTAGGGCGATTGTCCGATCAAGTTCATATTTGGAAAATATCATCTACACAAGCGCGGCATCAAAACTTATCCATATTTTTATTCCAAGTGCTACGGTCTCTGTGCGGCGGCGCAGCAAATTTGACTGACACTTGTGTTCATTTGCACTGGATTGGCCATGTCCAATGTGTCGCCGTCTGTCAAGTTCTTTTTTAATTCAACACAATAAGGGCGCCATCTTTATCAAGTCGAAAGCGCAGAGTCGGAAGGCCGGCGGCCCGCGAGGGCCGTTGGATGCCGCTTGCGGCTTTAATTTTTCTTGTTCTTCTGCTTTTTGAGCTCTAATTTGACCCCCTGAACGTGCTCAAAAACTCACCAAACTTTGCCCAAAATTCAGAATCGGCGAAAAATTAGATTTTTTCTGGGCCATTTTTTTTTTCGTTAAAAAATGGCGCGACAGCGCCACCGACAAAAGTCAAAATACATTGCGCCTATGGGAGACGCCCCGAGGTCAACTTTGGCGTAAAGCTACAAAATTCGGGACACGCATTCCTCTCGTGAGGACAAAAAAAAATATTATTGTGGCCACGCCCCCAGACTTACCCTATGGCCGCCATCTTCCTTTGAAAATGAAAACACGCGGTGTCAGCCATTTTGTTCACGTCAAACTTTGACGAACTCCTCCTAGGGCGTTTTGCCAACCAACCTCAAAATCGGCGGACGTCCTCTGGACAAGTGGGGCATCTAAAGTTATCCAATTTTTTGAGATACCTTTTACGGTCTGTGTGCGGCGCAGCCGCAAAGTTGGACAACTTATTTTGGAATATTGAAGATCTAAAAATTGCTCCCATTTGATCAAAACGAGTCCGATTAGGACCAAATTTGAATCAGTTGTTAAACTTTCAAGTTTGGACCAGTTTATGATGACAAAATTGAAATGGGCGCGATAGCGCCCCCTACAGAGTTGCCTTTGAGTGAACATTGATGGACAAAAACTGGTTTTACACAAATGTTCTAAACTTTGCCCAAAATTCTATTTTGGGGTCCCGAGCAAAAGGCCAATCAAACTTATGCCTCAATTTTTACGGCGTAGTCGTAGCCATGACGGAAACCTCCCATGTTATCCCTATGGGAAAATTGCTAAATCTCTCGAATATCCACATTTTTCTGTTTCACACTTTAACGAACTCCTCCTAGGGCGTTTTGCCCACCAACCTCAAAATCGGTGTACGTCCCCTAGACAAGTGGGGCATCTAAAGTTATCCAAATTTTAAGGATAACTTTTACGGTCTCTGTGCGACGGAGCCGCAAACTTTTCCCTGAATTCTGACTATTTGGCCTTCAGAGTGGCCTATAAACAATAGAGTTTTTCCAAATGACATTATATTTTGCACAAAATTCTAATTTGCCATCCTGATCATAAAAGTATGAGAGCCAAAGTCATATTTTGTACGGCGTAACCGTAACGATGACAGAAACATCCCATGATATCCTTATGGGAAATTCGCAAAATTGCTCAAATCACCACATTTTTACGCTTCAGACTTTAACGAACTCCTCCTAGGGCGATTGTCTGATCACACTCATATTTGGGGAAAATCATCTACACAAGCGGGGCATCAAAAGTTATCCATATTTTGATTCTAAGTGCTACGGTCTCTGTGTGGCTGACCCGCATATATATGTCACAACTGGGAAAACAGCGGAATCTCTAAAATGACCACATTTTTACGCTTCACACTTTAACGAACTCCTCCTAGGGCGATTGTCCGATCAAGTTCATATTTGGGGAAAATCATCTACACAAGCAGGGCATCAAAAGTTATCCATATTTTGATTCTAAGTGCTACGGTCTCTGTGTGGCTGACCCGCAAATATATGTCACAAATGGGAAAACAGCAAAATCTCTCAAATTACCATATTTTTATGTTTTACACTTTAACAAACTCCTCCTAGTGCGTTTTGCCCACCAACCTCAAAATCGGTGTACGTCCTCTAGACAAGTGGGGCATCTAAAGTTATCCAAATTTTAAGGATAACTTTTACGGTCTCTGTGCGACGGAGCCACAAACTTTACCCAGAATTTGGACTATTTGGCCTTCAGAGTGGCCTATAAACAATAGAGTTTTTCCAAATAACATGACATTTTGCACTAAATTCTAATTTGCCATCCTGATCATACAAGTATGACAGCCAAAGTCATATTTTGTACGGCGTAACCGTAGCGATGACAGAAACATCCCATGATATCCTTATGGGAAAATCGTTGAATTGCTCAAATCACCACATTTTTACGCTTCAAACTTTAACAAACTCCTCCGTGGGCAATAGCTCGATCAAGCTTTACTTTGGGAAATATCATCTACACAAGCGCGGCATCAAAAGTTATCCATATTTATATTCTGAGTGCTACGGTCTCTGTGCGGCGGAGAAGCAAATTTGACTGACACTTGTGTTCATTTGCACTGGATTTGCCATGTCCAATGTGTCGCCGTCTGTCAAGTTCTTTTTTTATTCAACACAATAAGGGCGCCATCTTTATCAAGTCGAAAGCGCAGAGTCGGAAGGCCGGCGGCCCGCGAGGGCCGTTGGATGCCGCTTGCGGCTTTAATTTTTCTTGTTCTTCTTCAGCGCTTTGAACTCTAATTTGACCCCCTGAACATGCTCAAAAACTCACCAAACTTTGCCCAAAATTCAGAATCGGCGAAAAATTTGATTTTTTCTGGGCCATTTTTTTTTTCGTTAAAAAATGGCGCAACAGCGCTACCGACAAAAGTCAAAATACATTGCGCCTATGGGAGACGCCCCGAGGTCAACTTTGGCGTAAAGCTACGAAATTCGGAACACGCATTCCTCTCGTGAGGACAAAAAAAAAATATTATTGTGGCCACGCCCCCAGACTTACCCTATGGCCACCATCTTCCTTTGAAAATGAAAACAAGCTGAGTTAGCCATTTTGTTTACGTCAAACTTTGACGAACTCCTCCTAGGGCGTTTTGCCCACCGACTTCAAAATCGGCGTACGTCCTCTGGATAAGTGGGGCATCTAAAGTTATCCAATTTTTTGAGATGCCTTTTACGGTCTGTGTGCGGCGCAGCCGCAAAGTTGGACAACTTATTTTGGAATATTGCAGATCTAAAAATTGCTCCCATTTGATCAAAACCAGTCCGATTAGGACCAAATTTGAATCAGTTGTTAAACTTTCTAGTTTGGACCAGTTTAGGCTGACAAAATTGAAATGGCCGCGATAGCGCCCCCTACAGAGTGACCTTTAAATTAACATTGAAGGTCAAAAATTAGTTTTACCAAAATTGTCTAAACTTTACCCAAAATTCTCTTTTGCCGTCCCGATCACAAAAGCCAATCACAAAAATGCCTAAATTTTTACGGCGTAGTCGTAGCGATGACAGAAACCTCCCATGTTATCCCTATGGGAAAACCACAAAATCTCTCAAATTACCACATTTTTATGTTTTACACTTTAACGAACCCCTCCTAGTGCGTTTTGCCCACCAACCTCAAAATCGGTGTACGTCCTCTAGACAAGTGGTGCATCTAAAGTTATCCAAATTTTAAGGATAACTTTTACGGTCTCTGTGCGACGGAGCCGCAAACGTTTCCCAGAATTCTGACTATTTGGCCTTCAGAATGGCCTATAAACAATAGAATTTTTCCAAATGACATGACATTTTGCACTAAATTCTAATTTGCCATCCTGATCATACAAGTATGAGAGCCAAAGTCATATTTTGTACGGTGTAACCGTAGCGATGACAGAAACATCCCATGTTATCCTTATGGGAAAATCGCAAAATCGCTCAAATCACCACATTTTTACGCTTCACACTTTGACAAACTCCTCCTAGGGCGATTGTCCGATCAAACTCATATTTGGGGAAAATCATCTACACAAACGGGGCATCAAAAGTTATCCTGTAGCGGGGCTCTCCCTCAAAAATATGGCAAAGTCAGATTTCAAGTGCTCAGGTGGATTTATTGTGCCAAAACCGAAGTGCAAAAATAGTGCAACAGTGCAAAAATATATACAGTGAGCAAAAAGGTCCAAAAATCCAAAAACATATTTACAGAGTTCCAACTATGAGTTCAACTTTAACTCGTTCTCTCTTTTAACTCTCTCTCTTTTACTCTCTCTCTCACACTGTTACCTTCTCTGTTGTTGGAGACAGACTCACCCCCCAGCCAAGAGCGGCTCCCTTTATTCCTCACTTGCCCCTCCCACTGAGCAAAATAACTATATAATTCAAATCCCAAATAAATTGACAATAAACTGTTGTGGCCTCTTCCTACAACATAATACATCGTTAATTATATACACATGTTCAAAATAAAGCAAAATAAACACATAGAATACCCGGTGTCACATGGTCAGCACCACGGCGCAAACAACGCGCATTTAAACTTCCAGGAAGTCCTGGCTCGGTTTTCGACCCAAGTGGCTTTCGTGACAAAACAGGTAACAATTGGCGTGTGTATGCTTAGACTTAACCTAACGCGCGCAAGTGTGCACCCTTGGCGGATTAGTGACGGAGGAGTGCGGGGAAAGATGCGTGTGTAGCGTCTGATGCGAATGAATGAAACAGAGGGAAGCGCGGGGAACGGGGAATGTATGAGTGCGTGTTGGAAAGTGCGCGCGGGCATGAAGGGCCGCGCGGCTGCTCAGCAAATAAGCGCCGACACCAGTTAAAGACGGACTGGCTCCGTCACATTATCCCTCCCTTCCGGAAGGTTGACACTGTGGGGCAACCTGGACAAATAATCCGCAACAATGTTCATCTTGCCGGCACGGTGTCGGATGGCGAATCTGAAGGGCTGTAATGCGAGATACCATCTTGTCAGGCGACTATTATGATACTTCATAGTGTTGATCCAAGTCAGGGCACTATGATCAGTCTCTAGATCAAATTCTCGTCCGAGCAGGTAGTAGCGCAAGCTCTCCAACGCCCATTTGATTGCAAGGCCCTCTTTCTCTACAGCAGAGTAGCGGGTCTCGCGTGGCAGGAGTTTGCGACTCAAATACAATATTGGACGCTCCTCTCCAGGTTCCCCCTGAGTCAGTACTGCTCCGAGGCCAACCATGGAGGCATCCACTTGTACCAAGAAGCGCTTGGTGAAGTCTGGACTCTTCAGCACCGGTGATGAACACAGGTGAGCTTTGAGGGTGTTGAAGGCATTCTCACAGTCCTCGGTCCAGACGACTGGGTTTCGCTGGCCTTTGGCGGTGAGTGCTGTAAGCGGAGTGGCAATCGTTGCGAACTGCGGCACAAACCGCCTGTACCATCCGGCCAACCCCAGAAAGGAACGCACCTCTTTCTTTGTTCGTGGCCTCGGAGATCTCAGGATAGCCTCGACCTTGTCGACCTGAGGCCTCACCTCCCCTCGACCCATCTGGTAGCCGAGGTAGCGTGTCTCCTGCCGAGCCCACTCACACTTTGCCGGATTCAGCGTAAGACCGGCTCGCTGGATCTGCTTCAGGACTTGGGAGAGATGTCGGACATGGTCCTCCCAGGTCTCGCTGAAGATGACGACATCGTCGAGATAAGCCGCGCTGAATAGCTCACACCCCTGGAGAACTCGATCCATCAGACGTTGAAACGTAGCGGGTGCTCCATGCAGCCCGAATGGCATCACAGTAAACTGAAACAGTCCAGTTGGTGTTTGAAATGCTGTGTAGGGCCGTGAGGACTTCTCGAGGGGCACTTGCCAGTATCCTTTGCAAAGGTCCAATGTGGTTATGTACTTGGCGGAACCAATCTTCTCCAGCAAGTCATCAATCCTTGGCATTGGGTATGCATCAAATTCAGACAGAGTTCAGCTTTCGAAAGTCAATACATATCCTGAGTGATCCGTCTTTCTTGAAAACAATCACTACAGGACTGCTCCATTCGGATTTGGAAGGTTCGATGACTCCCAGTCTCAGCATTTCTTGGATCTCATCTTGGAGCTTCCCAACAAGCTGCTGTGGTACACGATATGGTCGCTGTCGGATCGGCCGACCCTCCTTCAGGCGGATGCCATGTTCCACCACTGTAGTTCTTCCAGGACTGGCACGGAACAGCGAAGACACTTCTTTGAAGGTCTGGAGTAGCTGTGTGGCTTGCTCAGGAGGAAGATGAACCAGCACAGGGGTAGCAGTGTTGGTCAGTCCCTCCAGTCCCATGTCCGGCTCTTCCCCGTCCTCGTCATCGTCTACTTTCCTGACCAACAGGACTTTTGTTGGAGCTTGGACTGGACGCTCTCTCCACTCCTTCAGTAGGTTGACATGGTACGTCTGCCTGGACTTCTTTTTCTCTGGATGCAGGACCTCGTAGGTGACTGGCCCCATCTTCCGGGTGACAGTGTACGGGCCCTGCCATTTTGCTAAAAGTTTATGGGTGGAGGATGGCAGAAGAAGCAGCACCTTCTGACCAGGCTGGAACTCACGACTGCGGGCTTGGCGGTCGTACCAGGTCTTCTGGGCTTTTTGAGCACCTAGCAAGTTCTTCTCTGCCTCCTCAAAGTACTTTGACAGTCTCTCTCGCATTTCAAGTACAAACTTGACAATACTCCGGTCACTTTGTCGTGCTGGTGGGCCCTCCCATTGTTTGTGTAGAAGGTCCAAAGGCCCCTGAACATCCCAGCCATATAACAGTTCAAATGGAGAAAATCCAGTTGACGCCTGTGGGACCTCTCGATAGGCAAACAAAACAAAGGGTAGCCCACAGTCCCAGTCTTTGCCGGTATCATCCACGAACTTCTGGAGCATCCGCTTCAGTGTCTGGTTAAACCGCTCAACCAGTCCATCCGTCTGTGGGTGGTACGGGGTGGTTTTGATGGATGAAATGCCCAGTTGCTGCTGGAAAAGATGCATTAACCGAGAAGTGAAGTTGGTGCCTTGGTCCGTAAGAATTTCATCAGGTAATCCAACTCTGGAGAACAGTTGAACAAGCGCTCGAAGGACAGCAGGCGCAGTGATGGTTCTCAGCGGAAAAGCCTCTGGAAATCTGGTGGCATAATCCGAGATGACCAGGATGTACTGATGTCCACTGCTGCTCTTCACCAGGGGCCCCACAATGTCCATCGCAATCCTTCGGAAGGGAGTGTAGATAACTGGAAGAGGTTGCAAAAAGGCAAGGTCAGACTTGCGCACTGGACATGTTTTCTGACAGGTTGGACATGTAGCGCAATATATGTGAATGTCAGCATACATGGACGGCCAATAAAATCTAGAACTGACGCGCAAGAATGTTTTGTGGCGACCGAGGTGACCTGACCATGGCACTGTGTGTGCTAAATGCATGACAAGGGTCCTACAGCTAAAGGGAACAACAAGACGTTTACATTCATCACTAACGATATACAACACCCCATTGTCAATAATAAACTTCTCTTGACCCAGACAACCTTTGGTTTCTTTTCCCACCTTAGCAAAAAGACTTTTCAAAGTAATATCATTGCTTTGCAACAAAGAAACATTTTCAGGTACATCCCACACAAAAGAATCACAATTTTCAGGATTTAAAGACCACATTTCTTTTTCAAAGCGTCGCTGACGCCGGGATTTCCTTGGCCCTTTGGTGCCTCCCTCACATGGACTACTGTCCAAACCTGGCAGAGGTTGGACACCGGCTTTCACTTGTGCCCGCGTAAGAACAGAACACAACACATTTCCACAGTCATTATTCCCCCCAGAGTCAACATTCCCAGACAACAGGTCCATCGGAAAAGGTAGGTCCCAACCGAGAATAGCATCCACGGGTAGGTTTTCTACTACTCCAACAGTCACCAGATAGGGCTGGTCTGCAACTGTTATGGTAACCTCCACAGTAGGATAAAGGTGGCTATCCCCGTGCACACACAAAATGTCCACTGTCTTGCCATAGTTTATGCTGCTAACTGGCACTGAGCTACGTTTGATAAGGGATGTAAAACTACCAGTGTCCAGTAAAGCAGAAACCTCTTGGCCATTAATTAGCACCTTCTTACAGCGTTTAATAGTACTTTCTGTCTCATGAGTGCCCTCTGCCTCTGGTCTTGGAGGATAGCACGCTCCGCTAACTTTAGCTTTACGGACTGGGCAAACTGAGGCTTTGTGCCCAGGTTGTTGGCAGGAAAAACAAATAAACTCCTTACCAGGTCCTCGTTGGTTTGGGGCAGAATTCATGGTACCTGACACGTCTTGGTTGGTCTCACGTCTGGCAGGCCTTGGTAGAAAAGGTTGAGCTGGTGCGCGCTGGGATGCTGTGGTTAACCGGGCAGAAGATACTCCTTTCCGAGCGTTGAGATACTGCACGGCCAACTTAGCAGCGGTAAATCCATCGGCTGGCTCATGTTCCTTCACCCAGGTCCTCACTTCAAAGGGAAACGCCCGCAGAAGCTGCTCCATGATGATCGCTTCACCAATTTCCTCCTTGGAGCGTTCATCCGGTCTTATCCAGCGGCGATAGAGTCCTCGGAGGCGATGATAGGTCTCCGTAGGGCTTTCATCATGCGGCAGAGTGCTGGAGCGAAACTGCTGTCGGTAAGTTTCGGGTGAAATGTTAAATTTTGCAAGCAGAGCTGCTTTCAGGTCCATGTAACAGTGGGCTCTGTCTTCATCCATAGCAGAGTAGGCCTCCAGTCCCTTTCCAGTCAATAAGGGTACAAGACGACACGCCCACTCGTCCTCTGTCCACCTCCAGGTTCTAGCTATCCGCTCAAAACGTAGCAGATAATTTTCCATGTCCTCACCACTCTGAAACTGTGGTATTTTCGGCTCATTGTAATGTCTCCACTCTGGTCTCGGCCTGTCCTCAGCTTCCGGTACATGGCGCTGCGGCTCAGCATCATCATCGATCTCCATGCGGCTTCCATGGAACACCGATCTCTGGCCACCAGGGGTTGGTGACTCATGATGTGCAGGCAGGTTTGGCGCTGGACGAGGTCTTCGAAGAGTCGGCTGCGAAGGGGATGCAGGTTGAGCCCCGCGCTCCACAACAGTAGGAAAAGAGGCTCTCAGTCCCCGGAGTTCGGCCAGCAAACCCTCTTCGCGGCGTTGCTGTCCCGCTAGAAAATCTCTCATCAGCGTCACCATGTCCTGACCTGGTTCAGATGATGGCTCGGGCTTCTGCTCCCACTCTTCATCCTCATCTGTCTCCCATGCTGGGTCTGGAGCTCCTGCCCCCTCTGGCTGTCGATCACCGCCTTGTGATCGCAAACCTGTGCGCTTTGGTTGGCGAGAAACTTTCTTCCGACTTGCCATATCCCACTTCTGACACCAAATGTAGCGGGGCTCTCCCTCAAAAATATGGCGAAGTCAGATTTCAAGTGCTCAAGTGGATTTATTGTGCCAAAACCGAAGTGCAAAAATAGTGCAACAGTGCAAAAATATATACAGTGAGCAAAAAGGTCCAAAAATCCAAAAACATATATTTACAGAGTTCCAACTATGAGTTCAACTTTAACTCGTTCTCTCTTTTAACTCTCTCTCTTTTACTCTCTCTCTCACACTGTTACCTTCTCTGTTGTTGGAGACAGACTCACCCCCCAGCCAAGAGCGGCTCCCTTTATTCCTCACTTGCCCCTCCCACTGAGCAAAATAACTATATAATTCAAATCCCAAATAAATTGACAATAAACTGTTGTGGCCTCTTCCTACAACATAATACATCATTAATTATATACACATGTTCAAAATAAAGCAATATAAACACATAGAATACCCGGTGTCACATGGTCAGCACCACGGCGCAAACAACGCGCATTTAAACTTCCAGGAAGTCCTGGCTCGGTTTCGACCCAACGCGACGCATCGGCGGAGCGTGGCTTTCGTGACAAAACAGGTAACAATTGGTGTGTGTATGCTTAGACTTAACCTAACGCGCGCAAGTGTGCACCCTTGGCGGATTAGTGACGGAGGAGTGCGGGGAAAGATGCGTGTGTAGCGTCTGATGCGAATGAATGAAACAGAGGGAAGCGCGGGGAACGGGGAATGTATGAGTGTGTGTTGGAAAGTGCGCGCGGGCATGAAGGGCCGCGCGGCTGCTCAGCAAATAAGCGCCGACACCAGTTAAAGACGGACTGGCTCTGTCACATATCCATATTTTGATTTTAAGTGGTACGGTCTCTGTGCCGTGGAGCTGCAAATATACTGTCACAAATGGGAAAAACGCCAAATCCTTGAAATGTTCACATTTACGCTTCACACTTTAACAAACTCCTCCTAGTGCGTTTGGCTCACCAATCTCAAAATCGGTGTACGTCCTCTAGACAAGTGGGGCATCTAAAGTTATTCAAATTTCATGGATAACATTTACGGTCTCTGTGCAGCTGAGCCGCAAACTTTTCGCAGAATTTGGACTATTTGGCCTTCAGAGTGGCCTATAAACAAGAGTTTTTCCAAATGACATGATATTTTGCACACAATTCTCATTTGCCATTCCCAAAATAAAAGTATGGGAGCCAAAGTCATATTTGGTAAAGCGTAGCCGTAGCGATGACAGAAACATCCCATGTTATCCCTATGGGGAAACCGCAAAATCTCTAAAATGACCACATTTTTACGCTTCACACTTTAACAAACTCCTCCTAGGGCGAATACCCGATCAAGTTCATATTTGGGGAGAATCATCTACACAAGCGGAGCATCAAAAGTTATCCATATTTTGATTTTAAGTACTAGGGTCTCTGTGCGGTAGAGCCGCACATTCGACCCACATTTGTGTTCATTTGCACTGGTTAAGCACAGCATTGAACATGTCCAATGTGTCGCTGTCTTAGTTCTTAGACAATTACGTTAGCGCCATCTCTGTAAAATGCAGAGAGCAGAGTCGGAAGGCCGGCAGCCCGCGAGGGCCGTTGGATGCCGCTTGCGGCTTTAATTTTATATGTATTTTATATTTATTTTATGTATTTAATGTATTTTATTTTATAACATAAAATACATTATCAGTGACATACAGTTCTTATGTTATCTGCCTCATTTTTTCAACTTGAACTTGTACACAATAATTACAATATAAATTTGCTATAAAGGAACAAACAAAAACACTTTGCAAACTGCTCTCCGGTCCTTTCTCTCAACAACATCATTTTCTTATTTCATTAGTAGTTTTTAAAAGCCACACAAATCATCATCATTATGGAAACAAGTGTTCTGAGGATTACTCAAATAAACCTGAATGAAACTCAACTCGAGCTATGTTTTGACAAAGAAACAACAGAAAACAAACTGTGTTCTTAAAGTGCTTATGACAGGTACAGGTTCAAGTTAAGGTTCACGTTATTGTACACGTAATGAAATTGGTCCTCTGTCTTCTGGGACCATCTCCAGATCTTTGAGCTAGGCTTGGTCGGGACTATACCAGGTCTTACTTATGATCACTTTTATATTTATCATAGCTTTACAGGCAGTTTGTGAAAAATTGTGGGGGAAAAACATGGAAGTTGTGCTACGTTCTTGAAAATGAATCCCTCAATCTGTCATAAATATTCAAGATTCCATCCAAAACGCAGGGACAATTAATGTGGACGGAACACAGTTTTCAGCTAATAACCTTAAAAATAAGAAATAAAAAAGAAAAGAATAAACCTTAATTAGTGTGTATATTCCAACCAGGAAGTATAGAATTAAAACAAAAGGGTCAATTCTTTAGCAAAAAAATTAAATTTAATAATATTAACATGGTAATATGCGACGGTATAAAGGTAATATGGCCTTTACAGTCATCTAAAAACAGGATTTCATTAATACACAACTGGTCTCTCAACACATGTCTCTGTAAGCTAATTGTAATAACGCTTGATTAAAAATGTGTTTGCGCAGCTATGATGATAAGTATCATAGTTTCTTCATTATGCATATCACAGCTTCATAATCTTTGCAGCTGGGAAGGAATTAAATATAAGTAAATATAAATACAGCGGACACATCAAGGCTATAGTCACAACACGGTTCAGTTTGATTAGACTTTATGCAGCAGAATGTCACTGAAGCAGGTTTGAACAAATACAAATGACTGGAACACACTTGTCATTTTAGGTTATTATACAATTAATTTTAGAATAAAGGAGTGTTTATTTGAACAAAGTAAGAGTAGTGTTATTTCGAAATAATATTACTAGTAGAAATACAGTGGTTTATACCATTATTCAAGTAAGAGTAAAAAAGTATTTGGGAAAAGAAAAGTACCTGTCTGGACATGAAGTTGATATAATTTGAAGTTAATGTAATTGGTACAGATGCAGCAACCCTCCAAGTATTAAAGGACAAATATGACGTATGATTTGCATTGTTATCAACCTTTAAACATGATCTTAAGTACCTTTAGTTTGGCATCTCATGTTTTAGAACAAAATAATATAGTGTTACATTTGGATCTCTGCTTTTTAACCGATGCTACCTGTGTTTTGGCACTGGCGGCAGAGGGAGCACGTCATGCTGGCCTGTTTACTTCCTGCTCTCAGTTGTACTGTCTGGAGATGCTTTATGGACTTAAAAAGAAGATTTGCTGAGCTACGTCACAGATTGAGAAAACTTCAGTTATCAAGGAGATTCAGAGGGAGGGGAGATTGTTTTGATGGTTGGGAGGCGAGATGACTTTCTAGGAGTTGTTAAACTAGCGTGAATGAAGCTAAATGCAACTCCAGGGAGGTTTTTGATGAAAACAATGTTAAAGCTCAAGTAAATTTTGCATAATACGTGTCCTTTAACCGATAACGGAAAATTAGTTTTTTCCCTTCAAATCTTAGAATTTAGCCAACTATGCACCTGTTACTTATCCTGCAAGTAAATACTGAACAGCTTTGTATGAACTTTACGAGACGATTTGGGGCCAATCTCAGCCAGTAAATCGCCTTATTACATCCAGACAAAGGCACAAAGAGGATATTGGCTGAATCAATATCATGGAACCGAGACCCGAATCAGCAAAATTCCTGGATTGGCGCTGATATTCGAAACCAATATCGACAAAGGTGCTTTCCTACTAACTGGACTGACAAAACCTTCAAATAATGCAAAAAAAATACAATCTGGTATTTTCAAAGGATAGACGACAAAAACACAAATGCTCAAACCCTTTCATATTCAAGAAGGTATAGGCTTGAGTAATTTGTAAAAACTAGACATGTTTCCACAAATAAATGATCTTCAATGTTATTTATGATAATTATTAATTGTATTTGCTAATGTAGATAATGATTTAGACAGGAAAAGGTACAAAAAAATACCTTCAAGTACAAAAACCCGGTACTGTTCATGTACTGATACCAGAAATCATACATCTTCAACCAAATAAAAGTTGAAATATGCTGAGAGTAGGCATCTCTAGAGGATATAAGGTTATTGATGAAAATCTGAAATAGTTCCAATTTGCAATTTTGAATTGATAACTCCACTGGTTTTGTTATAAAACGTTTTTGTCATGTTTTTAGAGTTTGTATAGACCAGATAGGATAAAAATTAGCAAAATTTGATTATTTCAATAGTAAGAAATATCCGATGAAATATCCGATAAATAATTGCAGCTTTAGTATTTTCCTGCCATTTTAAGTGATACTACGGAAAATACCACCGCAAAGGTCTTTAAAGTAGTTCAAAACGCCTGAATAATGCATAGTACGAGACCTTTATGACTCCATGTAGCAGAATAATATTGATGTTGAGTTTCTCCGTGTCTTAATCATTGCTCTTGACACAGACTTCCTGAAAGATGTGAGACAATGTTCAAATCTAAGCTAAAAACACATTTGTTTTGCTGTTCATACGACCGAAAGGATTCTATTTGCAGTCTTCCCTTTTATGTCTCAAACTGTTTTGTGATTTCTGTCACGTCTTTGTGATTTCAGTGCATTTTTTCCGCCTGTTGTGTGAAGCACTTTGAATTGCCTTGTGTACGTATTGTGCTCTACAGATAAACTTGCCATATCTACTTTTCCCTACCACTCGTATCAAAGTTCTGTTCATCTCCGCTCCTCTTCTTATCACGTCTCAGGTTTGCACAAACATGCCACGGGAACAATATGAAGAGCTTTTAGCATCGCTTCCACAACCGCATCTGATTATCTGTCATCTTTGTATTTATTTATATATTTGTGCTGTTGCCTTAAGCCACGACACAAAGTGCTTGTTGTGCTTTGACTGACTGTAAATGCGTCTGGGTTTAATGAAGTCAAAACTGCTATTATCTGGCACACACAGGCGCGGGGAGAAAGCGACATCTTTGCCGGAATTGGAATAATTGGCAGAGGAAAAGGCTTCGGAGTCGATCGCATTTCCCGCGGCGCGGCGTCGTCCCACACACGCCGCAGTGGTGATGTTCAAAAAGGTCCAAAACGGCGAACAAAGAGGAGGCGGGACGAGTTTGACGGCACAAAATGAGCAAACGTCTTTGCGGATGTCGGATTAGGATGTTTCCTGGCTGAGCGCCTGTGCAAAGTGCTCGGCCTCCGCGGGGCTCGTAATAGTGTGTCAAACTCCATTTCCATACTGTAAAATAGGATACCGAGCTCGATATCACAATGACTATTAAAAACGTTCTCTTTTTTTGGACAATATAGATATAGAAATTAGTTAAAACATGTCTTTAAACATATTCGTTTAGGTTTGACATGTGAAATGTCTATAAAATGTTCCACCTTATACCCTTATTCGAGGGTTTTAATCTAATCTAATCTATTTTTAATCAGCTCTTTATGTAGCATTTTTTACTATAAATTATTACTCAAATGTAGCTTTTTTCAAAACAACATTCACAATATTGTCCAAATTTCTATATATTGTCTACCTCATTTTTTAGATAATACCAATATTTTATTGTGTTGTTTGTTTTGTGTGTATGAAATTGTGATATATTTCTTGTTCGTTGCTATATCTGTATATCATAGTTTGTATTTGTAAGTTTGACTCAAGGAAAAAAACTAAGCAAAAAGATATTACCAACGCATAAACCTGTTGGTATGTCACTTTTATAATAAAGGTTGGGAGTTTTTTATACAGGGGAAAAAATAAACCAGAATATCCAGCACACAAGCAAGAGCACTGGCATTGTGGGTAATCTTTAACAAGTGGTTTGATTCATTAAAAGGCACAAGATTATTTCATATGAATATTTTCTGTGTTTTGTTCCGCAGATGGGGACAAAAGTTGCTGTTGGCCTTTTTTTTTCTCTGATTCGGTGATGATTGTAAAATAACCATGTCCTGCAATCTCAACTGAGGAATTCTTGATTTGGTGTTCAACATACTTGTTAAATAATCAGACAAAATCTCAATGAGAGCCTTACAAACAAACAAAAGGCCGTGCTGTTGCCATCCTACTTTAGAGTATAATTCACTGCTATTAAAGTGCCTCCAAACCTCTCTTTGTTTTCTGCAACGTACGTTTCCAATTGATCCTGGACCAGCACTTGATCTTAACCTCTACGAAAACTGCGGATTCATCCCTGAAGTACTCGCTGTTCAAAAATAATAGTAGTACTTGTGGTCTCGTTCAAGATCACTCTCGAATTGTTCAAGAAAGATCACACTGTTTGTGTGATTTTTTTTAATAGGCTTAATGAGCATCTAGTTTTATATCAATACTAGTTTTATATCGATTTGTGTCTGATTTTATACACTTTTTTTTACATACTGATTTTACATACTTTTGTTTTCTCTAAAGCATCTGTCATGTTTCGATCTTATAATGCAGTACTGCATTATAAGATGGAAACATGACAGATGCTTTAGAGAAATCAAAAGTTTTAATAATTAAAAAATGATTTCAAGTTGTGTGAATTGTCTGGCTTTTAAATTCAAAATATTCAGTTGTAGTCAATATAATACAATAAGTATTGATATTAAATGTTGTATTACTTGAAGATACCAAGAGCTTAAATGAACTTTGTTGGTGGCTCCTTTTCTTCACGGCCCCTCTACATTGTGGAGTCCCACAAGGCTCTATTCTCAGACCTATTCTTTTTGCTTTGTACCTCCTGCCTCTTGGTCAAATTTTTAGAAAACATGGGATATCATATAGCTTCTATGCGGACGATCCCAAGTCTATCTGCCAGTAAAAAATGTCCCGTCACCCCTCCTGAAATGTTTGGATGATGTCAAGGCTTGGTTGGCTATGCATTTCCTTAACCTGAATGAGTCTAAAACGGGAATTGTTGTTTTTAAGCCTAACAAAGCAGTTCATTTTAATTTAGACATAGGATCGCTCCAACCCTACATCAGGTCTACAGCCACCAACCTTCACGTCATCATTGATGGAGATTTTAAGCTTGACAAGCAGATAAATGCTGTGGTTAAATCTAGTATTTATCAGGCTTTTATCTAGACTCAAATCGGTTTCATCTTTTAGCGACCTGGAGCGGGTGATCTCTACACGTCTTGACTACTGTAATGCACTGTACACTGGGATCAGCCAAGCTAACAAGCTAACCTGTCACACTTACAGTTAGTTCAAAAATCTGCAGCACGTCTTTTAACTGGCACACGTTGTAGAGAACATACAACACCCATTTTATTGTAGCTGCTAGTATTGTAGGCAGGTTGTGTGTATGGACATTTAAATCATGTTGTCGTTTGTTATCACGCCTCAAGGTCGTCAACTTACTTTATCGTTATGCTAATCTTAACGTAATGTGTAGAAAGTGAAAACCTATTTACATCAGACAAAAAGTTGTAGAATCTCCCCCCGAGACACAACAGTTTTCACTAAAAACACCTGCATTTGAATAAATTACAGAAAAGTTTAATGCTTTTCTAATTAACCTTCACCACCTTTATTCACTATTCATACGGCAAACACTTATTAGAGGCAAAGGATAATTTATTAAAATGGTTACTTGAATCCTGCCATCATCTGACTCCTTATGTCAACCACATCGATCCAAACGTTTGATATGAACATGCACGATACTCAAACTAATGAGATGCTTGTTTTCTGGTCCTTAGAAGATACTTTTGGCAAATTATGGCAGGAGTAATTAGAAGGTTATAGGTCTAAACGCTGGTGTTTTTGGTCCAATTATCCTCTGTAGCTCCATTAATTTAGTACTTAAGTCCAAAAACTAACTTACTAATTCAACTTTTGAACTTTTTCCTTCTCAAAACCATATCGGAAGTTGTGTTTTTTGTTTCTTTTACGAATATTTGAATATCATTGATACAACCTCCAGGAGCTCAGAGCACTTGTTTCCACTTTGTGATGTCATTAGTTGGTATCTCAGTTGGTATCTCAGTTTGTACAAATGACCTACACTAAGATGCTCAGAGTTACAGCTGAACCAATAACCAATAACAGAGCAGTGTAATCACTTTTGTGCCGTGCAGTCTTCGCACTTAAAGGAAGGACAAAGCTCTATTTGAACACTTACGTAGTTAATCGACCCAAACAAAATCAGCCTTTGCCAAAAGTGTAAACATCGACCTGTTTTATATCGGTCTGTCTCCGCCGGCAACCATGGCATTTTCTTTGCTGAAAACGAATCTATATTACTTCACTTTTATGCTGTTATGCTGAATATATTTAGCTTTTGCTTGCTTGTTCTCCGTTCACTTTCAATATTTGAAACTGTGACACTTTATATAATGCAAAAACCTTGAATAATGCATAATATATAGAATCCTGGAGTAGCGGAGGTTTTATTACCACAGCGAGGTCGAGTGGCTCTCCGTCTTTGGTCCATTCCACGCGCAGTAAAGGCGGCTGTGCGACGGAGGGACAGGTGACCAGGCCGTCTTTACCCGTGGGCAGGTAAGTGTCCTTCGGCGTCTGCAGAGCCTGCGCCGGGTCTAAGGCAGGACAGAAAGACACTCATTAAAGCACGGGAAAATGAAAAGCAGAAAGAATATGAAATAGACTGTATTGCATCGAGCTGCACTGATTCATCGCAAAAATCTAATCATTAACTGGACTACAGAATCTAAAACATATACAATATAACCTTTTTACAACAAAGATAGTGGTATTATTAAATAAACATGGCAAAATAGAATAAACTATTCCCATCAGTAATCATTTCAACCTTTATTTGCTTAAAAACCAAAAAAATATTAATTCAAACTAAAATAATTGCATATAATAATTAAAAAAATAAATCAATGTTGTTAGTTGCAAAATTGTTGTTCCAAAACAGTAAATTAAAAAGGTGTGACATGTCAAGTTAGATACTGACCTGTCCAGCTAATGAGTATTTTGATTAAAAATATAAGATATTAACGCAATTCTTGAACATGATAAATAGAATATTGAATAAATCATCTACAAAAGGCTGCTAGAAGATGTGATTTCCCTCAAAGAACAGAAAATCTCAGTTTATGTAAAGGTCTAAATCAGCCATGTCCAAACTACGGCCCAGGGGCCAAATGCGGCCCTCAGACCAATTTTTGTAGGCCCTCCGGGTTCCTGCTAAGTTGGTCCAAACAGCAAAAAGTTAATTGGAAAATGTTGATGTTATAACAACCTTTTATTAATGTTCCAAGTGTCATTAAAGGTGTGGAGGCGCATCGAAACAATGCCAAATGCAACATTTTGAAGAATTCACTTTCAAATTCAAAATTGTCTGCTTGTTTGTGGCCCTCGATGCAAAAAGTTTGGACACTCCTGGTCTAAAGTGATCATTTTGCCGTTCTTCTTTCCCTTTTCTTGTGCGACATTTGAACCTCAGCTATCCAGAATTTCACAAGTGCATCTTTAAAATCACTCATTTCTTTATGTTGGTTACAGTGAAACAAAGCAAAGGATTGTCGCGGTTTATGCAGTCAAACAAAATAATGCATTCTAAACGCAGCAGCAAATGGTAAGACTTTTGCTATTGCAGCATTCCGTATAACGCGAGGGTATTATTTCTGTCTTTACGGCTTTATGTGTACATTTAGAACCAATTTCATGCTTTGGAAATGACTAGATAGTGCATATTTCCACTCAAAATCCCATCGTTCAGCCGACACGACGGCTCCGACTTGTCTGTGTAGTAGTGTGCTTAGTCTTAGGCGCGCTGCCGGTCTAATGCAGTGGACAATTTAAGGAAGGATTTATTTGTTTTCGCCGTCTACAAAGCGGCCTCCGGGGGAAATCGCCGGACGACCGTTTCATGAGCTGATGCAATAAAAGAGGAGGTTTACCGAGTGAACGCTGAGCACTAATGTTTTAACGTTTGAGCGGCAACAATATGGAGAGAACGAATGTTTTCTAAGTTTTAGCGCTAATGGTATATCTGCCATTTTGTTAGCAATTTAGAGGAACAAACGCTTGAGCGGTAACGATTATAAAGAAATACTACTAAAACAATTATTCATTTCAACAACACAAATATTAAGACCCATCCTGAATTATTTAAGATGTTTTTTCATTTTTTTTTATCAGGGATTGTCCGATATAGACTTTATATGTGGCTTGTTGCTATGGCCGATAACCGATATTTGCAGATAAGTTGAAGTGAATAAATAAAATAAACTTTTCACTTCGGTAAAAAGGATAACAGAATGTATTAATCCATAATATAACATGTTTTGCATGATTGTGTGCATGTACATTTTTAAAAACAAACACAAGCTACAGGTTTTTGCAAAATATAGATAAAGAAGAACAAAAGAGCCACTAGGAAAAGTCACTAATCTTTGTATAATCATTATTATCATTGTATGTTGTACAGTTCTGCATGAATTATTTGACAAGGATTATACCATCAATAGAGGCATTTTACACCTCATTTACACTTAATTGTAGAGGCTACTCTATTACACCTTATTTATAATGTATCTCACGACTTAATTCTGAACTTGAATGAATGTATCAGGTGTATGATGTGCACATGAGGATTTAAAAGGTTTAGACTTCCTCCCACTCCCTTTCAAACAAACTGAAATGTATCAACTGCATTCCCAAAATATTGTCTTTGTTACATCATGATTGATTATATATTTTAAAACATTTTATATGTTCGAAATAAACATTACCAAATCGATGCTCAATTGCTTGATTGGCATAAACTAAATGGTAACAACTAATATTATTTTGTGCTGAAAATTGTTGATTGACTAAAAATATATTTTTTTTCATTATCACTGTTGTTTCAACTTGTATTAAATATTTTTTTTTGAACGGAAATTGTGTTGTTTTTTTGTGAAAACAGCACTTTTGAGTAGTAGTAAGAGTAAAACTACGACTTACTGAGTAAAAGTTTGAACATAAAATCACTTATTAGCAAAAGTGTTCAAATGATGCAATATTGTCAATAAGAAAAAAATAAATTAATAGGACTTAATTGCATTAACTACAGTGGAAGAATGACCAAAACCAGTAAATGCTAATTCATACATCATAAGACGGAAAAAGTTATTTATATAATTTTGGTCTTGGACTTTGTTCATGACTCATCGGTGAGCAGAAGGATGTTCTCGCAGGGCTGTCAGACAACTGTGCTGTGATTGACAAGACAATTTCCATAGCAACAGCGGTTTGAGTTCATGTGGGGGCGGGACATAGAGGGATCAGCAGAAGAACTGAGGAAGTATGAAATGTATGAAAGAAGTATGACATGTCTGAGCCTAAAACAAGTTTATTCTTCTTCTTGTACCCTCAAGAACAAGAACAAAAAGCTTTTTCTTACAAAGCATGAATTGGCCTTAAAAGTTTTACTTTAAAATAAATATTACAATAGCCATGTACTTGTAAGTAATGGTGTGACATCAGAAATCGACTGAGAAAAAACATTTCTTCACAAAGTAAAGTACTCAGTGTGTGTTAACGCAGACTTGGTTTAGCCATAGTTTAGCTCTGGTATAGTCTCTACTACAGACTCTGTTTAGATCTGGTTCAGCCCTGGTATAGTCCTGCTACAGACTCGGTTTAGATCTGGTTCAGCCCTGGTATAGTCCTGCTACAGACTCGGTTTAGATCTGGTTCAGCCCTGGTATAGTCCTGCTACAGACTCGGTTTAGATCTGGTTCAGCCCTGGTATAGACCTGCTACAGACTCGGTTTAGATCTGGTTCAGCCCTGGTATAGTCCTGCTACAGACCCGGTTTAGATCTGGTGGTACTTAACCAAATATCCTTAAAGGAATAATAGAGGATTTTTGGCGCCAAATCTGAGTCTCATTTCCTTGTAGCGTGGACAGCCGAGTAGTTCTCCCACATGTCAATCATTACCGCCGTCCTACTGCACACCTGCAGCCTTGTTCCCAAAATAGCAGTACGTTTCCTTGGCTGCGCATCTGTGGTTGTGTGTTTAGTGAGTTCCTACAGTGTACAGTACAAAATGACGACAGAGAAAGACTGTGTTCGAGCTCAGAAGAGACTGAAATCTGCGTAGACAAGAGATGCGATGCGATCCGTCGCGCTAATAAACAAACGCACGTGTAGCAGCGGGGCTGTTGCGTGCTTCCGCACGAGATTTAATGCTCGGAAAGAACAGAAAGGTGGGGGGTGAGTGTGCGGCACACTGTGCGCATGCGCATTTAAAAAAAAAAAGGGGCTAACAGTCGCTTGAGTTCTCAAATCGGTGAAAAATCCTCTATTATTCCTTTAATACTTAAGAAACGTATACGAGAACCCACTAATCTAATACACAGAATGAGCAGCAGACAATGGAGACACCTACGCATCACAGTGAGGTTCGCAGAGGCAGTGGGCGGAGTCAGCAGGCCGTTGGTGGGCATACAGGTGTATCTCCCAGAATCCTCCGGAAGCAGCCTGGAGATGAGCAGAGTTCCGTCCACCATGACCTTCACACGGGACTTCAGAGCGCTGCGGGAGACGGAGAGAGAACGTAAGAGACACTTTAACACAACGCTGTGGCTATTGGGAGAAGCTGGTCCACACGCAGCCAGGCCGTGGGTGAGTTTGTGCGAGTGTGGGACGAGGGACGCATCGCTGGAGCCGAGCGCACGGAGGTGAAGGAAATAGAACGCCCACGCCATTTAGACTTGCTCACATTTGGAGAAAGCTGAGGGCGAAGACAGCGTCACATAACAGCTTACATTATGCAGCCTGATTGTGCTGCAAGTAACGGTGATGGACGTTAACTTTTTTTTATCTTAAAGTGCCTCTGACAGGAGTTGCAATGCAGTTTTATACATTTAAAATGTTGCTAAAAAATACTAAAACTGCTATTCCAGAACAGCTCATGTTTTAAGATTAATTTATGTTTTGTTGAACTATGTTTAGAATGTGAAAAAAGTAGTTTCTTTTGTCTAATTTATGCATTAACTTTGTCTGGAATGAGTGTCCCTTAGTCATTTTCTACAAATTTTTCTACATTTTCTCCACAAATAGTTACTCGATTGGTGTAAAACTATAATTTAAATGTACAACAGGTATATAAATACACCAAATAAAGTCAAAAGGAGAAAATCCTAAACACCTCATACGTCACTTTAAACGTGTACTAGAGGCAGAGATGTCTGGTCTGTGCAGCGGCTTTTCTCCATGTGGATGTTTTGCTTTGCCTTGAATGTTCCACAGTATGGCACTGAACTAGAGAACAGATCTAAGAAAGCACGTTCAATTTAAGAGCTGGGTAAATGAATCTAAACTCAGAACTAAAATGTCCAAAGTCATTCGAATTTGTGTAGATATTTATGTAAGTAAGAGCGACTTTCTAGAGCACCTTTCACAGATAAAAATGAATAAAATCAACCAAAATCTTGTCTTAATAAAAGTGTCTTTATCTGCTTAAAATAATCAAATCCTGAGTTTGCCCAACAGAGGCCGGGGGCAAGGCATAATCCATAATTTTGGGGCGACTGGCTGACAGGACGTCCCCATGCAGGGCGACAGTGGCACAGTGGTTGGAACTGGGCGGTTCATTAACACATGCTGTTGTATTCAAATAAAAATAATAAATGAAACAAACATGAAGGTGAAGTGAGTCATTGACAGTATGTGGCCGGGTTTGTGCAGGTTTTTTAAATCACGCCGAGGCCGATGTTCACAACCGCAAATGAAGACCGTGTTGAGCGAGAGCTGTGATAACAGGAAGTACACTTTAATGAGACTCTGACCACACAGATGTCACCACCACAGCAGTAATACTCTGTGATGGTGACTAGATGGTGATGGTTTTGTTATGTCAAGATTGTCATAGAATAAAATGCATATTAAAATTCACAGGCAATATTATCTTTTTTTTTTTTTTTTTTAACTCACATTTTTAAAAGTTCAAAACAGACGGAACAGGACCAGAGAGCAAAATTAGAATCAATAAATACTTTTTTTTAATTTTTGTATACAAAAGGACATCTACCAACAAAAGAAACAATCATGAAAAACCTAAATTGAAATAAAAGTCCAAGTTTGTCCATATTCGGTCAAATTTGTCCATTTCCAAATTAAGGCCAAATGTTAGAGTTTTTGCATTTATCTAATGTCAGTCCAGTCCTCAGGTAATATTATCTTTTAAGCCACAAAAGGATCCTATTATTTTGTAGGGTATTTAACCGTTCAGCACTGCAGCCTGTACTCTCTGGTGCAGCCTGTACTCTTCCCACACAGACAAACTCTCAGGTTCATTCTCATTTACAAATCTGCAGTCGGTAAAACCCCCTCGTAGCTCAGCTCGTTACTGAACTCCAGCCGCGACAGTTACTGTATAAATCACTCTGTTCCCAAAACCTGCACATTCTTTGGTCACTCCTCATTTCAATTTCAGCAGCAAGCGACCGGAACCAATTACAACGGATTTCAAAAGTATTTCACAGGATTAATCCACCCGCTTTCACTGCAACCCACTTTTTTGTTTTAATAACATAACTACCGGTAACTTCAATACATTGTAAAGGAGGTATAAACCATAAACATTGAATGAAATGTTTGTGCTGCAATTCAGATGTTGACTGACTTTGGGTTTATTTCTTTTTTCAATTGTAAATCTGAAGATATTTAACCAACACCCGCCTTAAAACGAAATATTATTACATCGCACCTGTTGGTTGATTATGCTTTTTCTGAGAGCGTTTGTGTGATTCTCAGTGGGACGATGAGGAGGCCGTCTGAATCGTTTCCCGTCGGCTCTTCTTCCGGATATAACTGCTTTAGAGAAACCTTACCACACCAGAGGCTCCGTCTGTTCCTCCTGGCACCAATTCCGAACAATTTCAATTTTCTCTTTTTTTAAAGTCATTCCGCACTACGATTTGAATTCAATCTCAGCTCAGTGTCTTCCGGCAGTGTGCACGCTTTTACCGGAATTCATTACATCAAAAAATTGTAGGGAAATGAAAATGACGAACCAAAATCACACATGATATCTAATGGTATAAAAAAAAGGGAAAAGGCTGAAATTGCGCAGTAACTTTTGCATGATTCCGGATTTTTTTAAAGGTAATTTTTGCACATTTTACAGCTAGTGATGAAAGAAGTACAGAAAGAGAGGCCAAAATACAATACAAAATTATGAAGTGTAAGTTTTGGCTGAATTTCACACGGAATTTGAGGAAGAATTATGCAAATGTTTGGTCATCAAAAGCAACTCACATAATGTCTTAGTGTTCCTAAGATATAAACTAAAATATAAATAAAACCCTCAACCATATCAGCAGGACCAAATCAAATCCATCCAAGGAGAAGTGGAACAGAAAAGTGGTCACGCTCTCAAATCATTAATAGAAGATCTTGATGAAAAATACAATACAAATGCGTGCTGTAATCAAAGTTAAAGATGGTCCAACAAAATATTAGACAGTGTGACTTTTATTTTAATCGATGGCGACTTTTTTTGTTTGCCAGGCTGTGTATCTTGCTACAGGCCTTCTTGCTTTTGCGCTTAACATTTTAAATCCTCCCAAAATAATGACTTGACAAATAAACATTTTGGTCAACCGAGGCACCATAAGGACAAATTAATCAGATAAATTATGACTAAATGACTAAAGGTCTACAGACATAATTGTTGGATGTCCAATACTGAAGGAAAATAAATAAAAAAATAAATAAAAAAAAGATTGATGACCAAAATTGTTACACTTATTGGCTTCCCAAACAAAGCAGGTCACCACAAGTTCACTCAAACCCATAAACTTATGCAGCTGCCTTTCCTCTACATTTTGAATCTGAATGAAAAGTTTTTCGCAGCATAACTGACACTTTCTCCTCAAGGAATACGACGCTCTTTCATCACCAGACGCTGCATCAATGCAACATTTTGGAGAGACGCGTTTTTGTGGACTTTGATGCAACCTGCAAGAACGCACTGTACCTCCGACAGAAACAGCGACACAAATAGAAAAGTTGTCCTGGCTTACACAAATCTTTCATTATGTCAAGGTTTTGTACGTCTATTAAAAAGGTTTAAAAGTGGAAAATAGTGTGTGGTACTACTCAAGGAATATGATGCTCTACTACTGTGATAAAACTACAGCTTTCAATTTATTTATGACAGGTTTTTACGATTTTGTAATTTTGACTTTATTTGGTGTATTATATATTATATGTGTTGTACATAAAAATGGCCTAATAGTTTATTATTGCAAAATATGTGGCATTTTAGCCTTCTGATTCTAAAGGCAATGAACATTATACACACAACAAACAGAACACAGCCAGAGAACAGACAAGCAGGAAAAAGACAAGACATACATAATTCATTATTTGATAATTACGTAAACGTCCTATTTTGGCTAAAGTTTAAAAACAAAAAATGTCAATCATAACGTGGGCCCTTGATCGTCAGCACAGTTGGTGTCATCTGTTTCTTTGTGGTGTCCCGCTTTCCCCACTCCAAAGGTATCCATCCACGGAGTCCATGGCAGGTGTTTTGAGGCCCAAATACTTCACTTACACAAACGTTCTGACATCTGGCAATCTAGTTTGTTTTCACCATATTGTGAACAGAAGGTTTAGCCTTGCACCGCTGCCAATTTCACCAACGTTTGTGGTTTCGCTCTTAAGTCCTCTGTGAAGACACCGCAGAGGTAAAACAAATCCTATGACTGTCATTAATCATGTTTTTAGCTGGTTTAAAGCCTCCGCAGCCAGTGTTTCAGCTGCTCTGGGCTTTAGTGTCCTTTCCCCTCGCAGCTGTCACGATTGTCACTGTGTATCGCCCGGTAAATTCACAGTTTTTGATGCAAGCACAAACTCTAAAAACGCAGGCGATAATGACACTATCGCCAGTCCCGAGTGGTCTAAGCAGCAGCAGCAGCAGCAGCAGCACATATGCCAGCCTCAGCATTGTGAAGCGGATTCCTGGCTCTGACTGACTGCTGCATGTCCCCCCCTGCTCTCACTTGCCTTTTCACGCTACCCTCTCCTATCTAATAAAGTCTAAAAGCCAAAAAAAAAAAAAACATCTACAGCCCTAACAAAAAAAAAAGCTTTTCTTGCTGTTCCAGTTAGCAAGAAAAATAGCAGTTTACTTTTGCGTTATACAGTAATTATGACGGTTATACAAGAAGTAATTGCACTTCAACTTGATAACACAACATCTTGAGCTGCGCATTTACATCGCTGCAAGTGCAAATGTGGAAGTCTCTTTTTATTCTAGCGTGTTAAAGTGAGATTTGTCAATTTGTCTGCAATGGTATACCTGTGAAGTTGTCTGCTTGGAGACAACTAGAGCTGCCTTACGCAACAGTGCGCTCCTTTTCTGTCTCTGACGCCATCCCACTTCAAAGAAACGGGTTTGACTCTAACTGGCTCCAACAAACCTCCGCGAAGAATTTCAAGTCCAGGATTAAAAAGTCATATGAATGCGGTCGGCAAAGTTAAAACTGCTCTACACCCTTTTGGAGGTGCGTAACACTTTTCTCAAACTTACTCGATGTGGTAGACGTTTTCTGGGCCCTTAAGCCAAACGTAGGTCATGTTGGGAGGGTTGGACACGGCCTGGCACTGAAGCAAAGCATCCTGGGACATGTTGAGCCGGGCGCTCTTGGGCGGTTTAATGATCACGGGCGGGCCTGGACAGAAAGACAGACAAACAAATGTATCAGAAATTATTTGCATTCTATTCCGCTTAACAAGATTTATTTGATAATCTGACTGACCGAGTACATTTAAAGGACCATTGTGTTTTTAATGTAACTTAAAGGTGCACTATGTAACTTTTGCGGTGGAAGGTCTGCCACCTGCTCGTCTCCATGTGTGTCTTGTATTTTGTTAAATTTATCTACCGTATTTTCCGGACTATAAATCGCACCGGAGTAAAAGTCGCATTTTTGGGGGACATTTATTTGATAAAATCCAAGACCAAGAACAGACATTTCATCTTGAAATGCAATTTAGAATAATAACAGAAGGTGTACGTAAGTGACTGGTATGTTAACGTAACATATTAGACAGTTGTACAGATAACTATAACACAAAGAACATGCTAACAAGTTTACCAAAGCATCAGTATTACACTAAATCACTAAATCCATTGAATTCTTCCTCCTTGGTGTCACTTCTAAACAACTCCACCAACTTCGGAGGAAGAGGAAGTGCCGATTCGTCTTCTGTTTCACTTAGAGCCGAGAGCGCCCTCTTGTGTGAAAATATGCGGTTGCCAGTGTAAAATAACTAATAATATCGTATATAAGTCACTCTGGAGTATAAGTCGCACCACGGCCAAAACTATAGTCCGGAAAATAAGGTATGTCGCATTTATTCAAGAACATGTATTTTTATTCCTCAACGAACCGTATGGCACATCGTTATCCAGTAATGTTAGGTACGTGTACAGTTTTACAAGAGCTTTTTTCAGACGGTGAAGTGAAAGTGGGGTGGACCACCGAAGCGCAAGCAATCAGAGCGCTGCTTTCAAAAATACACCGCCTTTAGCTTTGATTACAGCACACATTCACTGTAGCGTTGTTTCAATAAGCTTCTGCAATGTCGAAAGACATATTACCATCCAGTGTTGCATTATTTATAAGTCTATTAATAATGTGAGAGAGTGACCACTGCACAAAGCCTTCTCCAGCTCATCCCAAAGACTCAGATCTGTAGTGGATTAGTTTCTGCTTCTCCTTAGATGTTTTCTCTGCTTTATGCCCTGGAGTTATTTGAAGCTACAGGTGAGTTTGTAGGGAACTTTTTAAAGATTGTAACTGCGGATGAGTCTCTGATGTGTTTGGGCAGGTGGCATCGGCAGCAAAGAAGGCTCTGTCCACCCCAGGTCGCCCCGGGAGATTGGCCTCAGCTGAACGGAGGGCGCGGGTGGCCGTGTCCTGAAGGAGCTCAGAGATCGACTGGGCCCAGGTTATGGAGAGACTTGTAGACGATGGTGAGGAGTTTGACGTTGGATGCGCTGGGGGAGGCGGTGGAGGTCTCTGTGGACAGATGCGAACACGGGAGGAGGTGCGGATGAGGAGTTGTGGATGCACTGGAGTCTGTTGAGGAGCTTGGAGGGTGAACCGTAAAGCAGGCTATTGCTGTAGTCGAGGAAGGCGGTGACAAAGGCGTGGATGAGGGTTTCAGCAGACTGTGGGTAAAAGAACAGGTGGAGGCGGGCGATGTTCCAGCGGTGATAGAAGGCGATTGATGTGTTTGACAGGAGAGAGTCTGGTCGAAGATGATGCCAAGGTTGCGTAGTTGAGGAGAAGAGGAAACCATGAGTGTCGAGGGTGAGGTTATTGCAGGTTTTGATGAGTGAGTTTGGACCGATACTGGTGATTTCAGTTTTATTGCAGATGAGCAGGAGAACATTGGACTGTAGCCAAGGATTCCTCTCAGAGACGCAGGTGGTCGGCAGATTACATGCAGACTGCTGCGCATCGGCCGAATTTCTGTAACAAAGTCCTGCTTGTAAGATGCACTCTTTGAGGAAAAACCCAAAATGTACCACTTTACATAACATGTCATACTTTCACAGATGCAGGAAGCAAACTGCTACTTTCCTTTTTTTTTTAGGATGTTTTGGCCTGCAGGCTGTATTAGAGATAACATTTTGGGCCCTATTGCTCATATAAAACAATTTATCTTATATTACATTAAACTGAAGACAAGTCAGTGTCCCTGCCAGGCCAAGTTACTGGCCAGATCTGTGTAGTGGCGAGCCCGCTCATTCACATTTATCCATAATCTCTTTCTGCTTCTTCTCGCAACTGCAATCAAACAGGCAATTATAATCGGGATCTCTTAAGCAAATGACAATATATAAAGAACAAAATATGAGCCAGCCTTAATGAACCATTAGTTACTATTGAAGTTACTACCGCTGCTACTGGAGCCAGAGAAGATACATGTTCTTTCAGTTGTTGGATGTGAAAGGACAAATGAACTCCTTCATCTGAAATACTCGTGGTAAAACACCTTTGCATTTGGCATTTCGTATTTATGTAAAGAAAATCTGTTCTTCTGGGGCCTGGCGTTAGTTGAATAAGGTGGACTGGTTCAGATTCCATTCAACTTGTGATGGATTGTTTTGTACGCGGTGGTCTGATGGGGCAGCAATCTGTGCGTGAGGGACACTAATAGGCTCAATAAAATCATGAAAAAAGGCAGACACAGGAAATCATTCCCGCTGTTGCCATCAAACTGCTGAAAACTCTGAACACTGTGCTGTAAAACCCTTTTGTGAAATCATTGTGCAGTAGTCATCTTTCTTGTAAAACTGCACAAGAACACGTAAATATGTACAGTATGTTGTGATAGTAGTACAGTGTTATGAAGTTAAGTTACAATGTATATGTATTCTGTTTTCACAGGGGGTTTAGCTGATAAAAAAGACTGATTCATTGTATTTTATTCTTATTGGGATATTGATACAATTTAATTTTAGTTTCTTTATAGACACAGGGAAAACAAGCAAACACAGAATCTTGCCTCCATGCGTTAATTATTGCAATTTTTCGATACAAACTGCTGATCTACATTTAAAACATCTTCCTCCAAGAAAAACTTTGGAAAAATATTGAAAACACACTCTGCATACGCGTTCCAGTATTCATTTCCTAAGTGAGACTGGCAACTTGAAAAACCTCACACTCATCACCCTTAACTACACTTTGGAACCGCGTCACATTTCATCCAGAGAAGCCATTAGTCTAATCCGTGTGGCACCGCCGCACCAAAACAGCGCCAAAACCCTGATAACCTCAGCACATTAGAGGGGCTTGGCCTTAATATAACACGATTTAACTCAATGTGACCACTGTAGCTGCTGAAAATGTGCGGAAGGCTTAAACGCTTTCTTTTTTTCCCCAGAGTGTCGCGGATGTGAGGAGCGAGTAGGAGGAGCGGAGGACGCAGAATCAAATCCCACGGCAGTATTATGCAGCAGTGTGTCGGTGTAATCCAATGACACACTCTGGCATTTGCATATACAACATTTTACTGCCTTTAAAGTGGATGGTACAGTAGACATTTTATTACGTCTTCAGATGTGTTTTAAATGATGCAAATGGCAAATGAAGAAGTCGAGATTGAGAATAAGTTAAAATGTTTCAAATGACTGACTGAATGGTTCTGTGGTGTTTCACTTCTGGTTATAAAGGTCTTATAACTGATTTTAAACAGCTTGCAGCAGTGTAAAGTTAAATCTCACTTACTAAATGCATTCTGAGCTTCCTGTTATAAGCGCTTTTCACAACTTTCAGAGCTCAGAGCTAAGTTTGTCAGAGTCAGAGTAAAGCGAACAAACTTGAGCATGCCAACTTCCTGCATCGCTTTATAATTAGATGCAGACAACACACAGCGGTCGCGTTTTCACAAGAGCAGCTTTAACAAAACAGATTTCAAAACAGATCCTGCCCCCGTTTATGGGAATAACAATAGGGCAGATGTGACGAACAGGGACACAGAAAGCCCTTAGCATTAGGCAGACCTGTTTGATCCCTGCAAATATTATCTATAAAGGACTGGACTGAAATAAAATTGAACGACTAACTTTTGAAGTGAAACTGAAAAAGGAAAGAATTGACATACATTGGGATGAATGGGATGATACAAAAGGAGACAAATGGCACCGCTTTCTGTGTCTTCTGGGTTTTATTTGGACATAAATTATTATTACACATTTGGAAAATGCTGTGTTCTAGTTCTGCTGGATCTGTCTGCAGCCTTCGACACTGTCGACCATCATATCCTGTTAAAAAGATTGAAGGACCTGATTGGACTATCAGAGTCAGTTCTTCGTTGGTTTTCATCATATTTATCCGATCAGAGTTTTAGTGTTTCTGCAAACCAAATTATGTCTGATTCATCTGATCCGTTGTGTGGAGTTCCTCAGGGCTCCGTTTTAGGTCTTGTCTTATTTTTGCTTTATATAGTCCCCCTGGGAATGATCATTAAAGAGTTTAGTGATGTGTCCAAACACCTGTTCGCTGACGATATTCAGCTATATTGCTCGTTTAAGCCTTCTGAGATCCAGAAGCTGAACTCCTTGGTCAGTTGTTTAGTGCAAATAAAACAATGGCTGAGTAAAAACTCTCTGCAGCTAAATGCAGACAAAACAGAAACACATATTATTGCCACTGATGATGCCATTCCAGGGATAAACCAGTACTTGGGTGTTTTAGGCCAGACTGCTAATCGTAAAAGTCTTAGAAACTTGGGGGTTATTGTTGACAAAGACATGTCTTTAGAGCACCACTCCAAGCTGTTGACTAGGAACTGTTTCTTTCAGTTGAGGAAAATCTCTAAGCTCAGGAAAATGGTGTCTCAAAATGATCTGTAACTCATAATCCATGATTTTGTCTCCTCAGGCTTAGACTATTGTAATAGTTTGTTTTCTTGTCTAAACAAGAAGGAGCTCTCTCGTCTGCAGCTGGTCCAGAACTCTGCAGCGAGGCTCTTGACCCGCACAAATAGAAGGGCCCACATTTCAGACATTCTCAAAGCCCTTCACTGGCTGAACCTTTTTATTCAGTCAGGCCTTTTAATTGCAGTTGCTTTAGAGACTGATTTGACTGTATATTATTGTATGTGTATTGCTCACTGTAAGTTCTTTGTGTTTTTATTGTTTTTATTCTGTGTTTTTGTGAAGCACTTTGTGACTTCTGTCTGTGAAAGGTGCTATACAAATAAAATTTACTTTACTAACAATTTGTTGACTGAATGTGTTAGTTACAGAATGGAAATAACTAAACCAGAGTTTAGTTTTAGTAGCGTGAGGTTGACAGTATCATTCTGACTTTATAGTGTGTGTCGATCCCGGTGGAGATGCTCTCTGTCTGGCTTTATAAAACTAGAGTTACCGTTGATATGACAGGCCAAGACTTCGGTGCATTTTGGGATTGTATTAGCTCGTGGTCTCATGATGCAATGGGGAGAAATGGATTTAAACAGCAAATGGTCCCACATCGAGCACAGCGAGAAGAGGAAGTCTGTAAAGCCGGAGTGACAGGAGAAGCTGATGTGTCTGGAATTATCACATGTAGAACACTGCACTCTACTATATTATCACATGTAGAACACTGTACTCTACTTCTATATTAGTGTACACTTTACTCAAACATGCATCACGTCTTCTATATGAGATTTCACTCTTGAATTATGATTGATACAGGGCTGGGAACAAACAGGTATAGATGTATTTAAAGTCATACTGTGGAACATTCCAGGTGTTGCCATAAGATCCAGCCGGGGGCAAATTCTACTGCAGAAAAGTTACATAGTGCTCTTTTATTGTCTTTTTTTCAATGGAACTTCTCTTTTAATGTATTAAAATAGTCATCAACGACAGCACAGAAGACTAAAGAGTTGACCTGACCCTGCGGTGCTCACTGACCTTTGACGTGGACTCTGCTGCTGTGGCTGGTGTTTCCCTGAGAGCTGGAGGCGTGGCACGTGTACTGACCCCCAGACTCTGCCTTCACCACGGGAACAGACAAGACTCCGCCCTGGAAACATGACACATACAGATATAATGTGAATATATCCACAAAGCACAGAAGCGTGCAACATGGAGACGAGTGGGACGCTTAAGCTGACACAATACAAGGACATTCAATAAGTGTTACCTAGCAACCATGTTGTACACTGGGCCAAAATGTGAACAAAATTGTTATTTGACAAATGGAAAATATATGAAAAAACCTTTTGTTTGTAAAGTGTAAATATTGTAATTTATGGATGACACTTCATCCTTGTGAATGTCATCAATGTTTTATTTTCACTATTATCTGTCTTTACAACAGGTATGAAATACAAATGACAAAATCATAAAAACTTGCCATAAGGTGCATGATTTTCTGGTGTTTGTCTCCATGGAGATGCAATTGCTTTAACTCACATATTCCACAGAAAGGAAATAAACTTATATTTATCTCCATGGAAACAAGCAGGTGACACCACCGGGCCAAGTTACAGATCAGATGTGTGAAGAAAGGAGCCCATTCACAGAAAGAGGGTCTGTTTTAAAGGTATATTTCATTCAGCTAAGGCACATTATATACAGCACCTTAAAGAAAAGCAACACCATTTAACAGGTGAGATTTAATACTTTCAATTCCTTTGTCTGCAGAACAACACATTATTTTATCTACATACTATCTACTTTTTATAACCAAATGTTGCAGCAGTTTATGTTCAAAACGTCAACATCTGCTTCTCTAATCTGCAAACTGGTTCAAGATTTCACAGATTCAATTTGAGTCATTTTATTCAAATTGAGCTGTTTCTCACATTTACTATTCTTTTGGTGACTGTGTGAGATGAAAAAGCATTTAAGCATTTTTTTCTCCATTCATGAGCAAACCATTCATAAAGAGGAATAATTATGCACTAAGAGTACCTTTTTGTAAAAAAAAAAAAACTCAAAATCATATCATTGAGGATTTGTGTTCAGGTCAATTAAATCTTCTTCTATTAAGGACAAACAGACTAATGCCATGGAAACAAGGTTTTCAAACCACTTTTCTCCTTTTATTCACTCTGTTTTTCACAGTGTATTATGTTGCTACAGGTAAGATCGAATGGGTGATAAAAAGTAAAATGTATTTCTAAAAAACATTGTATTTATTTATTTTTATTGAATCTTAATTTAACCAGGATCGTTCTGTTGAGATTAAAAACATATTTTCCTCTAATAAAAAATGTCACACTAATTTAACATATTGCAGTAACAAGGCTCTTTTAGAGAAAAACACACTTTATTACGGAAGAAAAAGCGTTTAAAAAGTTTAAGTCATCGATCTTATGAACCACTTTTTTGACATTTCCTTCACTACTGGGATGGACTGAGGCACCTACTTCAAGTTTGAAAACAACATTAGCTTAGTTTTACGTGAATTTAGGACAAGTTTTAACGGAATGAGTGAATGCTGGGCTGCTACAAAAGCTTTCAGCAGGGTTTTAATGGAGACGATCCACAATGGTGAATGGATGTTCTTTTAGTTGAGTGGTGGTTCACATGTAAATGAATGAATCCAATGGACTTGTCCGAGTGGTCTGAGTTAAAAATGTACTGTACTCGAAGTTCTTTAAATGCATTGCCTCAGCATTGGTCTTTCATGTTTAATAACTTCAAATAACGGAGTATTTAGACCTAGAACAACAACCTTGTAACATTGAAATCTCATTACAGTCTATTCCACACCTTGGATGTCACGATTATTCAGTTAATACCCTCACACCCTCGTGTGATGGTGTTACTCTCGTGTGATGGTGTTACTCTCGTGTGATGGTGTTACTCTCGTGTGATGGTGTTACTCTCGTGTGACGGTGTTACTCTCGTGTGATGGTGTTACGTGTGATGGTGTTACGTGTGATGGTGTTACGTGTGATGGTGTTACTCTCGTGTGATGGTGTTACTCACGTGTGATGGTGTTACTCACGTGTGATGGTGTTACTCTCGTGTGATGGTGTTACGTGTGATGGTGTTACGTGTGATGGTGTTACGTGTGATGGTGTTACTCTCGTGTGATGGTGTTACTCTCGTGTGATGGTGTTACTCTCGTGTGATGGTGTTACTCTCGTGTGATGGTGTTACGTGTGATGGTGTTACTCTCGTGTGATGGTGTTACGTGTGATGGTGTTACTCTCGTGTGATGGTGTTACTCTCGTGTGATGGTGTTACGTGTGATGGTGTTACTCTCGTGTGATGGTGTTACTCACGTGTGATGGTGTTACTCTCGTGTGATGGTGTTACTCTCGTGTGATGGTGTTACTCTCGTGTGATGGTGTTACTCACGTGTGATGGTGTTACTCTCGTGTGATGGTGTTACTCTCGTGTGATGGTGTTACTCTCGTGTGATGGTGTTACTCTCGTGTGATGGTGTTACTCTCGTGTGATGGTGTTACTCACGTGTGATGGTGTTACTCTCGTGTGATGGTGTTACTCTCGTGTGATGGTGTTACTCTCGTGTGATGGTGTTACTCTCGTGTGATGGTGTTACTCTCGTGTGATGGTGTTACTCTCGTGTGATGGTGTTACTCACGTGTGATGGTGTTACGTGTGATGGTGTTACTCTCGTGTGATGGTGTTACTCTCGTGTGATGGTGTTACTCTCGTGTGATGGTGTTACGTGTGATGGTGTTACTCTCGTGTGATGGTGTTACTCTCGTGTTATGGTGTTACTCTGGTGTGATGGTGTTACTCACGTGTGATGGTGTTACGTGTGATGGTGTTACTCACGTGTGATGGTGTTACTCTGGTGTGATGGTGTTACTCACGTGTGATGGTGTTACTCTGGTGTGATGGTGTTACTCACGTGTGATGGTGTTACTCACGTGTGATGGTGTTACTCTCGTGTGATGGTGTTACTCTCGTGTGATGGTGTTACTCTCGTGTGATGGTGTTACTCTCGTGTGATGGTGTTACGTGTGATGGTGTTACGTGTGATGGTGTTACTC
Source organism: Eucyclogobius newberryi (assembly GCF_026437365.1). NCBI lineage: Eukaryota > Metazoa > Chordata > Actinopteri > Gobiiformes > Gobiidae > Eucyclogobius > Eucyclogobius newberryi. Next base: position 12,026,828 of record NW_027315834.1, on the reverse strand, counting down.
TGGTGTGATGGTGTTACTCTGGTGTGATGGTGTTACTCTGGTGTGATGGTGTTACTCTGGTGTGATGGTGTTACTCTGGTGTGATGGTGTTACTCACGTGTGATGGTGTTACGTGTGATGGTGTTACTCTCGTGTGATGGTGTTACTCTCGTGTGATGGTGTTACTCTCGTGTGATGGTGTTACTCTGGTGTGATGGTGTTACTCTCGTGTGATGGTGTTACTCTCGTGTGATGGTGTTACTCTCGTGTGATGGTGTTACTCTCGTGTGATGGTGTTACTCTTGTGTGATGGTGTTACGTGTGATGGTGTTACGTGTGATGGTGTTACTCTCGTGTGATGGTGTTACTCTCGTGTGATGGTGTTACTCTCGTGTGATGGTGTTACTCTCGTGTGATGGTGTTACTCTCGTGTGATGGTGTTACTCTCGTGTGATGGTGTTACGTGTGATGGTGTTACTCTGGTGTGATGGTGTTACTCTGGTGTGATGGTGTTACTCTGGTGTGATGGTGTTACTCTGGTGTGATGGTGTTACTCTGGTGTGATGGTGTTACTCTCGTGTGATGGTGTTACGTGTGATGGTGTTACTCTCGTGTGATGGTGTTACTCTCGTGTGATGGTGTTACTCTCGTGTGATGGTGTTACTCTCGTGTGATGGTGTTACTCTCGTGTGATGGTGTTACTCTCGTTACTCTTGTGTGATGGTTGTCGGTCGGTGGTTGACTTTCATAGTCTGTGATATTTGAAGGCTCAATCCAACTCTCCCACTGAAAATGCATCTGTGCTAACTCGTGGTACCGACTAAAGAAAAGCCCAATTTTGCGCTGTTGCGGCAAAAACACAAAACACAAAACACTTCTGCTTTTATATTGTGACGACCTCCAAAGACTTTTTCTCTCACATTTGTCATAATTAGCACGTGAGCAACAACCTGGTACAATGCCTCTCTCCTGATAAGGTTAATGTATACTGTGCACGGCCCCTGTGGCAAATAAATTAACTTACTAACTAACATTTGGTGAATAAAGCAAAATACAACTCCAGATTTGAACACTATTATAAGCTCAAAAAGCCTATCTTGCCGACCTCGTTTTCCCTTGCGTGCTGGTACTTCCGTGCACGTTTACTGTAGGCTGGAACAGTGCTCATTACACAGCCCCTCGTCGGTCCTGTTCTTTGTGTGAAAATAGCAACGCAAGTTTAAGTTGCAGCCACTGTGAAAAAAGGTAGAAAATTGGCTCTTACAAGTTGGAAAAGTATCGAAGCGAGCTGGAGATCACACTCACATGAAGCAGGAGTTAAAAGGCTGGAAACTACATAAAAGGGAAAAAAAAATCTGCTGCTGAAATCCGGTCTGGCTGAAATATTCCTCCCAATTTGATTTGTGCAAACAGTACGGTAAATGATTTAATGTGAAAGTGGATTAAAAGTTTGAGTAAAATCTTTGTGTGTTTGCACATCAGTTTATTTTATGTTTCATTGACAACAAAACATAAGGCAAATCATTTGACATGAATTCTTGGCAGATCATTTTGAAATGAGAACATATTCAAGTCTGTTTTAACAAGTCAAAAAAGCCAAATTACAGTAAACTAAGGCCAAAGCTCGTCTATATATATACATATGACACCCCCCCAAGACGAAAAATATTAAGTATTTTCAGCTTCAACCCATTTTGAGATGATCCCTTAAATGGTAAAACTGGGGACAAATAGGCAAAATATTTAGTAAAATATATGAAATATATCGTGTTTACTAGATTTTAGTGAAATGTGTAATCCAACCAAGTCATGTAGACTTTAAAAGTTTTCAAAAAATTTAAAATGTTTTAACTCTTCTTCACATGTCTGGCTGTACATGGAAATAAAATTATGCCAAGTTTAATTTTTCGGCCTTAGTTTCGCATCCTGTTCATTATCAGCGATGTTCTTTTTCTGGAAAAGCAGACTAATTTGCATTGCTGAGAGATGTAATTAGATGTGTGACTGAAAAGGCTGTTAATAAGTGTGAAGGAGACATATGGAATGCTTTCAGACTGCATAATGTTTACTCACAAATGATATAGGAAATGTGCTGTTTACTGTTTACTGTTAATTACGCTGAATCTAAAGCTTTTGGCAAATGTTGCACCTCAAAGACATAATTGAAGATGTTGTTTTTCAGTTATTCAGTTACGGTAATGTAATGCCAACTGATGATTTCTAGTGAAGTCCAGTGAAAGTTATAGTTGATTTGATAGAGTTTCACCCAGCGTGTGCGACGACAGGTGAGGTTCTGTGTTGTGAAGTTTTGGGGTGAACCAGGGCCCTTTAGCTGGCAGATTAGACTATTTGAGTATGTTTTAGGTTGATGGGGGGAACTGAAGTGCCCAGAGCAAAAACCCACATGCGAACTGCAGAAAAGTCCCATCCGGCCAAGTACTACTCATCGAACTAAAATGCAGTTAAGATAAATATATTTAACATTTTTCTCAACGTTATAACATTTTTACCACAGAATATAATTTTTTTTTAGGTTTATAATTTCACTTCCTGTTTGTAATTGATGACATCACACTAGGAAATGACCCAGCAAACACTCATCTAATGTAATCACTTTTTTATTTGACAAATAAAAATATGTTTTTATATATATATATATATATATATATATATATATATATATATATATATATATATATATATATATATATATATATTTTGTTGAATCAATGTTTATAGCATCAAAAAAGTTGTTTCTTTTGAGCAAGTTATGCATAAACTTTGACTGGAATGAGTGTCCCTAGTGTGATGTCACTTCCTGTAATTCTAAAGATTTTCAACATTTTCTCCACAAATACCTACTCAATTGGTGTAAAACTATAATGTACCGTTATATGTACAACAGGTATACACCAAATAAAGTCAAAATTAGGAAATTGTATAAACCTGTCATACCCATTTGAACTCTAGGACCCTATTGATGTGAGGCAACAAGAGCGCTGCATGTGTAATCATTTTAAACCCCCCCCCCCCTTTTTTATTATGTTCAGCGTCTTTGGGTCACTGAAAAGCGCTATATAAATAAAAGTTATTATTATTATTTATTATTATGAGGATACTACACAAGATTCAAGCCAGTTTTGTCTCTTGACGGGTTTGGAGTGACGTGGCTCAAGTAGCACTTCTCATAAGCGATGATTTGTCGTTTCTGTCTCAAAAAAGCCTTGAGTCGCGAGGTTCCAACATGTTGTAAATTTACGATTGTCACAGATCAACTTTACGACCACCATTTGGAGGAGACAGACTATGACCCGTTCGATCATATGATACTTTTCTTCAAATCTTTCCTGAACACAGCAAATGTGTGAAGCATGACACATATAATTGCTGCACAATCTCC
>NW_027315834.1:11675949-12020949 GCF_026437365.1 Eucyclogobius newberryi | reverse complement strand
TGGTGTTGTTGAATTATACTTATTTACTTTTACGTGTATATTTCTTTGCTCAGTATCTGTACTTTTGCTTTAAATGATGCAACTGAAATGTGAAATATGAATATGTTCATGTTTTTTTTTAATTTTATAGAGTTCTAAATCATGAGATACTAATTTAAAGATACTCAACAGCATTTTTAAAGTGGAATAGCAGTAACAAATAATGCATAATATGTGTATTTCAAGTTCAGGACCTCAGAGCGCCGTGCATCTCCACCTTGAAGCCTCTAATCACTCGTTTGAAGACGGTGAGGTGAAGGTTTTAAGCAGGGAGAAAAGATGGTTTGAAAGAGGAGTCAAGGAAGCTATTTTTGTTAAAAAAGAAAGACCTTCTTTAAACAGAAATGGAGTGCTAAGGTTTAATCTTCCTGTTATTTATAATGGAATACTGAACCCCTGGAAAGGTAGAGGACCAGGACCAGGACATTTAGATGCTAATCAGGTACTCAGGGTGGTTGAGCCAGGGTCTCACAAAGACAAAGAGGATTCTAATAGCCCATTAAGATTCTGAATAGGCTAGCTCGGTAGATGCAAGGGGGGAGGTTCTGTTGAAACAAACAACTCTTTCTACTTCAGGAAGGCTCCTCCCAATGGGCGGGTCTTACCACAGAACAGTATTAATATCGGAGTTCTCGATCTAAATTCTTTTATTGACAATGACTCTTGGATGAGAGTCGAAACGTCTATTTTTTCAAACTGAGTCCAGATGACTACAACTGAAGCTTTTTCTACTATGGAACACGCCTGGACGAATGAGGGATTACACCGAGATAGATAGAGTAGATAACACATACTTTATAGATCTCCTTTTGGAAAACGTATATGTCCAGTAACAAGGGATGTCAACGATCATTCGATATAATCTGGATTATTTAGGTCGGAATATAACCTAAAAATGATAATTGTGCATTTTTTAGAGAGGAAACATAAATAAATATATACATTTTTAAATATCAATGAAAAGAAAACTATATCAGGTCTTTTTCAATCAAATTAAAATAAATGTGACAATTGTAGAGGAAAAATGAAGCCCTTTCTGCTCAGCCTTTCCTCAAAACTGTAAATCTAATTGTAACGTACTTTTTTATGTCAAATTAAACATTCAGAAAGTTTGATTTCATTAAGCAGTCACATATCGCAGAGCAATGATGTGTGAAGAAACCAAGAAGGAAAAAACATATAGGATTTTATTGTTGTTTACATTGTGACATTAATAATCGTGAAGAATCGTTGAATCGCAACGTTTCTTCTTGCAATAATCACAAAACACAATCAAGTCGGGATTTGCACGAACATAAATAAATGTTTTAAGCATTTTTTTTTGGGCAAGTTGTAGCAGTAGTAGTGAAGTGCTCAGGGTCAATCCAGTTCCAACAGTTTTAAAACCAAAGGGACAATGCAGTATCCTTCAATGTCCCGCCTTTTTTCGGGTGCTTTTGTTCCAAAAGGAAGATTGAATCAATGTATTAAAGAAAACATCTTTTTTTCCCGCAAAGCAATATAAAGCACCGTTTGGAGTCCATGCGCTTTGGAGATAAACTGCATCATTGAATCTGCTCATAATGCAGTATCAAGGGAAAGCGGCTTTCCGCGAAGATGTCGGCGCTACAGCTTTTCCGCGCAGCCGTACAGAATTGCAAATCAATAGAGCATTTTCATAACAGACAATAATCTATCTTCATCTTAACAGCGAAGAGAGTTGGTTATTTCGAAGTCGCCAAACAGCTGATGAACAACCGCGAACTATTTCTGATAAATAAATAGCAAATAGCTTCAGCGACACGACGACGATGACTGAACTGCGGCGGCGTTTTGTCGTTTTGTATTGGGAGAGTTGGTGTCCGATGGTTAACTTTAGGAAATTAAGAGCGCACCTGGAGGCAGACGTCCAGGCCCCGATGTCCATTATCAGTTCTCGTGTAACTCTGGCACCGGCGCGCCCCGTGAACGCCTTTGATCTGTATCCCACGCACACGCTTTTATTTATTTGCCAAACCGAATCTTTGTTAAGCGTTTCCAAATCGCATTCAAACTTCAAAGCGGCAGCGCACTTTCACTGGGATGTAGTAGACCTTTACATACGTGTGAAGACAAACGGGACCAAAGAATCTGGTTAGAAGTTTACGAAAATAGTGTAAAAGAGGTTATTTTTGTGTGTATGTTCTGAAGAGAAGAGTGTGTGGGCGAAACATCAAAGGGACGAGAATTTCAGAGAACGACTTTTGTGTTGAAACGTCCCGGCTCTGTCTGTCTGCCTGTCTTTTATGTGGTGTTTTTGATGACTCTCACTTAAAAGGGAAACAGAAATACGTCATGTTTTGGTTTTGCACAGCCTTAAATGGAATGAACATTAGGACTGCGCAATTTGTGGCATTTGAAATTTTGAGTTGACGCAAATGATCAAATCTGTACAAAGCTGTAAAGCTCTGCAAAGCTCTGCACAGAATAAACTATCCTGTCTTTTACACAAGTTACCAGTTCTACCAGTATGTTTTGAAATGAATGAGATGATTGCATTCATTTATCAGTTCATATTTCAGTCTTCTCTCTAATGTTAACGCTTCTAGAGTTGTTTAAAATGTGCACTCTGAACAGAATCAACTTTTTGAATTTATATGTGAAAACTTTTGTATATAAATTGTTATCTTGTGAGTAATATTCAATTAATAGATTAATTCATGAGAACAAATGCTAAATATTTGCATCTAAATAATCAGAAATAGTTGTGCGACAGCTCAAGTTGTGGATTCTCATTGTCTGATCCAAAGGTCGGTTTGAATCCTGCTCATCACTGTGAGTCACACACACATCAAGCATCACAATACTCATCTCTGTATTTATATGTGAACAGCTTTGTACGTCTCTAACAATACGTTTAGTGTATGTGTACTTTGAGTTCAGCCCTAAATGTTACAAGACCATTGCATCTTTGAGCGCTGTGTCATTCTAACATTTGCATGTCGCTGCAGGGACTAGGTTAGACTTTGCATAAGAATTTAAATGTGACTTTGAAGTATACAACCCACAATGACGGCACGAGGCGAAAACAAATAAGACGCTGGACAAAAACTAAATACAAAAAACAAACTGACCGGTGACGGAGAGCAGCGTCCACGTGCCGTTCTGCTGCTCGCTGGCGGCCCCGTCCAGAGAGAGCACTCGGCACTCGTAAAGGCCCTGGTCCTCGAGCCGCAGGGGCCCCAGTCTGAGAGCGGTGACCCGAACCAGAGACACTCTCCCTGGAAGACAAAAACCACAAGAGAGCGTGAGCCAGATGCTGATTCCAACTGTCATTTCTCAGGTTGGTTTAAGGCAAGAAGGAGGCAAAAAACCAGGCCTCTAAATGAAATAAATAACACAGTGAGCTTTGTGCATTTCCACCATAGAGCATACATTTTCAAGTAAATGTAGCAGTATGTTAGACCTTGTACTGTACATCAATACAAAGTAAACTGTTGCTCTGATTTTGATAAGGTGCATTATGAAATTACAATATAATAGCAAAATATAAAAAATAATAAGAATATGGCATGGTTAACTAAATGAGATTAAAAAATAAACACATAATAAATATTTTGACTGAATATATACACACAATTTACAGTTTAGCCAGATAGAGTGCAAAAACTAGCAAACTTTTTTTTTTGTTAAGATTAATTTGCAAATAATAGTTCAAATGATGCTCTGGGGCTGCTTGGTGGAAAGTGCATCCGACAATAATCCCCAGCAGGTGGCATCACATTTGCTCAACTTGTATTGCCAGTAAAAGCTTCAAACAGCTAAAACTGTTTAAAGCTGCTAATAAAATGTTCAAATTTGCTTCTTGTTGTGCCAAATCTTAGACGTTCTAGAACTGCTTTACTGTTTTACTGAAAGACCCTTTATGTGACATTTTACATGTTTTTGTTGCAATACATGGTATTCTGGCAACAAAGCCAGAATACCATGTCCCAGTTTAAGTGATCAATTTGTCGACTTGACCATGAATTCTCTGAAGTCTGCTCTTGACGTTGTAGCGCCGTTAAAACAGAAGGTCATTAGGCCAAAGCGCGCCTCCCCATGGTACAACCAAGAACTGCGTTCACATAAACAAAGAGTTAGAAAGTTAGAGGGATTATTTCGTCGCTCTCACACCGAAGAATCCCTAAAAGCATGGAAAAGTTGCCTGCTGTCCTATAAGCAGGCTCTGCGTAAGGCCCAAACCAGATATTATTCAAATCTAATAGAAGTCAACAAAAGTAACACTAAATTCCTTTTCAGCACTGTAGCTAGGCTAACAAACTGTCACAGTGCAGTAGAGCCCTCAATCCCAGCTACACTCAGCTCTGATGATTTCCTCCTATTTTTTAACAATAAAATAAAAACAATCAGAGATAAATTAGATGAAATTACCCCCGCTATTAGCCCTGAACTAGCCCAAGCTGTAAATCTAACGTCCCATATAAATCCACCTGTAAACTTAGAAAGGTTCAAGCTGTTGATCAAGCAGAGAAACTTCAGCCATTATGTCCTCTAAAAGCTCAACTTGTGTCCTAGACCCCATTCCAAGCAGACTCCTCAAAGACATTCTCCCCCTAATTATAGACCATATTCTTAATATAATAAATACTATGTTCCACAGTCCTTCAAACATGCAGTCATTAAACCTCTTCTGAAAAAGCCTAATCTAGATCCCGACCTATTGGTAAACTACAGACCTATTTCAAATCTTCCCTTCGTCTCTAAAATCCTTGAAAAAGTTGTTGTAAAACAGCTTTGTCGCCACCTGCAGGACAATAACTTATTTGAAGTTTTCCAGTCAGGGTTCAGAGCCCACCACAGCACTGAAACTGCACTAGTTAAAGTCACAAATGATTTGTTATTAGCCGCTGATGATGGACTGGTCTCAATCCTGGTTCTGTTGGACCTCAGCGCAGCGTTTGACACCATTGACCACAACATTCTACTGCAGAGGTTAAAATGTGATGTAGGTGTTGGAGGAACAGCCCTCAGCTGGTTTAAATCCTATCTATCTGATAGGTTCCAATTTGTTAATGTAAACCAGAGCTCCTCACCATGCTCTAAAGTAATTTACGGTGTGCCACAGGGTTCGGTACTCGGTCCAATTCTGTTTACTCTTTATATGCTGCCATTAGGCAACATTATCAGAAAGCATGACATTAACTTCCACTGCTATGCAGATGACACTCAGCTGTATTTATCAATGAAACCTGATCAGAGCGATCAAGTAGACAGACTTAGTGCTTGTGTGAAGGAGATAAAAACCTGGATGACACTAAACTACCTGCTTCTTAACCCTGAAAAAACCAAGGTCATTGTGCTTGGCCCTAAGCATCTACGAGACTCTCTATCTGAGCAGAAAGTCACACTGGACAATGTCAGTGTAGCCTCCAGTTCTACTGTAAAAAACCTTGGAGTCTTATTTGACCAGGAGCTCTCATTTAAAGCTCATATAAATCAAGCTTGTAAAACAGCCTATTTCCATTTGCGCAACATCGCCAAAATCAGAAGAATCCTGCCTAAAAGTGATGCCGAAAAACTTGTAACGACTAGATTAGACTACTGTAACTCCCTGCTTGCAGCGTGTCCTAAAAGCTCCATAAAAAGCTTTCAACTGGTTCAAAATGCAGCAGCAAGATTACTAACAGGAACAAAAAGAAGAGAGCACATTACGCCAGTGCTGAAGTCTCTTCACTGGCTCCCCGTCGAGTTTAGAATCAAATTTAAAATTCTACTCTTGACCTACAAAGCCATAAATGACATGGCCCCATCCTACCTCAAAGATGCTATAGAACCATATCATCTAAACAGAGCTCTTCACTCTCAAAATGCCGGCCTTCTGGTGGTCTCTAAGAGTCTCTAAAAGTACTGTAGGAGGTAGAGCGTTTAGCTACCAAGCCCCTGTGTTATGGAATCAGCTCCCGACCCATGTTAAATATGCTGACACAGTCTCTTCATTTAAGTCCAGGCTTAAAACGTTCCTCTTCGAAATCGCTTATGGTCAGACTAGTTAGGAACAGAAACATAAACCCACAGCTTTAGCTACGCTGCCCTAGGAGTAACTATGCTGGGGGAAGTATGGCAGCTTGAGCACCATCCTCTTCTTCTTCTGACTACTTATGCTATCAAACAATATTTATTTTTTAATTCCACTTGCAAACTGTTCACCGCCTTCTTTTCTTTCTCTCACTCCTGAGGACCTGTGGACCCAGATGCCCCTCCCCTGATGAAGTGGTCCCTGCCCTGTGTGGACGGTCCCTCATCTGCCTGAAGAGTGGGTCCAGCTCGCCCCCGACGGTCCCTCATCTGCCTGAAGAGTGGGTCCAGCTCGCCTCCGACGGTCCCTCATCTGCCTGAAGAGTGGGTCCAGCTCGCCTCAGTCGGTCCCTCATCTGCCTGAAGAGTGGGTCCAGCTCGACTCAGACGGTCCCTCTTCTGCCTGAAGAGTGGGTCCAGCTCGCCTCAGTCGGTCCCTCATCTGCCTGAAGAGTGGGTCCAGCTCGACTCAGACGGTCCCTCTTCTGCTTGAAGAGTGGGTCCAGCTCCAGTCTCCTCGTGTCCGTCTGTCCGTCTGTGAGAGTCGGATCTCTCCTTCACTGGAACTCCTCCAGGTTTCTACGCTTTTTTCCCAAAGAGGTTTTTTTTGTAGTTTTTCCTGGCCGAGAAGGAGAGTCTAAGGACAGAGGACCCTGGGACATCGTCCCTCGCCACCACAGACATTGTCTGACTTCATCGCCACCACAGACATTGTTGATTCATTTCTCCCTGTGGCCCTCAGAGGCAACTGTTGTTGTGATTTTGGGCCTTACAAAAATAAATTGATTTGATTTGATTTGACCATGTACCATGTACATGTACCATGTACATGTACCATGTACCATGTACATGTACCATGTACATGTACCATGTACCATGTACATGTACCATGTACCATGTACCATGTACCATGTACCATGTACATGTACCATGTACCATGTACCATGTACCATGTACCGCGCACACGCACACGCACACACAATAAATGCTATTATTTTAGTCTTGTTTGTTGGCTGTTATGCACAGGGGCTTAACATAGGCTCTCAGGCAGAGTCTGTCACTTTCTGGAATGTTGCACAGTATGGCATTAATCAAAAATATATCAAAGTTTTAAAAAAATTATACAAATTTGAAATAACAGCAGTAATTGAATAAATATACCAGATGGATGAACTAAATGGTCTAGTGTTTTGATATGATGAAGAAGTAGAAGTACAACTTTAACATAGAAGAGTCATTCAGCTCAGGTTTTTTCTTTTAACAGTTTTTTGTAAAATGTAACAAAATAAAATAAAAGAGAACAAGACACAAAGAGCGAGAAAGTTAAAACAAAAAGAGTAGTCCAAAGAAAGTCCATCAATTGTTTCCATCATTGGAGTTTTAAACCCGAGATCTACTGTATTTTACGGGCTATAAGTATATATATATATATATATATATATATATATATATATATATATATATATATTTTAGATGATTTCCCTGGAGAGCTCTGATTTATACACTTTAATACAAAATTCGTTCAGAGGGCTAATGTTGCGTTGTTTCATTTCCAGGTTGTCATAATTCATTATTCGTAACTAGAATCATCCATTTGAACAGAATTAAAATGTAAAGACGGCGAGTAAATGTTTTAAATGTCTTTGACTCCGCGTTGCCTTTCCCCTGTAATGATCAGCGCACAAACACGGATACAGCTGTGTTTAAACTCAACGGGGAACGTGATCCGCCTGTTGCCGGGAGACGGACCCTCGGGACCGGGCTCAGAGCTGATCAGCGGCTTTTTCCAGGCCGCGGCCTAAAGCCCCCCCAAAGCTCTCTGCCCCCTGACCCAGCGGTGTGTGGACGCATCTCTCAAGTGAAGCGTATGACAGGACGCGTTGCCGTGGGGACGACTGGGAGAATGATTTACTGCAGGTGTTTGTAACCTAGTGGGTACAATGTGGGGGGAAAGAAACTGGAGATAAGAATTGTAAATGGATATGGGGTGTCCAAACGATTTCTGTTGGTGGTCAATATCGTGAACTATTTAACAAAGTTGCATTCATCTGAGGATTTAAAATGGTACGGCTCAGACCTTAGAATAAGAGGGAGTTAATCAATTAATCACAACTTGAAATACTCATTTACTAATCAAAGGATCGTTAGAAGGTCCAAAAAAACGTGTAATGAGCTGAGAGAAGATTTTTTATGACTCAGACAATGCAGTAATTACGATTATGAAAATAATGCACTCTATTTGATGAAAACTGTAAACTAAAGACTGTAAACACACCAGGATGTCCCCATGCTGCTTCACTTTTGTCTTCATCTTGATCTAATTCAGTAAAAAACTTATGTTTTCAGGTCTTTTGCATTCTAAATGACTAATAAAGAATAATTGATAGATGAATTCATTATCAAAATGTTCATAAGTTGCAGACCTACTTAAAATCCTTATTGTCTGACACAAATAGTTGAGGTTACAATGGTAAAGGGTAATGTGCTCTAGAGCAGCAAGCCTTGGTCTGAGGGCCACATTCTGGACATCCCTCAGAGATAATCGACGGTTAATATGTTTGTTTTTGTTTTGTTTGCTTATCAAGAGGCACAAAAGCAAATCTGTGACACTGGGAAGCCAGAAAATGAGACTGATGATGATTTGGAAATGACTTGTGACTTTATTCTACCTTTTTCCAAACAAATGTTCGATTAACGAATAATGTTCTTGTTGTGTATTTGCACTTTGGGTCAAATACTAGGGTCGGATTATAGATTAGTCAGACTATAAAGATAGTTTTTAGTTGATTAATCGACACACAGGGAAAGCCTTTGTTCGATCAAGAATTTATTTTCAACACATTCAATTCATATCAAGTTTTTTTGTTTTGCACAGTAGGCTTAAGTATTCCAAAAATGATCCAATCATCAACCAAATTTGAACAATAACTCGCAATTCAACTACTGTCTAACATAAAAGCCTTTTTTTTTTTTTTTTTTTAAAGCGGTGCTCTGCTCAAAATATCTCAGAGCACAACATTCACAACATGAAGGTCAGTGTCTGAAGTATTCTCCATTATATTGTATTTTCAATGTATTCTCAACGACTAGTTTCACTTAAATTGCAAAGGTCTAACTGAAACAAGCAGATATTTCTGAGTACAGAGCAGACTTTGGTAAACAGTGTAATTAACCTCTAATGTAAGGAGAGAAAAATGTTAGTAAAAGAATGATAGTAGATCAATGCCAATCAGAACATATTATATTAAGATCTGCGGATCCAAGCAACACGTTAAATTACAATCTTGTTCAAGGTTGGATGGCTGAAAGAATAATCACTAAGGCAGAAACATGTTCTTTCATCAATATAACGTATATATATATATATATACTCTGCAAAAGTAATGTGAATCTCATGTCTGTTGTACATATAAATGATAGATTTATATGTACAATCAAGTAGGTATTTGTGGATAAAACTTTAAACAATATGTAGAAAATGACAGCAAGTGACATCACACTAGGGACATTCATTCCAATCAAAGTTTATGTATAATTCAAGTATTTTAACAATCTAAGCATTAATTCAACAAAAGAAAGTCGCTCTCATATATTTTCATTGGTCAAACAAAAAAAATGTTAGCATGAGTCTTTGCCCAGCGTTTGTTGAGTAATTTCCGAGTGTGATGTCATCAATTACAAACAGGAAGTGAAATTATAAACCTAAAAAATGTGCTACTCTGGGGTTTTTTTGAAGCTAAATTAAAAATATCCATCCATCCATCCATCCATTTTCTACCGCTTGTTCCCTTTCGAGGTCGCGGGTGACTGGAGCCTATCCCAGTGACTTCGGGCCTTAGGCGGGGTACACCCTGGACAGTGGCCAACTTGTCGCAGGATTACAAAATATATTTATGTTAACTGCATTTTAGTTCAATGAGTCGTCCAACTTGTCAGAGGCACTTTAAGACAGAATGTGCACTGTAGGACTGCAACTAATGTTTACTTTAGTAGTCGACTAGTCAGTGAGTCTAGTCAAACGATTATTTTTATTGTACATAAAGACTTTTAAAAAAAAATTACCAACCAAATAAAGGTTGAAATGTGGTGACGGAGGGCTTTTTTCATAGTTTTGGCCGGGGTGTGACTTATACTTATATTTATACTTACACACTTATACTTATACTACGGAGCGACTTATATGTGATATTATTTGTTATTTTCACACTTAAAACCGCATTTCATACTCCGGTGCGACTTATAGTCCGAAAAATACTGTACAAATAAAGTGGATTATTGATAAAAATACAAAACTGCTTATTCGTTTTTGACATTTTTATTTAATAATGTCACTGTAATAAAAGGTATTTTTGTATCTTTTTGTGTCTGTACAGTCCAGAAAATGATGATTAGTTGATTGATTGTTGCAAACCAAGTGCACTGTAAATTGAAAGCTGATATACAAATATAAAAACATCAATTATCTATTCAAAATTACAATGTTTTAAAAATGCAATTAAAGCATTTTACCAAATCAATGTTGTAATTTCACATATTGATTTGTTTTTACCCAAGAGTAGTTTAATTTAGTCAATAAAGTATCGTTAGTGTTCAATAGCAGTAGATGGGCCTTGTCACTATCACTATTACATTACAGCTCTTAAATCAATGATGCTTCATTTCAAACAGATTCCTCAGATGATTCTTCTGTGGGCGTAAATGGAATTGAACGCAATTGTTGTAATTGAGAGGTACAGAGCCCTGGATTAGCGTTAACCATGTACGTCCATGCAGCTACAGTCTCTGTCAGAGTAAACACGGCTGAATGAAGCTCGAGAGTCGCACTGGGACACGGAGCAAGCTAACGCGAACAGAGAGTACTTACAATGTACCTAAACCCCTGATATACCCAGTACCCAGCGACATAAAGAGCTTTTTAAATCACATTTCAACACGGAACGAGAAAACACCACGGAGCAAAGCCTTTTCCACAAATTCCGTGTCTATTTTGAGTACCGTAAATGTCTACACTTTTTTTTTTTATGTTGTACCTGTTTTTAATGGAAATAGCAGGGCTGTGAGCTATTATTTAATTTTTATTAATGTAAATACACTACTGAAGAAACGACGTAATAATTTGAGTATTTATTTATCTTAATTAAAACTTGTCCTCTGCATTTGGCCCTTTCTTCAAACAGTGTCTCTGGGTACAATTTCGTGAGCAGAAAATAATGAAAAAGGTTAATTCATTCTTCGTTAAATCTAAATACTTCCAATGCCTCTTATAGACCGATTTTGTTTGTTTGTTTGTTTGTTGTCATTTTGTGACATGTTTTGACGGCTTGTTTGCAGTCATCTTCAGAGGAGTCATGTGATGTTGCTCTTCTCGCCGGCTGATTTACACTTTGGCGCACACTAAACCGAGACAAGGGGGCGTTCTTGCTTTCTCATACTTGGGATATTGTTCAAAAGAAGTCGGACTGTAGAGGGCGTCCTGCCTCTTTTGGAATATTTTTTTTTTGCTCTATCTGCACCTTCCTTGAGGCAAAGTATCTGTATGTAACAGATGTTTAGGGAACAGCCCGAAATTGAACTCGAGAGCTTCTTGTGATGTTTTCCTAGAAACATGCATTGACTGAAGCCTAGATTGTTCAACTGTAACATCCATGATTTACAATGGTTTGTGCAATGAAACAAATTTAATTATTGCTTCAATGTAATGGAAAAAATAATTGTATTAAATTCCATTCTGAATGATATGAACGCTTGATCTGCCCCTCAAAACCTGGAGCAAAGTGCACTTTTGAAATATGAATCCAAACTATTACTAGTAAGTGACTTTACTTCTTCGTCTACAGGTTAAATGTCCCAAACAATCATCATTAAGAGTTATGAGGCAAATCATCATTAATCTAGTACAAATGAACAGCCTGCTGTTTAATTCACCCCTCGCGATGCCTCGATTTTAAATTTCAAACCATCACACAGTCACAGCGAACGATCGATAGTGACACTTCATCCGAACGTCCCACTGCACCAGAAACTGTGGCCAAAGTCTGACGTCAGCACCAAGGAAAGAAACGGTCATTCTCAACAACAATGTTGAACTTAGGACTGGGCCATTTGACAAAATATTTTATGACAATTTAAAATTTTGTTTAGTCTTATTGAAAACATATTAAACTTAATTTCAATATGAATTTAATCTCTATAATTAAATGCAGAGAGCACACAGCGGCCTCTTTTTTACCTTAAGAGCTGCATTTACAACATCTCTGCACTGGAGTAAAACAGATTTTACTTTGTTATTACATGGAACTATAAACCCGTATTAGCTTGCTATGCTTAAGGCTAATGCTATATAATATAATAGCGGGTCCATCTTTTGTTCAAGTTGGTATTCCTTCTTCCCTTGTCACAAAGAGGACTACATTTGCTACCATTTCAAAGTAAAAAATACTTCTTTCTTGTGGAATAATACCCTTTATTCTCTTTATTGTGGAGCTTTCATTGGGGGAGAATGGAGTCCAGTTTCTTTGTTACCTGAGAGCGTATGCGCCGTGAGTGGGGGAGAGGGCCCGGGGCCGGGGGTGGGACCACAAGAAACACTTTGACAAATAACTGCTCCGGCCCATTGTGTGAAGGCAGAGAGGAGTATCGATGTGGGCGTGCCTGTTTGCGCTGTGATTGTGTGGGATATTGTGTAGCTTTGGAACCTGCACTGGGCTGATGTGATGGATGCGATGGGTGGAGCAGGGACTTTCCAATTGAGTGGAGGGCAAATATCTTCCACCATTGAGGTCAGGGATGGGCAAAATGCCAAGAAATATCAAAATGTTCACAATTTAAATATGATCACAATGCATGCATGCTGTAGTTTCACTGTTTTTAAAGGACACACATTATGCATTATTTGGGTTGGTAATAATGGCCTTAAAACATGGACTTGAGTACATTTGCTTTGGTATCTCATGTTTTAGAAACTTCTACTGAAGACATACATTACTGTCTGTCAGTCAAGTGTTCCTTCATCAGAATTTGTGTTTATCTACCTGCTGCAGAGGGAGTTACCAAGAGGGAAAGACAAAAGCTAGCTTGCCCTGTCATGCTAAAACAAACATGCAGTTGTAATGGACTTTATTCTTAGCAGAGGACACTATAATATCCCAAAAAATTGCAGCCTTACAACAATTTGCCAAGAAAAAGAACAGTGGAAGACTACTAAATGGACGCAGGTATATTTCCAGAAGCCATTATGGGTGTTGTGTTTTTGCCGTCATCGACAAATGTAGGTTCCAGGAAGAAACCACACGTCATCTTGATTTATAGAGATTCTAAAGTTCTAAAAACCCCTTCGTTTTAGTGCTCAAGTCAAGTGCCTGTACACAAAGATTCAACTTTGAAGCGAGCTGCTATTGTTTTTAGCCTCTTTTGGGTACATATCTCTTCGTGATAGCAGCTAAGTTGAGTCCTTGTGCCCTCTGCAGGCAACTGTGGTCTTTTGTATGCTCCTTGTAAATCAACTGACTGAATTGCTTTTATTTATTCTTACAAACATATTCAATACTAAAGTGTTCAAAAAGCCTAGATTAACATACAAGAACTCCAAATTGGAGTCTAAAATTAAACAACAAAATATAAACATTATCGCTGGCAACATGTATTTATTTATTTATTCATCATATTTATTGTATTTATTTGTTTATTTATGTATTTGTTTGTTTATTGGTCGCTAGTCTAGAAGTGGTCGCTAGTCTAGAATCTGATTGGACATCCCATGCGCCACCCGACTCAGAGGAGACGAAAACGTATTTATACAATCTTTTATCAATCTTTACACACCAAATTGCTTGATTTACTTCTTACACTTTATCCCTAATATAGATTTTATAGAAAGCCCAGACTGATCTCGCTCTTTATATTTTACACAGATGAATTACCAGCAGGCTTTTAGATAGGATTTAAAAACACCCCGTCCAAATAATTTTGTCCCAAAAAGAACTTTAAAAATGTGCGTAGGCGAATAGAGACCGAATACGGAGAGCCAAAATTATGATCACACTCCGCCACTTAGGAGCGGCGTATCGCACCCTATTTTCCGACACTTTTACTAAATAAAGCGTCTGACGTTATGCCGTGCGCCGTTAACGAGCGCCGTAATCTACACCAGACGGCGCTTTGCATTCTCTTAATTTACGCCATACGCCGCTCCTATTGTGGCGGAGAGTGATCATATTGTCACTGTGGGCGGCGCGAGCAGAAAGGTTACACTACGGCGCTCGCACGGACAATGATCTGGTGAACAGGTGCCAAATAAACATTTGGGACCAGAATGGAAATTGTCAAAGTTATTGTCAATTGACAGATAAAAATAACCTTGTGCAAATCCAGCGCGCCTTACCTAGTTTCGGCGATCTTTGTCGATTTAATGAGGTTTCGATGAAATTCTGTCAAAGTGCGCGAAAGAACGTGGAGCTTCGGAATACTACGGACCACGGATCGGCAGCCAATCGGAGCCAAGCACACACATTTCGTCGACCAATCAGCGCGCAGCATGCAAATTTTCACTTGTAAAGAGTAAACTGTCATGGCGCGGACTATGACGGACTATCGTCAAACGCTTCCCGGACGATTTAATGATAATATTCGCTTTCCTAAAAAATAATAATAAAAATGACCCCGTCCTTGCACTCGAAAATGCCCGTCCATATGTCAAAATACCCCGTCCAAAATACGGGAAGACGGGCCTCTAGCTAAAAGCATGATTACCTGTCTGGTCACCGTTTCATCTTATCGTTTCAGCCTCCTCTACCCCATTGCCTACTCTTCTACCCCCTGTTACATCACCATCTTTTTCTCTCTACTTCTTCTGTCTTGTTCATTTTATCTGTATATTAATGTGTATTGTACGTGCTGTCCCCCCCCTGTCTGTAAATACCCCCCTTTTTTATATATGTTCAGCGTCTTTGGGTCACTGAAAAGCGCTATATAAATAAAAGTTATTATTATTATTATTATTATTAGGCCCGAGCGCCACAAGCTGGCGAGAGGCCTATTAATCTCGTAAGGCCGTGCGAAGCACGGCTGCGAAAGTGCGCACGTAGTGCGCACGAAATCGAGCGCGAAGCGCTCGCCCACTTCCAAACACTCACTAACGCACTCCTCCACTCATGCACGCCCCGTGCATACTAATTAGTTGTAGGAAAATGGAACATTACCGTTGTAAACGGGCGAAGCCCGTGCAAAAGTTCGCACTAAACGAGCACTTTACGCGGTCGTCATCCCCATATAAAGCACTCATTTGCGCTAAGTAGCTCACGAATACGTTCCCCATCTCTTGCATGTTCCGTGCATATAAGCATGTAATGCAAAAATTGAACATTATTACTGTATAGAGGGCCAAAAACACAAAGTGGGCGGAGCCCACTCAAAATTATCGAAAGTACCCGTCAGTGACCAGGGACCCACACCATGAGGTAGGAAAGCGCGAGCGCTTTCCGAAAATGTATAGTTTATGATATTTGAAAAATGGGAAACATTGTTTTCGCATCGGAATATTATTCTTTCTTTCTTTCTTTCTTCTTCTTCTTCTTCTCGGGACCAACCCCCCTATTTTTCACCCAGTGAACATTGACGAAAAGTCACAAAAATTTGCACACCTCTAAAAATCGTGCCTCTCTACATTCTGGCTATTTCCCTTTTCTAAAATAAAAAAAATTGGCGCGTCAGCGCCACCAAATGTACCAAAAATGCATTGAGAGATGGGAAATGACCCAAAAAAAATCTGATCGTAGAATCATGAAATTTGGCGCAGAGGTAGATGGTGACAAGAGAAGTAAAAAATATTATTACGGCAACGCCGTCCCCCGAACCAAATGTCGGCCATATTGCTTCAAAAATGGCTAAACATGACTTCGGAGTTTTTCCAAACGTTGTACTTTTACGAACTCCTCCCAGGGCGTTGGCCCTAAAAAGCTGAAATTTGGTGAAAATGCTACTGAGGAGTGGGACATCAAAAGTTATCCAAATTACATTGATACCTCTCACGGTCTCTGTGCGGCGAAGCCGCAAACTGTAACTAAAATTTCAGAAATCTCCCATATTTAAAATTTCTGCCGTTTGCGCAGATAAAGTCCGAATTGCGTCAAATTAGAATCAGTTGTTAAACTCTTTGCCCTAAACCTACTTGAAGTGAAATAAATTCATTTGGCGCCACAGCGCCCCCTACAGATTTTATATGGAGGTTAAATGTTTAGTTTTGCGAAATTATATGAAATTTGACACACAACTCAATTTTAGCATCCCCATCAAAAAAGTCAATGAGACCCACGTCATAATTGTTATGGCGTTGCCGTAACGATGACCGAAACCTCCCATGTTATTCCAATGGGGCCAGAACATGTTTACACTTTAGACTTTCACAAACTCCTCCCAGGGCGTCAGCCCTATTAACCTGAAATTTGGTGAGACTCATCTTCAGGACCATCAAAAGTTATCCACATTTTCATTCAAAGAGTCACGGTGTCTGTGCGGCAAAGCCGCACATTTTGCCAAGAATTCAAAATAAAATTGCTTTTTGATGGTAAAACAAAGGGGAGAACATGTGACAGCGTCACAGATTCAGCAGTAGGCGTGATAAAAGGACAATTGGGGCGCGTTAGCGCCCCCTCCTCTTGCGGCGTGGCGGCGGTGTGGCGGCGGCGTGGCGAGGGCCGATCATTGCCGCTTGCGGCTATATTTATTATTATTATTATCATCTCACCGAGGGCATGATTGACACTGAATTAGCACATAACGAATCATAAAATCCTGTTAATCTGAGATGACACAAATTTAATTTTGTTCGTGATAATAGATGACTAATGAGCGCATTTGTTTTACGAATGTGCATGTCATGTTAATCTTCTCTGTTTTGTTCCAATTTTAGTACGTGTCAAGCAAACTAACACATTTCTATGCTGAAATAAACAAACCTGATTGCACAGTTCTGTTTGAGTTTGAGTAAGTGGCGAGTCACTCTTTGTAAAGATTGAAGAAGTGTGTATTCTGAATCCAAAATTGCTCATCCCTGTGAATCATATCTGTACACGCCCCTGTTTTGCAGACAAAGGACAGAAAGCAAAGGTTTAAAAAGTACCACCATGTTTAAAGTAATTAAACCAGTCCATAAACATTAACAAACAAGTGACACATGCACTAAAAAACATTATTCACAGTGGAAAAGAAGATTATTGCACCTCACTTTTGAATAGTCTCGTATATGAATAATTAAGCAAGAGGTGAGTGCATATTTGGCTTGGCTTCTTGTTGCCTCATTTTAGATTGTTATGTAGCAGCTCTTGTTCTGTCGTGGGCTTTGACAACAATCTTTTTAATGGCTTAAGTGCGTGTTCTGCGTTGCTCTGTTGATCGTCACAAGGCAATGGAGGGCGTGTTTCTCCCAAGTCGGTTGCTCCTGATTTGTTTGCCCACTGAGAACTCATCTAAGACGTGCAGGAGAAACAGCAGACAGGGCGGGGAATGCAGATCACACTCAATTTGCCTCACATTCAAGCCTCCTGCACTTGTCAGACGGAAGCTCTTGTGGTTTTACTATAATTCTCCTGCGATATCGTGTTTCTTTTCGACTGGATTAAGGATTTATGGGACAATGCATTACTGACAAGGAAGTGCAAACACAGAATCTATTGTGAACACTTCTAACACCGTTTGGGGCTAAAATGAAGGACGGTGTTTGACACCAGAGATGGGAGTCGGTTTACATGTTCTTCCTCTGTGGCCGAATGAGGTTAACTCAGTGGGATTTTTAACTAGGGTCAGAGTTTAAGAGTGTTATCACAATACTAACATTTCAAATTTGAATTCAACACTAAGGAAGAAGCTTGATAGTCTGTACCAATTTCCATCCCACAATGTTAGTATACTTGATAGAATATTTGATTCAGTACAGACTCATTTTCAACGCAAATTAAAAGTAGTTACTTTAAATTTATTTTCGGCCTATTTTCCCATGATTAAAATACACATTATTTAATTGTTCTGTGTTGTTACATGGACTACTTCTTTGCGGCAGTCCTGAAAATACTGCTATGTCAAAAAGTGCAAATAAAGCTTAACTGATGATTTGATGTGAATATTTAATGGGCAAAGGTTTAGTGAAACCTGAAATATAATCATGTTGACTACGTTTTAGAGAAATGTATGTTGTAACCTGTCAAATTCACGCTTTTATCACTAACCACCAAGATTATTGCAATGGCTTTATGTTGGTCTCAACCAAATGTCTCTCACTCGCCTAACCCTAACCCTACAACAACAACAAAATATATATCAAATCTGTTTTAATGTCTTTGCACTGGCTTCCTGTCTCTTAAGTCAGCTCTAAAATAAGTCATATTCTTTTAAATGTAGTGTACAGTTTATTTGTATCATTTTTTTAAATTGTTATTATTTTTTAAATAATCTATTTATTTGCTTCATAATAATGTTTGCATTATTTTAGTGGTAAATTCTGTTGTTTTATTCAGTCAGTATTTAGTATAAGTGTATTTTTTTATTATTTAGTTAACCCATTCTTCTTTTTTTCATTCATGCCTCAGTATTATTATTATTTATTTATTTATTTTATTTTTGCTATTATATTGTTGTTTCATCTTAAACCTTTTCACCAAAGAAAGTTCCTAGTTTGTGAATCTTGTTCTTAATAAACCTTTTTCTAATTTCTGATTCTGATTTAATGTGCTATAGAAATAAAACTGGATTGGATTGGAAATAAACTTAAAAAAATCTGTGGGGTTGCATTTTTCTCATAAAGACAGCTGTAACGGACTGAATGAAAAGATCCCTACGATACTTGTTTCTTTCCTGTTATTTTCTTCTGTGTGGGGCACTTGTTTGTACCTTTGTCTCTCGGATGCTGCGGCGGCCTTCATCACGCCGCGCCTGAACACATCACACGCGGAGTGAAAATACACGGGGGCAAAGGGCGGCTTTTTGGAACGTGCTTATCTCCAGAGGTTACGGCTGCGTGGAGTTTGCTCTAGTTTACCCCTCCACCCAGGCTCCCAGCAGATTTGCCCCCCTTTGGAAGAGTAAAGAGACTCGTGTTATCTCTGCCAACATGACCATCTCCCGCTTCCTGGTTTCTCTTTGACAAGCCCACCCCCAACTGTTCACACACGCTAAAAGCACTGAAGTTAATAATTACAATGACGGAGGCTTGCGGCGTTGGACCCTTGGGTGGAAACGATATCCAAGCTGAGGAAAGCATTCAATTGTAAAGATATCTAGTGATCTCTTGCCTTTTCCGTCTTGAGAATCCCTTATTTTGTGTGTTATTCTTATGTAGGTCAGGTAAGTAAGGTAAAGCTCATCGTTCCCGAGAGGATATTTGCCTTGGGCTCCGGGGCTTATGTAGCTGCGTTACATAAAATTCCACACAGTCACAGTTGCTCAAGACATTACGCAGTTACCGGTACATCATTTCGATTACATGTGTACAATAACGGCTTCCTGTTCAAATTACTGCATAAATTCATAAGCACAGTTCATAAGCCCAGTCACACAGTTTATTTTTGGTCAGGCATGAGTGTTGTGTTTATCTGCTTGACATGTTTCAGGTATACTTCCAGAAAACCTTCCTCAGAAGCGTCACAGGAGCTGGGTCTGAGGAGCATGAATCGAGACAAGGGAGCCTACGCCTTATCACACACTTGGGATGCAGTCCTGGATAAGACGTCAGACAGTAGGGGGTGTAAGCTTCCCCTACAGTCTGATAAAACCATGTAAGCGACCTACGAGACGCGTCACTACTTGCCTGACCGGTCAGTCCCCCCTACATTTTGTTCAAATGCAGAAGGGTCTGAAATCGGATCATATGGGAGTGAAAAAACCCTCCTAACTTGGGACAATCCAACCACAGAGGCAAATTTGCAGCACAGGTCTCGCAAATATTCTAGAACAAAACTTCATTTACCTCAGATTTTTACAGAGTTTAGTGGTTCGCTTGTTGACTCAGTGAAAATCTGTCCTTTTTTTCCCCAGTAAACCGCCATTTTTGTTTAGGCGCGACTGGACCATGCGTTTCTTTGATTGGTTGAGCCGCCTATCAATCATGGCGAAAAGTATTGTCACTACACCATCCTGTGACGCTGAGGAAGGCTACTAGAAGAAGCTGAAACATGTAAAGCAGAGTAACAAAACTTAAAAACAAACTAATGTTTAACCGATTATTTTACTAATTGACTACACCGATAATTTGTTTCCGTTATTTCTGTTGTACATTGAGACTTACAAATATACATACACATACATTTTTAACTGGATAAAGTTTTTTTTTATGTAGCTTAAATGTAGCTATCTTTGTTAAAAGAGTAGTTTCTATATATAGTCCAGAAAAAATCTAATTACAGCTAATATATATAATATACAATATATAATTTGTTATAGTTGACTATTATACTTCACAATCAATAGATTAATCGTTGCAGCCCTATTCCGTATATTACAATTTCATGATGTTCACACACATTTCTAATCAAACAGTACAGTTTTTAACCTAGATTAATTGCACACAGACAAAAAAACGCCAAAAAAAGTTCTCAAGTACCATTGGTTAGAAAACACTAACCTAGCACGAACACACAATACCATAGATACTGCAAAGTAAAAGAAACATAGCATTTATTATTTATTGAGTGGACAGGAAAAGTGGGCTCACCGTGATTGCAGCTGATTATTTGTCATAGTAAAAATGAGTTTTCTCCGATTCAATTAATTTCTAAGTGACATTCCTGCCTGCTCTTGATTGCCGTGTACTGAAGGCGGCCGTGGAAAAACCTGGCCTAACAAACGTGTTCATTCAATAAGCGTGATTTGCAATAGTGCTTTTCTTTATGTGTCGGCAGCGGCGTATTCGGGGGACATTTCATTACGTTTCCTGCGGGCAAAGACGGATAGAAAAGCAATTTTAACATCAAATATTTGACCTGCGATATTGAAAGCTTCACGCGGGCACGTACGTAATAATCCGTCCCGGTACTTCGCTCCAGAAACGCACACCAATATGGGAAAAAATGTGATGTCAACTCTTAAAAAAGCTATTTAATTTCATGTGTATGGAAAAAGGGAAGCGAAAGAACCATTATGACTATGAGGGAGGAGTGAAAATACTTTTAAGCAATAACTTTTGTAACCAGTAGGGCTGTAACTCCTGGTCACTTTAGTAGCTGATAATGCAGCAATTATTATGATCTTTTCTTTCTTTCCTTTTTTTAAATTTTCCACACAGTGTGGTTAAGGAACAGCACATATGCAGGGCTCCAGGTGCAGCCGGCTACAGTGTTGTGAGTTTGATTCCTGACCCCGCCTATTTACTGAATGTCCTCCCTTCTCTCTCATCCCCCATTGCACACTAGTTTCCTGTCAATAAAGCCTACGGGCACAAAATCTTAAGAATAAATAATCATGTCCAAATGTAATGTAATGTAATCGTTGGTTGACTTTGTGTCACCCTTTTCTTAGTAATGGCCTTTTTCCCTGCAGCCAGATTAATATTCCAGATTCATCCCTTTATTGTGTCCATGTTTTTGTCGTAAAGTAGCGCTTTATTGATCTCAGTCCAGTATTTCTGAATTCCCCTTGAAAGTTATGATTTATAAGACCTGATTAAAAGTTCAGTCAGAGGATTATAAAAGTCATTGCTTTGTTTAATGTCTCCATTGTAATAACTTCTTAGTTGATAATTGCCTATAAAAGCCCTTAGTTTTCCAAGCCACATTATGTTTTCAACATGTCAAAGCTTTTCATTTGATTTGATTTTAAAAACTGGTAGAAAAGCTTCATACCTTTTGTTATCCCGACCTCCAGACCTTGAATGTCAGATCTGTTGCCTGACCAGCCATTCCCAACACGTTTTGGCAAACTACTTATCAAAACTGTGTGTGGGTCTGGGGCTCGACCGCTGCGTTTCAATTTCGAGGGCGGAGTTTAGAGAGCAGAGACAGAACCAATCACATAAACCCAGGAGTGACGCAAAAAACGCGACACGCTTAACCAGATATTACGTATAGCTCATGTCAACAAGGTGTGTTCCGCGTTATCCGTCCCCGAACCCAGAAAATGTCTCCTGAATCGCGATGACGCCCTTCGCATAACCGCATCTAACGCACGCTCATCATGGCGAGTAGAGCGGACTTTCCTGATTGTTCAAACCGAAGCGAGAGCAGAAGTAAACACTCGGTCACGAGCCGGGTCCGCCATCTTGAATGTTTTGGAACGGGGGTGAACAGCTACTTCCGGATCTCAGTGTGACGCGTTAAAACCTCCGACTGGGATTGGTCGGTAAATGGATGACCGACGACTTCATTGGCTCTGACTCGGGTTCCAGACCCTTACGCATTCGAACAGAATGTGGGCGGGGCTGGCGGGTCAGGCAATCAGATCTGTACAAAACTTTTGATCATTAGCCAACCATCTTTGGATTGGAATGTTTTGGATATATTTTTTTAAACCAACAAATGTTGAAATATGGAGATGGTGAAAATATCTACAAATCATTTAAATTTCCATACAAAAAGGAAGAAGTTTCAAGAATATAATTGATATAGATGGCAAGGCAAGGCAAGTTTATTTGTAGAGCATATTTCATACACAAGGCAATTCAAAGTGCTTCACACAGCAGGAAAAATGCATTCAAATCACAAAGAAATTACAGCACAAAACAATTTAAGACATAAAAGAGAAGAGCGCAAAGAAAAATCATTTCAGTCATATGCGCAGCTAAACAAAATTGTTTTTAGCTTAGATTTGAACATTGTCAGAGTAGAAGCCTGTCTCACATCTTCAGGAAGAATATTCCAGATTTTAGCTGGATAAAACTGAAACGCAGATTCCCCATGTTTAGTCCTGACTCTGGCACCAGCAGGAGGCCGGTCCCTGAGGTCCTCAGAGTCCGAGATGGTTCATATGGCACTAACATGTCCAAGATGTACTTTGGTGCTAGGCCATGGAGAGACTTGTACACAAGCAGAGCTGCTTTAAAGTCTATTCTCTGAGCCACAGGAGCCAGTGCAGAGACCTGAGAACAGGACTAATGTGATGGTACTTCCTGCTTCTGGTCAGGACCCGAGCAGTTTTACAGCTCGTTTGGAGAGGCCAGTGAGCGGCCGTTACAGTAGTCTAATCTACTGGAGACTACTGGACTAAATCTGGTTTTGACACTATATTTTTGATTTTGGCAATGTTTTTAGATGGTAAAAAGCTGCTGATGTTATTGATTTGATGTGGCTGTTAAAGTTCAAGTCTGAGTCCATTATTACCCCCAGATTTAGATGAAGAAAACTCATCCTAAAACTGATTTTTTCATATAGATATTGGCTCTAATGAGTTTCAATACTTAATATTGTTTAGTATTTGTGTTTTGCTTGATAACTTTATTGTAGTAGAATAAACGTTGGTGCCATCCTCTAGAGGCCAGCTGCGACATTACACCAAAACACACGTCAGGGGCTCTCTCGATCTCAGAACATATTTCCTCTCGTCTGGAGGCGATAAATCACAAGCCACAAACTGTCAGGTAACTTTTGCAGGTAACAGTTGGACTCTGGTCTTGCAGCTGAACCGTTGCGACACCTGAGACCCCGACTCGCCCGAGGAGAGGTAAACCTACACCGGAGCTAGCGTTGGGTTCCCATCATGCACCTGTTACTCTCACACCAGAATGGAGCTGTGAGAAAGGCCAAGCACAGAATCCTACTGGACAATGCCGCTTTTAGAAGGCTTTTGTGGGTTTGAACACAGTTGTTTTTTTCTGTTTGTCACTGGAGAAGCATGTGATTAGCGAAGTGCTTTTAAACAAACGGCTTTCAGTGGTTGGATGTACGACCTCAGGGAGAAAACCAGCAAAAATACACAGAAATACGATGTCAGAATTCTCCAATGTTTTTGCAAATGCGACAAAAGTGAAGGGTAGTCATAATAATACATGTTGAACTGTGATATTGTTGAAGAAAATAGACAATAAACAATCGTAAAGAAACTAATTTATGCCACTGACACCACATCCAACAAAACTGTTCTAAATGTAGAATGTTGTTAAATTCTAGTAGCTAGTTTGTATCTATAATGAGTCATGAATGTTATTTATTCAGTCAGTCGACATTAACGCAGATAAATACCATTTTTGTTGTTTTTTAATGAAACAGCAATAGTATGGTTGTTTTATCTGTGTATTCAGGAGCTCATCTAATGATAAAGTTTCATTCAAATTAGCCTTGTGTCATTTCAATAAATGTAAACAAGTGTGACAGAGACAAGAGAAACCACAGCCACTGTTTCACTGGAAAGTCCTGCTCAAAATCTGTTTTAAAGGGTGGTCCAGGCCATCCTTTGGAAATATATTCAATAGGAACCAGAGAAAAATCGACATAGACACAGGTAGAACATGCAAAATCCAGGAAAAACCCAGGTCTAGGATTCACACCCAGAACCTTCAATGCGTTACCATTTGATCTGTAGTGTTAGAAGAGGGCTTAATCTGTATTTCCAAAGCTCCAAATTGCTCCACACCTATCTAAATCAAATAAATATAATAACAGCTTGTTTTAAAAGCATTTTAGTGATAAACTTCATGGTGGAAAAGGTCGTCATTTGAACACTTTGAAACCTTTTCTACCACAGAGCACTCCTGAAAAAAATGAGGGTTACTGAGAAACACACTCTGCAAACTGCTGTTCTCTCATCCTATGTCAAAAGGAGTCATTAAAATGGTGGTGCAGTGGTAGCGTGGTTAGCACTCTCATACCCCAGTCATAGCACTTCTGGGAGGAGTTTGTTGTCTCTCCTTTTGTAATTTATTTTGGGTGCTCTGGTTTCTCTAACTAACCTAAAACATACATGACAGGCTCCATCCAGGCCAGTTTAATGCACATTCGGTGGAATAATTCAAACTGATTTGGCAAAACATCACATTCCAGTAAAACATTCCTATCCACAAATACACAAATAGTGTATTTCAGAAACAAAATAGTCTCTAATTTGTGTTTTTAGACTTTTTTTGGCTGATTTTTGGCCCCAAACTACAATGTTGCTGTGATTGTGATTGCCCAGAACAATGAGTTATAATAAAGGCTAGAGACATCATCGCCATGGTAACCTATTAACCAGCATCCAGCACCGGCTCCATGTCGTGCTGGAAAATTCAACTAAATAACATACAACCGAATAGGAAAATTAACTCTTAAATAATCCTTTTGTAAAAAAATGTTTTGTTTTTTGTACTTTATCTAATGCTCATGTTCTATCAAATAATACATTCTTCTCTTTCAGTGATGATGTGAATTAAACAGAATATCAATGGTTATTCAAGCCCTTTAATCTATGATTTCTATCTCCATGTTTTTACATTTGAATTCTGATATTTCTCCGGTCACAAGATGGTACCAAGCAGGTACCACGGTAACAGCGCCCACGCTCTCTCTAGCCCGTATCATACAGGAACTCATTGGGTCCAAACGTATCAAAGTAAACCAGGGCCGTGCAATTGATCAAACTCAAATGACAATTATTGCTGTGATCGAGTAGTTGAGATAGTTCCTTTGTTTATCCTCTTCATTTTAGGCATGTTGATGCACCATCTTCTCTCCATGCAAATAATCGGCTGAATAGTTCTGATTTCAATCATCAATCATGATTTAAATAATTGTGATTTCTTTTTTTTTTTTTTATATAATTGAGCAACACAAAGGTAAACTACTCTCTAAACTTGCCTAAAAAAAATGTAGTTCCGACATTAGACTGTAATATCTCAAGATGTGGATAATATTGTGAATGTTGTTTTGAAAATATGGAACTTTTTTTCTATTCTTTTTTTGAGATTGTATTGTTATTTTATATAATATTATTATTATTTAATATTTTATGTTAAGAAAAATTTACTTTGAATATTAAGCACATCATTTATAGTAAAAAAAAAATACTGCAAGAAGAGCTAAAAAAAAAAAGAAAAAAAAAGATGTAAACTTTAAAATAAGGGTTCATTTATTTTTACAGACATCTCACATTTGACTGACAACCGAACCTCAACTGAACACGTTTAAAAACATGCTTTAACACGTTTCTGTTGAACTTAAATAATATAGTTCGAATATTGTTATCGGGAACTTTTACTTTAGTCAATATCGCCCTTGTTAATTTATTCCTTCAGGTTTGACCGCTACAATCTACCTCGACCTGTTGAAATGTCACAAAACTCCATCAAACCCTTGACAGTGTTTTCCTACCGCGTCTGCAGAGGAACGTTCCCTCTTTAGTGCTTGTCCGACCTATTGCGTGAGTGCTCTTAAACGAAGGTTGAGGCCGTAAACGAAGTAAGACATTGTTCGCCGTCAAAGGATCATCTTTAGAAGGCGGCGCCGACAAAAGGGGCCGTTGTCTTTTACGAGCCGGAGCTGGGAATGAACGTCTACCCCGCGCCCGCTTCCAATAAGTCATCAAGCCTCGACTTTATTGCAATGTAAATGTCGGTATCGCGTTCCCCCCGCCGCTTGGCTCGGGGAGAGGGAGGGCCCGGGTTGAGAGAAGAGAGTAGCGAGTCATCCCTCGACAAACACCAGCACTGATTACATGTGTTTTGTTGTCTGTCGGCGCCACAATGAAATCTGCAAAAGTAAATAGCGTCGGTGATTGAGTGCGAGTACAAAGCTGGCAATATTCAGTTCATCCCAGAGTAAACATGTAATATGAAAAGACTACGAGCAATTATCAACAGGCGGGTCTTTGAGAGAGTTCAGCCTTTGAGTGAGTGCGTTGGCAGACGCGGATTACAGCAAGAACATTGACTATGAATAGAGTATTATTACGTTTAATAAATAGTTAGAGCGAAGCACGTTTATTTGTAGAGCACAATTCGTATACATACAAGTAATTCACAGGAAAAGACGCATTAACGTAATCAATCATTATAAAATTGACTGAAAAGAGTGCAGGTAAAATCATATGCTCAGCTGAACAGAACCGTTTTAAGCCTGTATTTGAACATTTGAGTCAAGACTGGATTTAGTCACTTGAACTTTATATGTTTGACTAATTAAATTAATTAAATGCAACCAGGGACTTTTAAATGTATGTATTTATTTATGCATGTGAGTGGATACCTCTGCCACAATGTTGTTGTTTTTTTTTATCACATTACAGCTCATTTACTTTCCATTCTATTTTGGGTTAGTCCTTTTTGTATTTAAACCTCTCTTTGTTTGAGTTTTTTTTGTTTTTGTTTCTGTTAAACTTTTGCACAGGCTTCACCCGTTTACAAGAACAATACTTAATTTTCCCAATAATAATCAGTATGCACGGGACAAGTACGAGTGGAGGAGAGCTTTAGTGAGTGTTTAGAAGCGGCCAAGTGCTTCGCACTTTCGCAGCCATGACGGCCTTATGGAACTAATATGCCTCTCGCTTGTTGCGCTTGGGCCTAAGAATAATAAAGAAAAGCCGCTTTTCAAGACAAGTGGGCACAAACTATGGATTTTTTAGAAAATACATTACAGAAACACAAAATGCATTCATTCATCGCGGATACAAGCGGTCGAAATGAGTTTCCTCCGCCGGGTGGCTGAGTATTGATCAAGTAAAATTTTCAAATATGGGTGAAGGCTTCTAGAGTATGATCGATGAAAATTGCAAACAGGCAATTATCTTTTTACATTTTGATTTAATAAGGCCACTGTCTTTGTAATAAAAAGATATTTTCGAATGTGTTTTAGAGTCAGTATAGTCCAAATAAAGATTACGATTCTTTTTTATAGTGGAGTCACGATCTGTGATGAATCATTGCAGCAAGGCATATAAACCCTACAATCAAACTCGTACAGTGGCACATCTATGACACTGACTTTAACGCTTGGTTCAGTTCTTATGTAAATCGTCTGGAATTAATTCAAAGTATCGTCTCTGTGTTTGCAGGAAGCTTAGCACGCAGCTCTCGTGTCATTCACTCCAAAAGAAACTTCAAATAGTCTTAGTTACAAGCGTCCATGTTTCGGGCTAAAAGACTTTGAAGGATCGGGCGTATTTTGAAATGGAATATCAAAACAGCAGAGTGTTAGCCGTCCAAGATTTGATCACATTTTAGAATAAATTAATCAACGTTCCATGCGGATGCTATCGATCACATGTTCTACCGCAGGGGTCCGGTCCGCAACGCATTTGCTACCGGGCCGCACAAAATTGGAAATAATCTATCTGTGACATCATCTTCTCTGACGTAACTTTGGCCTGTCCCTCATGACACGCTAATAAGCTCGTCTGTGGATATATAATGAAAAGCCTTATAGGAAATTGCCGATGAAATCCATTAAATATAATGGCAAGTATATTATTATCTCTCTGCTCTTGTTCTGCGTGATAACATAACTGTTACGTGCATTATACATGATACGTCTTCGTGGATGCATCGCATCAAACACACTACCCAAAAGTCGACCCACAAGCCAGCGAAAATTTGTAAATAACAAGTCTTTAGAGAGCATTTTTGCAAAGGGGAAAAGGCCAAGTGAGGAGCAGACGAGGCGCCATCGAGGATTTTGGAGGACACGTCTCCTGCTACTTCCCGTGCGCAAAAGATTCATGAACTGCACGTGAATGGATCCGCAACCCATTCACGATTAAAGCGGGCGAATCGAGCATGTGCAACAAGAGGATCAGCTGTTGGAGATTGAAAATGACGGTGATCTTAAACGTATATATATTTGAGGGAGCAACTCTGCTCCATATTTATGTGATGAGCTTCCACCAGTCAGAAGAACAGTGAGGACACGTGTAACAGTACGTTATGTTACTCCAATTCGGATCTTTTGGAATAGAACACTTAATAATGTACAAACGCGTCTTTTGAGAACATTTCGCCTTCCGAGCTGAATCGAATAGAAGCCCAAGCCCCGCCCAAGCCCCGCCCACTTCCGCGCATAAACTGGCACACTGGTCCGTGAAAATAAAACCCACATTATTCCGGTCCGTGGTGCAAAAAAGGTTGGGGACCCCTGTTCTAGAGCACCTTTGAACATTCAAAAGGAGAACACATAAGTAACATAAATGACGTGAAATAAACATTGTATATACTTGAATATCATCTGTATGTGAAGGAACGTTCCATTTGGCGTAAAACATGCAGGATCTTGAAGCTGCAGCAGTCCTGACCGCGATCTGGAGATGGGTCAAATGCAGAGGACACATTTCCCTACGGCGACAGTAAAGTGTGCCTTAACCTTAAAATGCCTATGACAGGTTGGACTGCTCATTGAACTAAAATGGAATTAAGATAAAAAATATTTAACGTTTTACCCCAAAAAAGTAGCACATTTTTAGGTGTATAATTGTACTTCCTGTTTGTAATTGATGACATCACACCAGGAAATTAGCTTGCAACCACTTGGCTAAAACATAATTGTCATGTTTCTTTGGACGAATAAAAATGTATGGAAGCACCTTTATTTTTGTTGAATAAATGTTAAGGGGTCTCTTTTATATAAATTATGCATAAACTTGGGATGGAATGAGAGTCCCTAGTGTGATGTCACTTCCTGTTTTTTTCTACAGATTTTTCTACTTTTTCTCCACAAATACCTACTCGATTGGTGTAAAACTATAATTTGTATGTACGACAGGCATAAATACACCAAATAAAGTCAACATGAGAAAATCATAAAACCCTGTCATACGTCACTTTAAATGATCGCAAAGAGCAGAGATTAAAAAAAAATCTGAATTTCAAAGTCAATGTTTTTGATCTCCACTAATGTGCACTATTTTCAAAGATGAGCTTCAAACTCAATCAAATAATCATATTTTAGTTTTCATCCAAAATGCAAAATGTTGATGTTTTGAAGATATGCCAACATTTGAATATTGAGTGTTTTGCTGATTAAAAATGAAAATGGAAAAAAGAAAAGGTTCTGTTAAGGGTATAATGGGATATTTCTGCTCTTTTGTGATTAATTTAACTGACATTTCACATTTGTCTGAAAATTAAACCTCAAATAATGCGTTTCAGACATTTCTGATATGGGGATACTCCAAAAATCAATATTGCCGGCCCCATTGCCACTTCAAAATCTGGCTTTTTTATTATTTATGCATTTTCTGCCGTCAAAATCTCACGCGCATTGACTACAAATCTAACAGCTGCACTTTTCTAATCCGTTCTGGAGGATTGTCAACAGCATTTCAGGTCAGGTTTGAACACACAGCATGGTGTGATGTCTGACTGATACAACTGATGCAACACCCACTAAGGATAAGGAAACGGAATTATTTCAACTGTAATTGCAGTGGATTACATGGTTTGGTGAAAGACGTCCATGTTTTGATTAAATGACCTTCTAAAAATATATATATATATAATTTGCCACTTTCTGTCTCAACAGTGTGGTTTATAGTGTTGGAAGTACGGTAACTGAATACATGTGCCGAAAATACGTATCCAGAATGCTAAATTAGAGTAATTGATTTCTGATACAGTTACTCTTCCTTTTCGTGTCAGAATACAGTTACTCTTTCTTTTTCAGAAATCCGAATCAGAAAAAGGTTTATTGCCATTGTTAGTGAATGAAAACAAGATTCACAAACTAGGAACTTTATTCGGTGAAAAGGTGCAACCTGAAGCAACAATATAATAGCAAAATACGTAAAAAAAAAATTGGGATCAATAAAGATTAAAAAAAATAATAATAAAATAATAAAATAAACTGTTGGTATTTGATCTTTAAATTTAGTCTTTAAACTGCACTGAATTAGAGAGAAAAAAAGAAAATGCAGCTTTTATAGTGAGTGCATTTTATGATAAATGTTCTTTTATCTTATTTATCAAAATAAACAAAAATGTATCCACAATAAATGGGACATAATACTCAGGCTGCAGCGAAGAAGGCATCACAATAAAAATGGATGACACAAACTGAACCGACGATCAAAGACATTTTAAAAATAAATTGAAAAAATTACATGTAAATTACTCGTGTTTTTGCAACCTGGTCTGGTTATTTCATTAAGAAGAATAAAAAAACTTTGGGATGAGAACTGATTATCCCACCCCGTTTCAATTTTCTGCTCAAATGTTGGATTTGAGCGATTCATACAAATACCTACCCCAGGTTTAAGATTCACTTTAATTGTCCTCTGCATTTGACCCATCCTTCAACATCTCTCGGGTTAAACCCGTCAGAAGCAGTGCAACGCTCGGGGAACTGATCTCCAAATGTTGAGCTTGGCGTGGTAAGGACTTTAGCTGGAGGATTTTACTTGTTGTACATGTTTTGGGTTGATGGGGGAAACAAAATTAAATGAAACAAAAAGACGTTATTTTATAAAAAATCACATTATAAAAAACAGCTTGCGCATCAGAAAAACATAAAAGAAGAAATATATTTTAAAAAGCACACACAGACACACAGACACACAGACACACAGACACACAGACACACAGACACACACACACACAGACACACACACACACACACACACACACACACACACACACAACCTGTCAACACCTCTCACACCAGAATATCTTTGTAGCCCCTAAATTTCACAGCAGCAAGACTTCACAAAATTATAGATTCTCACTCAGTAATTTTCTTCAAATGTAGCCATTATTACCGTCCGTGAAAACCACTATATTTATTCTTTCCACGTACTATCATGTCAGTACATACGCGCTAAAATAAAGGTCCTGTTTTGCTCTGAAAAATATTGATTCCCTTTTCTGTGCCTTTAACGAAAGGTGTGTGCACCACCCAGACATTTTCATCCTTTGTGTGCATTAGTCGCATTGTTTGTGACTTGAAAAGATAACAGAAGTCACAAAGGTGTTCTTGTTCCACAGAGGAGCTTTGTCCCCACAGACTGGCTTTGTTCTGAGGGCTGCGCGGAGGAAAGTGCACGGTGAAAGGCGATGCAACGCAAGAGAGAATCCCACTGAGGCCTCTTTGAAAGGCCGTCAGGGTGTGGCTCCTGACACACAGTGCCTGAACCAGGCACTGCGACTAGAAGGCTTTACAAAAAGCTTCGGTCTGATTATTGGTAAACGCCTTGTAAGGTTTTATTTGTGATTTACTTCTGAAAAACACTTTTGAATATGTTGTAACTTAACAGATTGTATTGTAAGAACAAACACACACACAATTTTTTGTGACATACGAACAAAAAGCTGGAAGGTGTGATGGTGTGATGCACTGACTCGTCTTATCCCTCCTCTTGTATTAGCCTTGGTATAGGTATGATTTTATTATCTTTTCTTTTATTCCTTAAGTACATAAACATATCTGTATATTTGTACCTTATTTGACCATTTTTGCTCTCTGTTTTGGTCTTAAATGGGTATGAAAATAGTCTACAACAGGTCTAAAACCGGTCTGAAACTAGTCTAAAACCGGTCTGAAACTAGTCTAAAACAGGTCTGAAACTACTCTAAAACCTCCCTGAAACTAGTCTAAAACCGGTTTGAAACTAGTCTAAAATCGGTCTGAAACAGGTCTGAAACTAGTCTAAAACATGTCTGAAACTAGTCTGAAACTGGTCTGAAACTAGTCTGAAACTAATCTAAAACAGGTCTGAAACTGGTCTAAAAGAAGTCTACGGGTGCATTCACATTTGTCATTATTTGGTCTGAAATTTAGTCCATTTAAGTCTCCGTGTGGACTTAAATTGGTCCTGTTCTAGTCTCTGTTTAGTCCTGAATAAGTCCAGGTTTAATCACATTTTTTTTGATTGATTGATTGATTGGTCGGTTGGTCGCTTGGTCGGTTGGTCGCTTGGGCTCAGTTTACTCGCCACGTGTTGGAGTTCACCCCGGTGGACGAGAGGGTCACGTCCCTTCGCCTTCGATTGGGGGAAAGGTCTCTCACTGTTGTGGCGGCCTACGGGCTGAACAGCAGTGCAGAGTACCCGGCCTTCTTGGAGTCCTTGGGAGGGGTACTGGATAGTGCACCGACCGGGGACTCCGTTGTTCTACTGGGGGACTTCAACGCCCACGTGGGCAATGACAGTGACACCTGGAGAGGGGTGATCGGGAAGAACGGCTTCCCCGATCTGAACCCGAGCGGTGTTCAGTTATTGGACTTCTGTGCTAGTCACGGATTGTCCATAACGAACACCATGTTGAAGCATAAGGGTGTTCATCAGTGCACGTGGCACCAGGACACCCTAGGCCGGAGGTCAATGATCAACTTTGTTGTCATTCCTCCTACTCCTCCGGGGGGATCTGACCTCCGGCCGCGTGTCTTGGACACTCGGGTGAAGAGAGGGGCAGAGTTGTCAACCGATCACCACCTGGTGGTGAGTTGGATCCGCTGGCGGAGGAGGAAGCCGGACTTGGCAGACCCAAGCGCATTGTGAGGGTCTGTTGGGAACGTCTTGCGGAGCCCTCTGTCAGTAGGGTATTCAACTCGCACCTCCGGGGAGGTTGGGGACATTGAGTCCGAGTGGACCATGTTCTCCGCCTCCATTGTTGATGCGGCAGCTCGGAGCTGTGGTCGCAAGGTCTCCGGTGCCTGTCGTAGCAGCAACCCCTGAACCCGGTGGTGGACACCGCAAGTAAGGGATGCCGTCAGACTGAAGAAGGAGGTCTATCAGGCCACTCTGGCTTGTGGGTCTCCTGAGGTCATTGACAGGTATCGGCAGGCCAAGCGGGCCGCAGCTCGTGCTGTCGCAGAGGCAAAAACCCGGGCCTGGGAGGAGTTTGGGGAGGCCATGGAGGAGGACTATTGATCGGCCCCAAAGAAATTCTGGCAAACCGTCCGGCGCCTCAGGAGGGGGTGGGGAGTCCTTGCCCCAAGGGGAGGAGTTAGAGTATCTCGGGGTCTTGTTCACGAGTGAGGGAAGGATGGAGCGTGAGATTGACAGGCGGATCGGTGCAGCGGCTGCAGTGATGCAGTCGCTGCATTGGACTGTTGTGGTAAAGAAGGAGCTGAGTCGAAAGGCAAAGCTCTCAATTTACCGGTCGGTCTACGTTCCTACCCTCACCTATGGTCATGAGCTTTGGGTAATGACCGAAAGAACAAGATCGTGGATACAAGCGGTCGAAATGAGTTTCCTCCGCCGGGTGGCTGGGCGCTCCCTTAGAGATAGGGTGAGGAGCTCAGCCACACGGGGGGAGCTCGGAGTAGAGCCGCTGCTCCTCCACATCAAGAGGAGCCAGCTGAAGTGGCTCGGGCATCTGTTCCGGATGCCTCCTGGGCGCCTCCCTGGGGAGGCGTTTCGAGCGTGGAAGCACCAGGAAGAGACTCCGGGGAAGACCCAGGACACGCTTTAGGGACTATGTCTCTCGGCTGGCCTGGGAACGCCTCGGGATCCCCCCGGAGGAGTAGGAGGAAGTGCCTGGGGAGGAGGAAGTCTAGGAGTTCCTGCTTAGACCGCTGCCCCCGCGACCCGGCCCCGGATAAGCAGAAGAAAATGGATGGATGATTGATCGATATAAGCGTTGAAGTGCGAACTACAACTGGACTAAAACTGCACTACAACTGGTTAAAACTGGTAATACTAAACAATATTTTGCTACCGCTTTTTAAAAATCTAGTTATTATACCGCAATATTTGAGCTACTGTGTCCAAGTAATTTCCCTAAAGGATGAATACAAATTTGTCTACATGGACTGTGGATAGCTTACCAACTGAAGACATAAAACAAACGTATTGGGTTGTAATCAACTAGGAATTAACAAAAGTTCCTGCTCAACAAATCTCCAAAACAACAATTGCCATATTATCACATTGGATCACTTTAAACAATGAATACCTTAACTCACTTTTGTTTGTATGC
Organism: Eucyclogobius newberryi; assembly: GCF_026437365.1. Classification (NCBI taxonomy): domain Eukaryota; kingdom Metazoa; phylum Chordata; class Actinopteri; order Gobiiformes; family Gobiidae; genus Eucyclogobius; species Eucyclogobius newberryi. The sequence continues at coordinate 11,986,085 of NW_027315834.1, read as the reverse complement.
AAAAGGATACAACTAAACACAACTCCAGCTATGATTTTGAGGACAAATCAATCCTCAGACTTCCCCAAACAAATGGTTAACCAGGTAACAAACAGCATGACCTCTTTTTAGCTTGAGCATCAGGAAAACATGGAAAGAGAAAATATATTACAGACTAAAGGACTACAGCCCAACAAGTGTAACTGGCTCAATCAAACACAGGTTTAAATATGCAGGATTAATCAAACATACCTGTACGTGCTTCGTCCATTTGTATGAATATTGACATTTGATATGCTTTTATCTACTGAATAAGCCATTGTTGTGTTGACAATAGTGCAAGGCAAGGAGAGTATATTATGTAGAGCACAATTTTCACACAAGGTGATTCAAAAAGCTTCACACAACGGGCAAAAATGCATTCAAATAACAAAACAGATGGAATAAATCGTTGTACAGAATTGTTTCTTGCCCAGATTTGAATATTGTCAGAGTAAAAGGCTGTCTCACATTTTCACTCTTCGAAAAACCTGGCACGAACATGTCTGAGATGTACTTTGGTGCTAGGCCATGGAGAGACTTGTACACAAGCAGAGCTGCTTTAAAGTCTATTCTCTGAGCCACAGGAGCCAGTGCAGAGACCTGAGAACAGGACTAATGTGATGGTACTTCCTGGTTCTAGTCAGGACCCGAGCAGCAGCGTTCTGGATGTACTGCAGCTGTTTTACAGCTCGTTTGGAGAGGCCAGTGAGCAGCCGTTACAGTAGTCTAATCTACTGGAGACAAACGCATGGATAAGTCTCTCCAAGTCTGGTTTAGACAATAGACTTTAGATTTTGGCAATGTTTCTAGATGGTAAAAAACTGCTGATGTTATTTGCCGTAACGTCTGAGGTTTAGGAGGTCAAAAGTGACTTCTACGACAAATGATAGACACTAACTAAGGATATACGTGTTCCATTCGGCTTTGAATTTATTGCAGATCTCATTTTTCCAAAGATTTAGTTCAGTTAGAAATGTATCATGATATTTTAATGTAATAATATGTGTTATTGTGACAGGCCAATCTCTGTGAACATTTAGAACATCATCGCAGTATCGTGACCGTCAATAAGCTGCTTGTTACAAGGAGGAAGAGGATTAAAGGTTTAGCCATAAACCAACATTCAAATGGAAAGTTAAAGCAACAGTGCGGCTCAAGAACACTGTCTAATTGAATAAACTTTACGATTGATTAACATCCATTCTAGGCCCGGGACAATTCTCATTCAACGTCTCGCGCGTTTGGGTTCAATTCTGATGTGTGCCTCAAGAGGAAGTAAACTATATTCTAAATTCTAAATTAAAGGCACTTGTAATTCCCACATGTTTTTAAGACATTAACTTTCAGGTTTTCCTCAGAAATCAACCTGTTTGGACACATTTACTTTGAACATTGTATTTAGTGGTCGAGCTGTGCGTTTTTATCAGACCAAGGCGGAGCTGCTGCTGGAGACAAGCCACGGACATGCAAACGAGACCTATAGTCAAATAAATTATCAAAGTAAGTAAAATGCACAAAATGAAAAGGTCTGATGGTGAAGTACTATATATTTATATAGTAATTATACGTTTATGAAAAACCTTTATTTTCTTCTTCAAAAAGGTATAGTCTATTAATTAAACCAAATAAACATCAAACTTCTGACTTAATTACCTACAGACTTCATTGACGCGTACTGTAATACATTGAAAAGTTACATTTTTCTTAGCAAATTAACAAGAAAGCAGCGCAAGCCTCTGACGCCCAACAAAATTTAAATTATATTATGACTAGTATATATATATATAATATAATCGAAAGAACCAAAAAACAATAATAGTGAGTTTAGTTCAATCTATTGTCCAAAAAAGACCATGTAAATGATTTTTTTATCTGGCTGTTTTTTTCACCTTTAACTTAATTTTGTCTTTCAGAAAGCTCAATTGAGTAAAGCCGTAACAGAAAGGAACACTAACATGTCAGACCACGAGAATGAAAGAAAATGAAAGATTTTGCTGTTGTTTCAATAACCTCAACAGTCTCAATAATCGTTAAATCGTGATTGTTTTTCTCACATCAATCGTAACACTAAACTTTGACATTGTGAAATCCCTTGTGACAAAACAACATCGTCCCATTCAATAATTCCATAATTTTCACTTTATTTCGGACACAAAGGAGGGAGTCCACAGAGAATGATTCAAAAACAATTAAAAGAACACAAAAAAGACAAACAACACCACATCTGTCATCTCTTGCTGCTCGAGCAAAGACGGCTGCGATGAAAAACACAAACGCGCGTGACCGCTTCATCAGCTCGGACTCACCCTCGTACTGCGGGTTCACGCGGGGCTGGTGGCGTAAGTAGTTGATGAGCACCGGGATGTCGAGGCCTTGTCGGACCCACTCCACCACGTACGGAGAGTCGGGCGACGGGGCGAGATGTGACGGGGGGAAGAGGCAGTCCAGCTCCACCGTGGTGCCGGCTTTGCCCACGACCACCAGCTGCACGCACGGGACCAGCACTGGAGAACAGAGACCACCACGTTTACGTCTTTGCACTGTCTCTTTGCATATGTCCTCTTGTACATGTAGCCTCATTTTAGTCTATATATTTGTACCTTTTTAGACCCAGCTCTTGGACTTTTGCTTTGGTCTCTGTTTGGTCTAAAACTGGACAAAATCAAGTCCTGAACTAGAATAAAACTGGTCTAAAATTGGTCAAAAACTGGACCAAATTGAGTCCTGAACTAGTATAAAACTGATCTAAAACTGGATAGAATCAAATCTCTAATTGGTCTTAAAACTGGGGAAAAAAAGAGCTATAAACTAGTATAAAACTACTATAAGACAATGAGACTGGGCTAGATGCGAATGGGGGCTGAGAGATGTTCAGGGGGCATTTAGCATTACCACTAAAACTTTGTAATTGCTAATAAAAACAGCTATCATATATGTAACTACAGATCAAAAACATTTATTTATTTTAAAACTGTATATTTCCAGTGAATCTAGGTCATAAAACAAAATAATTGCACAAACAACAGTTATGAAACAGTTTTTATATGATCTGACACATCACAATCCTGCAGCGGTGGTCCCGAGTTGGTCACATGGTTATTTTGGGGTATGAGAGTGAATTAACAATATCATAATGCTTTAATCTTGGGTTGTTTTGGGATGTATGATGTGTATTGTCTTTTGTATTGATTGTGATCGTCTTAAAAAACCCAACAAGGGACGGTCCCTGTGGTGTGTGACGCAAGCGCATAAAACACATCAAAGAACCCTAAATCAATCAATAAATAAATCATTATGGATGATCATAATAGTGTGATGTTCTCTCTCATTTTAACCTTGATATTTATCGCTCTGTTTTCATACCTTTGATGTTTTATATTGCTTGACATATTATTTGTAAAAGGTACAAAAGGTGCTGGTGAAATAACTAATTATTATCGAAGCTATGAGGGTAAAAAAGTGAGGGTAAAATGTTTTGTTTTAAAGTGTTTTTTAAATGTGTTTCATGTCATAAACTAAAGCTGGGACCTTGTATGACTACTTGTGTGGTCTAAATATGTTTGAAACTAAACTTCATGAACTAAAGCTGTCATTTCAGAACTGCTCATGCTGAAAATGACCTCATATGACTACATGCGTGCTCTGTTTCCGTGTAGACAAAAATACTCACAGCAAATCAAAAACAGAGCGCTGAAAGATTGGTGAAGCAACCTGGCCGACCCCATATCCGCCGTGCACTCACAACCTTCACCGCATGTTCAATCTGGAAAGAAAACACATAACGTTGTCATGGGCACATTAGTTCTCTCCGTCACGCCTTTCACCGCCGCAGAGGGCCGAGCTTCTGTCACAATATCACAGGCAGCCCGAGACAGCCGCGCCTTTTTGCCGATTCCTGCACAGCTTTCCGATAATTGGAATTCATCCCATATCATTACACAAATGGGCCGAGCCGACTGCGCCGCCAGCAAACTCCGGTGGCCCTGATCCTTCTCTCAAAGCAAATGTCATAAACGTCGCATAAATCACTTACGGAGTCACGTGCCGAGCGGCGTTTGAGAGTTTTGATTAAGGCGCGTTGATGAGTGCGGGCGATCCTCAAGGACATGTGACCCTGGATTTAAGCTTTAAAGGTCCCATCGTAAACATCATTGAGGCGCTTTAGATTACTGAGGACAAAGTAGCCTTGGTATTTCCAGTAGTAATACTTGAAATAATGTCCTGAAGATACGTGAAAGCTTTATTTGGCTGATATTTTTCTAAACCAGGGCTATTCAACTTAAGGCCCGGGGGCCAGATCAGGCTCTCTAAATGGTTTAATCCGGCCTGCAACCAATCTTCCAAATATTGAAAAAATATATATAGATGGTTTGGTATATGGTTCGTTTAATCGTTGTTTTGTTCTGCTTTAGACTTGTATTCAGTCTGGGTTAGTCCTGTTTCGGACCAGGTTGGTATATTGTCTTATACTAGTTTCATTCTGGTTCAGTATGAAACAGATCTAGTGTTGTGGATATCTTGTGGAATTTTGTTAAAGTGGTGTTGTGTTGTGCACCTCCGTCCCAGAGACCACGGCCCAACAGAAAATCATGCCCTCTGGAAAGTGAAGTTGAATGGGAGCCCTGGTCTAGACCAAGGACTGCATCTACTCGAGGAGTGAGGAAGTTTAACTGAACAGGGGATTTAGTTTTTGTCAAAGCTTTAAAGGACAATATTATGCATTATTTGTACCGTTATTAGCATTTAAGCATGTTCTTGAGTAACTTTACTCAGGCATCTCATGTTTTATAATTTAAAGCAACTGCAAACATTACTTCATCAGGAATTGAGTTCGAGCGCAATACGGCAGAAGAGAGTATTACCGTGGGTAAGTAAACAAAAGCTAACTTGCCTCAAAATGCTGATTTAAGTTGTTATGAATGCGATTTGAAGGGCAGAAAAGCTCAGAACAAGTCTGTCGATGGTTTAGGTTCTTAAGAACAATAGAGTACGTTGCTGAAGCTCTATCTATGACGTAACCAAACTAGGGATAAAATGAGAGGCAAGGGAGATAACTTACTACTAACTTACTAACACTTGTTTCGAGGAAACAAGTGTGAATGAAGCTAGATACAACTCCAGGTGTGTTTTTCACGTGTAACAATGTTTGGGTAAACGCTCAGTGAAGTAAATTTTGCATAATCTGTGTCCTTTCAATGACAGCGGTGTGAAATGGGGGTGAAGAGTGGGGGATCAGCAAAATGTCGGCGACGGGAATTGATTTCATAGCGTTAAGGCTGCTAAAGTTTAGCATATGTGCTGCAGATTAGACCACTGGTGCACAGGTGAACTCATAGCTTCATGGATTACAACAAAAATTGACCATACTTTCGGACTTTAACCTTCTACTTTTTTCTTACGCTTTTCCCCTGAGGTCATTACAACGGATCTAATTTATAGATTTTTACTGGGTAACGGCCACCAGGAGGCACTCGAGCAGGAAGCGCAAGCGTTTTACACGCTGTGTAAATATCAACAACGTAACACTCACTGGCACAAGTACAAGATCAGGAGCAGATGAACCAGATGTGAAGACACAGACACAGGTAAATCAGCTCACGCAGAGTCATCAAGGACAGAGGGGACAGTAGGGACAGCTGTGTTGAGTTTTCTATTTGTTAAGCTTCAAAATGCTGTGTTACCAGTGGCACAGGTGCAAGACCCCTTGTTCAAAAGATGCATCAATACCGTGTAGCATATGTGTAAATATCTCAACGCGGGCACCTGCGGTTTATTGACAGGTCAGTATATGTACAATTTATATTTTCTTTGTGAATTTCGTGTGCATGGCTTTTATTCAAGAGCACTGTCATAGCCAAGAAATTACGATATATATATTGATGAATCTAAGTCCGATATACAAGTCCTTTATTTTCTTATTTTCTTTCTTTAAGCAGTATCCATCAATCTTTTCCAGTGTTGGTGTTTAATGTCTATGATTATGTCTATGTATGTTTATGTATGAAAACTAATAGTCAATGACCAGCTTGGGTCATTTTAATGGGTCTAAAGTAAATCCTCTGCCATTGAAAGCAAGAATTCAAACTTTGGAGGAAGAAGTTGTACTTTTTATTGTTGGGTTTTTTATTGCAAATAATTAGGAGACTGGTGAGCACAAAGGCGCAGGACTAAATTTAGCCAGACAGCAGCGTCTATCAGAGGCACAAAATTATGGACCACATTGTCAGAATCTGTGACCACTCAAAAACTTCAGAACGGTTCTTCAAAATTGGTTGAAAACAAACCAATCATGAATTACTGTCGCTTTTACTGTAAATAATCTTTTTTCTCAGTAACGCCTCGGATTTTGGACATACTATGTGTCTGTTATTAGGTTTAATGTTTAATGTCTTCAAATGTTAAGTAGTCTAATTTAATGTTTAGTGGGGTTTTTTGACCGAATGAATGTTAGCTTTTGTGCTAACTCATATTTATGCTGAAACAGTTGCGGAAACATTGATGAATATGCACTGTCCTAATTCAAATAAATAAAACTAAATTAAAATTAAAAGTCAATAATGTTTAGGTTAAAAATGTATTTATTTTTTTTACAATAAAATAGAATAAAAAATCTGGATTGATCAATATGAGGAAAATACATATGAAAAAATGTAGTGGTCTCGAATTTGATGAGTACATCTGTTCTTTTCTTCTGTATCTACCTCTGTATCTACCTGCGTAGATGAAATTTCCCCATGTGGGACAATAAAGGAATATCTTATCTTATCTTATCTTATACACATTTATGACATTGTTAAAAGTCAAAAAGCAGATTATAATTTCATACATATCACAGATACTGATATGAGCAATGCCAATTTTATTAGTATTAGTTCCAGGTTTGGATCAATACGTGAATGCAGTGAGGCTTTTTGTGTTTACTCGCTGATGTTTTGTCCAAAATATCTCATAATGTTTGGGCTTTTAGTCAAACAAAGCTGTTCTGTAGTTAACTGTAACAGTTACTTCAATCTGCTTTGTCATATGTTACTCATATTTGAAAGAAATAGCCCTTTTCCTTCGGCCTTGGTAAATAACATTGCAATGCATGTAGTTGTTGTAGCTCCAGATGACAGAGAGAGAAATGTCCAGTAGAATTGCTGTTGTCAGTCCCGAGCAGACATTTACAGCATGATGTCACTCCGCTGCGTGTGCTGACCACTGCAGCAGCAGCGGTTGCCGCGGTTTTCAATTAGGTTTGACCGTAAAACCTAAGAGAAGTGCATTAAAATATTTTACGGGGCCACAATTTTTCAGTCTGTCAGAGTGTAACTGCCGGGCACCTTTTTAGAAATTAGAATCCATTTTGTTCACTATAATAATTTGTCAGCTCAAGAACAATTAGGCGATTCCCCGAACGACTTTAATCTAAACTGGAGCGTGTGGACGGCCAAAAGGGACGAAAAAAAATTGACTTATAGACTAATAGATTTTCATTAGCTCACATGTATTTATTGACATACAAACGCAATAAACTTCTACCCTTCTGGTTTATGGGATGACGACACGTTTCTCACCAGAGGCCTGTTAGTAGAAGCTGGTTCAGTTTGAGTTTGGGCTCAATTAAGGTTTATTTGGAGCAAACGCAGAGTTTTCTAGCTCAAGTTTGGTTTAGTTCTGTGTAACAACAAAACATGGACCAATCAGCTGTGAGCACAATGACACGTGACACACTCAAACCTTTGGAACGGGATCTCATTTATTTCAAAGAATTCCCTAATTAAACAGCTTAGTATAATGTTTTGATATCATGTACGTGCATTTCGAGTACGGTAGTTAGCAATTATTTTTTTCCAACAATTATTTTCTATTGTACTTCGAGACTTGAGTTAAATACATTATCAATCAAATAAATGTTAAAATACAGTGACTGAAGGCTTCTAGAAAGAGAATATCCATAACTAAAGTGTACTATTGAATAAACCCTAAAATTGTTTATTCTTTTTTGCCATTTTTGCCATTGTCTTTGGTGTAAAAAGCTCCCTTCATATGTGTTTTAGAGTCTGTTTAGTTCAAACAATGATTACAAAAGTATAAAATATCTGACACTAATCAACGCTAAAACTAGATACTCATTTGAACAACGATCAAAAGGAAAAACACACACAAAAATCACATAAACAGGACTTATTTGGATCTTTCCTGAACAGTTTTAACACAAATTTGGCCCTCACAGACCAAGACGGCATGGTATTTCTATCTGTATTGAGAATCAAACTGGTTTCTTAACGTTAAAATCAAGATTTAAATTTCAGTATCGCAACACCACTAATAGGCATTATATTTGATGAGAACATTTTATTCAGTTATGGAGCATTGATGGATGAAAAACATTTGGAACATTATTATTGTGCGAAAGGACCAAGTGGGCAAAGGTAACAGGGCCTTGAACTCCAAAGCGTTTGACAATGAATGTAATATTTCGACACAAAATCTGAGCACCTCCTTCAGAACGTTGACATTTCCCAAACGCTTACACAGTTTGTACAACCCAATAAAAGACCAAAGTGCAGCTCTACAGACACGAGAGGATGCGACGCACCCACATAGACAAACAGAGGGAAAAGTGTCGGATAAGCGGCGCAAACCCACCTCTTCAGACGGTAATAGGGCCATTTGACTCAACAGGCCTTCTTTACAGCCCCCAATGCAGCGCAATGAAACATTATTACGCTCTCATTTCGAAACCATTCCATTTCCTTGTAAAGCACAGCGCATGTGACGAGTCAATGCAATGAAATGTTTATACAGCTAAAGCGATTAGAAGCAAAGTTCAACCTTCAGACAGGCCGGGATTGTGGGTCGAGGTTGGTCATTACCGTCAGCAAACTACACGGGAACATTATCGAGTCAATTCAACGGGTCAAAAGTCAGATGTCAACGCGTACATGTAAAGGATAGATCTGTGGAAACGCCTGCAATAATGTAAAGAAACAAGATAAGCACTGCAAAGATGTAGAGGAAGTAAATGAGCAATAAAGAAGAAAATAAACAAAAGATTCAAGGTAGTGAGCTGCTTTTATTTCAACTCGTGTTTTGTATGTGTGAATTTTAATCAGAGTACTACTGTGTATTTGTACTTGGATGCATATTCATAGATATTTCAATGCATGTTTTTGTTATATATATATATATATAGAGAGAGAGCTTTAAACCATGTAATAGCGTTGTTCCCTTCATCAAAAACAACCTGGAGTTGTATTTTGCTTCATTCACACTTTGTTTTGATGAATCCTGTTTAGTACGTTCACTTCCATCTGAGTCTAAGAATGCTATAGGCAAGCTAGCTTTTGTTTATTTCGTAATTTGTGATTTTGTTTTTTGTTGTTGTATGAAACTTCAAGAAAAGGGCAGATATTTATACGATTTTTTCTTCTTTCTGCTCCTTTTCGATTGTGATAGTACTTTATGTTAACGTGAATAACACCCAATTGAAATAAATAAGTAAATCCCTCTGCTTCCTGTAAATGGACCGCTAACACAAATCGTCGTGAGGGAACGCCCGACTGATATAAAGTAATGTATGCTTTTCAATTAGCTCTAATACATGAGGTACCAATAACAACAAACAATCTTAAAGGACATATGAATATTCAAAAATACACGGACCAAACTATGTATTCACTGAACACACACGAGACAGAAAATGTGTATTACGATCGTACTCTCCATTAGCAGAGGAGAAAACAAGCTAAGGCTAATTTTAACAACATGGCACTAACAGGAAAAACATTTGCTGTGAAGCCCAATTGAGTGCTGAAAGGAAAAAAGGCCATAGATATGAAAATACCACAATATCACTAGGGAAAACTGGAAAACCTGCCCCCATCTGCCTGCACTTTAAAAGGTACTTTGCTAAATGAGAAGTATGAGGAAGCAAGCAACTGACATGCACCGACAATGTTAACCAATTACAGATGTTGTTGGATGAGAACCACGTGGAGACAACTGACTGAGCGGTCGTATCAAACAGGACGTTTTGAAACATGTTCTTCACTCACGTTCACGTTAGTTTTGGAACTATTTACTTGGGCCTCAGAACTCCTGCCATGGACAAGATTGACGGATACGTTTGGATTGTGCTATTGGCAGCAGGAAAAAAGGCCATAACAAAGAAATGGATGACACAAGCCTCACCAAGGATCAAGGACTGGACTGACCTTGTAACGGACGTTGGACAAATGGAAAATTGACATTCAGACTTAATTTGGAATTGGAAAAATGTGTTATTGTCTAGTTGATTTAAACTTTAAATTGTATTCTCTGGTCATTTTCTGCATTTGTTCAATTCTTTGAAATAATAAGAAAAAGCATTAAAAAAATTAAATATTTTGTATATGTTCTTCACTCATGGTTCAAAATTGGAAATGGGTAGGAGTGGACGGTAATGACAAAAATTAATATATCTCGAAATATTTTTGCACAATCTCAAAAACAATATCACAACAATATGTCTTGGATCAAGTTCAAGTATCGCTCAAAACGTGAATGAACCACAAAATGAACAAGAAAAGGGCAGAAATATCACTTTATACACTTGTTTGGAAGATGACTGTAGCCCTTTCTGTCTCTTTTTGAGGTAATTGTTTATATAGTTTACACCGTATAGTCTAATTTTACATAGCTCCAAAACAAAAATTGCATTATTAGCCATATTTTGATATATATCCCCCTTTAAAACCACAATTTCCTTTAAAGGCGGTATGGACGATTTTTCGGCGATTTGAGAACGCAGGCGGAAGTGCATGCGCACTCCCCCGTGTGGACTGATACAACACACATGTGCGTTTGTTTATTAGCGCAACGGAGCGCATCGCATCGCTCGTCTCCCGTAGATTTCTGTCCACTTCTGCGTCAGCTCGAACTGTCTTTCTCCGTCTTCATTTTGCCCCGTACACCGAGGGAACTATATTATGATAGATCCATGCGCTTAGGCACGCAGAAACGTGGGGACGAGCCTGACGCGGCTGCAGGTGAGCGGTAGGTGCGTTTTATGATTGATACGTGGCAGGATAAATTATTTATCCACGCCACGAGGAAATATGATAAAAGATTTGCTGAAAAAAATCGTCCATAGCACCTTTAACCCTAAGTGGAGATTACATAATAACACGTCTTCTTTCAGAAAATCGTCTTTACCATAATAATGTTTTACCCCTGCTGGTTGGTTGTTCCGAATAGAGCACCAGACACACATCATGGTCATAACAGACTCGGCCGTATCTGCTCGCTCCACCATTACTCCTTTATGGGCTTTTTTATTTCAAGGCGGGGGCAGAGTCCGGAGCCGTACAAAACAATTACGCCAACCGTCAACATCTGCTGCACCCTCCAATCACCCCCAAAACTGCCTTCAAAACACGCATCCACCGAAGAATAAAAAACAGGGCCAACCCAGTTTCCAGACGGCCGGTGTGCAGCGAGCTTAATAGTGTGGTATCATGCAAAGCAGTGGCCCAGACTCACAGCCGGGATTTGAATAAGGCCAAGGGTTTAAAGATGGCAAACAGGAGCTAAAGCTGGATTTTTCGGCAGCGGCGATGGGGCGATTTGAGGAAATAGTGGAGGTTAACTGCAAGATAAATGTCAACTGGCTAAATCTGAACGGATGAAAATATCTTGATGACATGTTAGTGTTTGCAGGATTTGTTTTTGTTAAAGGTGCACTCTGTAACCTTTCTGATGGGGGATGCGCCAAGGGGTGGGCGATATTGAAAAACACATCTGGATGGACGAGAATATGCTAATCACAAAAGTGCAGAGATATTCCCTTTTTTGGAAGTTTACACAACGTAACTTTTTCATTTGAATTTCTAGTCAACTCTTTTTTACAATAAACAATCAAATGTTGCATATCTTCAAACCAACATTCCCAGGATTATCTAAATTGAAATATATGGCCTACCTCTAGATGTGCCAACCATTTATCTACATATTGCGTCTCCTGGAATGTTCCACAATATAGCATTAAAAGCGCTGTACCAGATGTAGATCTATTCTAAACTCTTTACAGCTCCAGCATGCATCGCTCACGTTCCTAATGGATTCACAGCAACCTAAATATTCACAGCGATGACCTTAAAAGAGCTTTTCACAACTCTTTGACCTTAGAGTGAGTTTTGCTGTCTCAGTAAAGCTAACAAACATTAGCATACTAACGGCACACTTCCTACTTGTGGAGAATAAAACACTCTATAATCAGATGTAGAGAAATCGCTGTGGTCTCATTTTCACCCAAATAGATGCTTTTACAATACTGTCTGGAGCCAAACAGATTTTACTTTATTACATGCAAAACTATCAGCCGCTTTAAACTTATTTGTATTGTATCTATTCAAGTACATGTGTTTTTATTGCAAGAAAAATACCTTGTCAGACAACCATTATTACTGTGAGCGGGCCCGCCTCTCCACAGATCTGACCTCGCTTGTCTCCATGGATATACTGTGGAACATTCTAGGCAAAGGGGGTCCCTCATTTGTCCAGGACTGATCCAATCGTAGAAAAGGTTATAACCTTCCTTTTTTCAAATCTAGACATTGCGACTTCCATCTGAAGGTAATTTGCTGGTCTGAGAAAGTCGACTTTAGGTTAGGTCTGAGCTGATTAAGCCCTGCACTATCCTGCCTTTGTTTACCTGCTAAATTGGTTTTGTAATCTTATTGAAACCTGAAATCTGTCTGCCTTTTCCGCACCACTGTTAAGAACCAGATCAGTATTTGATTGGATTGTTTTCTCCCTTGACCAAGATTTAAAAAAAACCCACAAATTCTACCTTAATCCACCATATCTACACAACAAGGGATTCTCTTTTTTTTTTCTTCACAAAATCCCCTCCTCATTGTCTTCAAACGAGTGGTTTGTGGCTTTGAGATGAAGATGCACGATGAATAAAATCCAGAATTTGACTGCCTTACGTGTTGATACAGTCTTTAGCGCAGAAAAGGGTTGTCAAAAGTGTGATCAAAAGTGATCAGATACTGATCAATACTAAAACTAGTATCAGCTACTATCTACTCATTTGAACAAGTATTAATTCTAAAAATTAACAAGACAAAATGGGACCTTTTGTGAACAGTTTTAAAATGATCTGGAGCTTTACTACTACTACTACTACATGACTTTGTTTTTGTGTGTGCATCTGGTCCTTGAGATGAACCAGTTTCTGTCTTAAAGTGGTGCCCGGTTGAGGTAAAGAAATAACATCTCCATGTGTGACAAGTCGGATTTTACTTATTGTATTTTTCTTCAATTAAACATTGATTCAGCGAAGCATTTTGGTCAATAACTTCACTGAATTCACCTGCTGAATTTCTGTCTCAGCAGCAAAACCAACAGCGAGAAGATAATTACTTCTTCCATCCTTCCATCACATACTGTATCTAACATTACTAGCTACCAGAGACTATGCCCCGATGTTCAGTAGACTATTCGTCGCAGTATTCATGTCTGCTTTAGTCTCTCGAGGTTCAATCATTTACATTTACACTCTAATTCAAAGGCGCACGCTCTTAATCAAGCTATTATTATCACCTTGGACAAGTGTTACTGTGTAGACTGTGGCAGAGGAACAAAGCTGACATTTGTAGTTCGTTGCCATGAAGCCGCTTTGTCTGGTCCCTTGTGCCTAATGAACACAAGGCGCTGCAGACGAGCTCTTGTTCAAACCGCACACAGGAGGCAATAGTGACTCAGCGAGGCCTAATGAACCAGCGTCGCTGATTAGAGGAGAAGACGAGACTTTTGTGCTGGTGAGGCTGAACCTTTATTCACTGATTGAGCACCAGTCCGCTGAAGTTCATTTGGCGTCATAGTTTTTTTTTTTTAGGTTTGTTTGTGGTTTTCGACTGCTCGGTCAGCGTCTTCTTCAGAGTTCTTGTGTGATGTTCCTTGCGTGTTTTGACAGCTGATTTACACTGGTTTTGGCATTCGATGCTTAGCAACTTGGGAAGTCTAGATTTGAGAGACTCCGGAGCCAGGCCCTGTAAGTTTTATCCAGAGGGTTTGGGCTGGTACCATCCCATCAACCACCTTTAGGTCTCGACACAAGTCATTGTGTGTAAACTGTTTGGTGTGTTATGGTAGAAATGAATAAGTGTGTAAAACTGGCATCCGAGGTAAAGGCTAACTGACTTTAGGTTGAGTTTTCTGATCTTGTGTGTCTTGTAAGTTCCTAGTGACCACTGAACATCGTCTTTTACGTGTTACTGGTGAAATAAAAGTTTTACACAACAAGGCTACTTTTAATATGAGGATTTGCTTCACCATTCATTTGCATGTTAACGAACGCTCGACTTGACGCAACTCCGGTTCGCACCGGGCAAGCAAATGGCCGAAAAACATAACAACTTGTAAAAAGAGTGCGAGTGAGCAAGTGTGAAAAACAAACTAACTAAAAACATTTCAAAATAAACTGTTGAAGCACTATATATAATTTTGCCTTGACTCTTCTCTTCTCTTTGAAAAGTGATCTTTAGGTTTTGTATCGTAACTTCTTGCTCTGTACATTATCATTTGTGCTCACGATAAACTTACCAAGCCACTTTCTCTTCCCTCCTTCCTGTTTTAGCTACATACCCAGATCCTACTCTGCAGCAAGATAATCAGCCACCTCAACTTCTCCTTCATCTCATCACTGGAGAAAGTAAAAATGCATGCTTTTTACACGGTTTGTATGTTGCAATAAAAGCTGAATGTTCATTTATAGTGGCGTCCAAGTGTGTATTTTGGTATGTTTCCTTACTTCATACAACCCTTTGATCAAACTATCCATCTGATCATACATTTATTTGACCCAAAATGAATACCGCTGTTTAAGCTCCATGTGGAAATGCCTTTGCCGGTGGGTGAAGCATCTAAAGCCAGACAAACTGACAGTTAAAATACAGACAGTCTACTATGATGAAACACATTTGGAAAAGACTCAGCATGAGCCAAGATGTGAGGCCTAGAATGTGTTGCTGAAGTCTGCGGGACATTTCGGGTCATTAAAAGTGAGCTGTCGACGCTTGTGAAGGTGAGAGTGAAGCGCAGACGGTGTGAGACACTTCCTGCCTCTCCCTTCCTCTGACACTGCGACACATCGTAAACAGAGACAGTGACACTCCCTGTAACGGTGATGGAGCTGAATGAGCCTCGGAAAGTAACAGAATACTCAGTGGGATTGAGTTAACGTTCGGAAAAGTAGTAGTTTGTATTCCCGTAGAGGTCCGGATCGAACGTCAACATTTGCGTTGATGGCCAGATAGCTAATTTTCGTCATGATTTTCCTTATTTAGTCATATCAGCATTGATTTAATCTTGGTTTTGACTCCGTTGAGTTTCACTAATACATTAAGGCATAAGGCATTTTATTGCAACTGGAACCAATGGTGTCAAAAGTACATTCAAACATCGCAATAATATTGATATCGCAGCCAATCACAATCAACAGCCATCTCACAATATTTTCCAATATCGTGCAGCCCTGGTATTTAGCAAAACCTAAAATCTCCACTGATTGAACATTAGGTAAACTAAAAATGATTGACATGTGACGACACAATCCCGATCTCTACAAAATTATCACATATCATTATAAAAATGACCAACCCATAGAGATCTTTGATACTAACAGCTTTTTACTCTATTCTGGATAGTTTTATAATCTGTCATATCTCTTTTAAAACCAGATACTTCTTTTTAATTGTAAAGTGTCAGCCCTGCAGTTGGTGACATTATTTAAAATAAACAGTCAATAACATGTCACCTTAACCTAGTATCAACTTAAGAGGTAAACAAGGGCTGAGCGACCAATCACAATTGTTTTTCTCCTTACCTTTTGCTTTAAGAAATAAAAATGTCTTTCAGCAATGGTTTCATGATCATAAACAAGACAGACTTTTAATCAAAGCCTTTTAACACAAAAAGTCCAAACTCTGCTCTAAACCACATGCTTTCACTGACAGGATTAACTATGGACCAAAAACTCAATGTAAAAACCTCAAAAATATCATTGCAGATTAGACATGAGTGAATCTCAAAGCTCTCATTAGTCGTCCAGCCCTACGGTAAACAGTAAACATCAAAGTACAAATTGATAACGACTAAATATTGAAACCCAGAAATCAAACCTAAAACTAGTATCAAAGCGATTCAATACAGCAGATGAAGATGCTGAAAAAGTTACATAAATGGAACAAAAGTTGACCTTTCCTGAATAGTTTGACAATTATTTTGGTCATTATATATCAGAACTAGTATAAGACCACATGGTAAACAAACTTGTCTTATTCTGTATTGTTGATTTGACCTGGACGAACCCATCCTTAAAGGCGCAATGGACGATTTTTCGGCGATTTGAGAACGCAGGCGGAAGTGCGCATGCGCACTCCCCGTGTGGACCGATACAACACAAACGTGTGTTTGTTTATTAGCGCAACAGAGCGCATCGCATCGCTCGTCTCCCGTAGATTTCTGTCCACTTCTGCGTCAGCTCGAACTGTCTTTCTCCGTCTTCATTTTGCCCCGTACACTGAGGGAACTATATTATGATAGATCCATGCGCTTAGGCACGCGGAAACATGGGGACGAACCGCACGCGGCTGCAGGTGAGCGATAGGTGCGTTTTATGATTGATACGTGGCAGGACAAATGATTTATCCACGCCACGAGGAAATATGATAAAAAAAAATTGCTGAAAGAAATCGTCAATTCCACCTTTAAGTCTTAACTAGACTGTGTAGATTTTAACGACAGAAATGGAATGGCATGTTCAGTAAATTGCTTCTATCAAGTATTTTTTTTTTTATTATTTGGGTTCGGTAACATCCTTGTCAACAAGAAAATAATTACATTTTCCTTGTAAAACAGAAGCTTTTAGGTAGGTACCCACGGGTAAAAAAAAGGGTCATTGGGAGAAAAAGATTTAAAACATTGGTGCATGTATGACCAATTACTGCACCAGTTCCTTGGTACTATAATAAGGTCTCTTTCATTCAATCTCAATACAAACCAGATAACGTCACTATTGGCCTTTATATTTTGGATAAGATAAGATAAGCCTTTATTTGCCCACACAATGGGGAAAGAACAGATAACTTATAGAAAGCTTTTAGAAAAAAAACCCTTTTAATAGAAATACTCTTATAAACAAAACTCTTATAGACAAAACCTCTTATATTCTTAATAAGGAATAAAAAATAAATAAAAAATATGAGATGTTGTGATTAGACTCTCAGAAGTGGTGCCATGTTGTCTGTCACTGTCAATGAGTGTAATGCAGTGGGCCAGGCCTGCCTACAGCTCTGTTATCAGCGAATGAAATGAGACATTAACCTCGAAAGCAAACAAATGTGTCAGAGCTGATTAAACATGTGCACTCACACACTGAAACAAGGCCATTCAAAACCTAAGACGACAAAAGGCAAAAGGCTGCGCTCACGTCGTCGTGATCACAGATGGCGTGCAAGGGCCTGTGAAACTCTACAGGAGACTCACAGTTTTTGAAAGAAATATCCAAAATCTACATTCATAAATGTCGACAGACGCAGCAGCAGTCATCAAAGGCTTTATTACAAATTAATATAAAAGTGACTCCCTCTTAATATGACTTTTAAAATTACAGATTGAAGTGTGTTTTAGTAGTCTATGCGTAATATTTAAGCAATAGGCCACAATTTGCAGATACAGTTGTTTTCTCGTTGTGCTTCGGACTCATTTTACGGCATTACTGTTGTACTCCATCAAAAACTCTCTGTTGATCTGATAAATCATTATCTCATTGTCCCCATTTCTTCTGGACCACAAATTTGTCTGAAGCATTAGAAAAGTACACTGCAGGACTAATGACTTTGGGGTCTCAAAGTGGCAGGAACATCAATTTAGTTCTCTGTGTGTTTAATATGAATATCCATATCTGGCAGCACTGCATTCGCAATAAATCAAATCATAAATTATGCATGATATATCAATATTTCTTATGACCCGAAACCAAGTCGAATGAAATTAG
Source organism: Eucyclogobius newberryi (assembly GCF_026437365.1). NCBI lineage: Eukaryota > Metazoa > Chordata > Actinopteri > Gobiiformes > Gobiidae > Eucyclogobius > Eucyclogobius newberryi. Next base: position 11,968,036 of record NW_027315834.1, on the reverse strand, counting down.
CTATGAACCTTTATCCAATAAGGTTCATCAAAATAAGTTAAAAAGAGGTTTTTGGGGTTTTTTTGGACCCCAAGAATTTGAAGCATTTCTGTGGTTTTTGGCAGTGGTGGGCCGTCAGGAAGGCCTTCTCTGCTATCCTAAACATAATCAGAATATAATTTTACAATATATATATTTTCCCACCAATATGTATTCAATTATTCCCCAGAGTAAGAGTTATACTCTTCATTTCATGGCTTTCCTCTTGGTTGCACTACTTCCAGCCCCAGGTTGAGATTTGGAGGGCTGGTGCTTGTAGCTTAAAGTGCATGGGAATGAAAATGATGTGTCAACCAATCAGCTTTAGAGTTGGCTCTTGTACGTCTGCTGCTGTTACACAGGAGCCAGCAGCAGGTGCATCACGTGCACGTCTTTTGATAGGATCACCAATATTGAGAGGCAGGTCCTATGGGCGGGGCTATGCAGAACCTCAGAACGAGGAAACAGAATTTGACAGACAAATTAATCTGCTTACTACTAAGCTGTTTTTTCAACCCACAATGGCGGAAGGAGGAAAAGATATAGATTTGGTCGAGGATATAATTATAACGCCTTTCTCAAGACGCTGCGAGTGTCTGGGCTCCAGAATGGTGATGACGCCCTGTTTCTAACAGCAAGTGCGCGACGGCCCCGCAACGGAGTGAGCAACGGAGTGAGCAACGGATTGAGCAACAGAGCGGGCAACGGCACGCACAGGGCAATGAAGCAGCACAATGAAAAGGTAAAGAAAAACAGGGACATATTGAACTTAGTTGAACTGTACTGTATTGTACTCTTCCCCTGCAATTCAAGGTGATGCAACGCCTGGTTGAACTGCGTTTCTGTCTAAATGGAGTGTCTAGAGCCACGGCATAATAATGATGGTAATAAGAGGTGGATTCATTCGGGTGGGACTGTGTAGGAGCTCACTGAAGGCCCAAGCCCCAGACCTACGGCCCGCCACTGGTTTTTGGTAACTTTTATTCTCTACTTTTTGATTGTTTGTTTGATGCAATTTGTTTTTTTAGTTTGGGGCAATATGAGGCATTTCGAGAAACATTTTCAGATATATAAAGTATTCAGAACAACAAAGCATTTTTGTTCACAGACAATGGCAATAAACCCTTTTCTGATTCTGATCACAGTTTAAGAATTTTTTTAAAAAGGACAACAAAATAAATAGTGTGGGGAAGACATGAAAAATTAGAATAACTCACAAACATGCGTGAAACAAATAGAAACAAAGGTATCTGAGAATTAAAAACAATTCTAACATGTTTGCATTCAATCCTTTAATATTACCAAGTGGTCTTATATTGCTGATATACTTGGATATAGATATAAACTATTCAGGACAGATCTAATTTTGAATCAACAATCGCTATTTCTCAAGGCAACAACTCTTATTGTTGGCCATCACCAGGATGAATAAATGGCAAATCGGGTCATTCTAATCAGCATGCACGTTGAATATATAAGCGTTCTGCAAAATCACTGTTCTGCTGCTACATTATCTGTTGGTATTCCTCAGAAGTACAGCTTGTTTACACTGTTCATTACAAGCAGAGCAAACCCCTATACATCTAGATCCTGATCTTCTGCTACAGCTCAGTCAAAGCGTTTGTCCCGGACGCACCTGGAATTAAAATAAAGCAGAACCATTAGTCTTCAAACCAACTCCTGCAGGCCCCAAAGACTTTTACAGAGAGACTTAAGAGTGAGCGAAACAACAAGCTAAACCTTTGTGGAGTGCAGCGGATAAACAGTAAGAGATGATTTGCAGGGGAATAAAAATGTGGCTCCATGTTTAAAAAGTAGACTTAATGAAGGTGGAGAGATCAAATTAGATGCTGTTCAGTGAGGTGGAACTATTGATAAAGTGTTTTTCTCGAAATAAATCATAACAACTAATGGGATTTGGAAAGGTTACGGTTTATTTGGGTAAATCAATCGAACAGAGTTTGCCATTTTGGAATAATTTGCACTTATTCACCTTCATAGTTTCAATACAATCAGTGGTAGGCAGATATTCTAGTAACTGCAACTTCCCTTGTTAGAAGTTGTGGTAACACTGTGAGTGAGAACTTGAGGAGCTAAAGGGTTCTGGTTTAAAATCTCACATAATTAAGGTGTTTCGTGAATTGAGATTGAGCCAGATTCTAGTTTATTTGGGCAATCGGCTCATCTAATCCTCAATTCTGTTCTGGATGACTGGCCTAGTCCAACTCAAACCAATCAACAAAACGCATGTAAATTGAGGTATCGTGTTTCCAGTCTCAATAATCCCAATGACACATCTGCAGAGGTTCGTGTTCCTATATCACACAAGGAGCAAACGGCGATTAGCCCATGTAGCACCGGAGCTTAATGTGTTTATTTGTGCTGTGGAGAGCAAATAACTTAAGAGCAATGCAGGTCCTTATGTCTGACAATCAAATTATCAAAGTCAGTGTTTCCTCTACCATTGAACTGGCAGGGTGCCGCACCAAAAGCACCCTCTGCCCTGTCAACAATGAATGCAGCACTACTCAACGGTTGTCTTGAACATATTTTCTCTCATGCTTTGCCTGCCTAATCCACTCCGTGAGTCTCTCTATTCTGGTCCGTGTTTTACAGGTGGTATTAAAATCAATATTAATGTTTGCTGGCAATGAGCATGATTTCACAGATGGCTTGAGTTGTGCATTGGTTCATGTAAAGTAGTTAGTGGCTATTATTGCATCAGGAGAAAATTATCTATGCATTTCTTTGTTTTCTTTTGAGTACTTGTACTTTAGACGTCGCACATGTTGTTGCTTCTCCGCTGTTAGAGAGTCATGAAAAACAGTGCATGAAATTTAAAATGAAAAGGGTTGATACTTCAAGAAGACAGAAGTTCTGGGCTTTGATCCTTATCAAGAGCTGTGAGTTGCTGTCACTTAAAAGCAGAGACAACTTTCCATAACAAACTTTTGTGGACATTTCCATCTGCTCTTCCTCGTCCACAAGCCTCTGCATCGGACAAGGCCTCAAAGCTTTCAAGAGCACAATCCTAAAATATAACACCCGGACAGTTTGGAATTAGGCTTGTTAAAACTGTCTGGAAGTATGCTAACGCTTAGTAGCATAGCCACACAATAATATTTTAGTTTAATGTATAATTTCTTTATACAGGGGAAAACCACATAAGAGAAACATGTATCATATTTGTACCCTGTTGAATACAGAAACACATGATATTCTGATGAAACGCAAATTAAAACATCCAATAAAACAATCAATACAATTAAGAAACTTCTTAAAACAAACAAATACGGAATGAAACAAATCATGTAAAACAAGACCTTGAGCAAGGTTCTGTGGGTTGTCTCTAACCAGTGCTTTGAATTCATTAAAAGGCATAAAATCATTTTGCTCTGTAAACTGGAAGCCTTTTTGCCTGCACCGTATTGATTCTGTGAGTCTAAAGTAAGAATGTCCTGAGATCTTAATTGACGAATACCTGATCTGATGTTTAGCAAACTTGTTAAATAATCAGGTAAAATCCTAGTGAGAGCTTTATAAATAAATAAAAGGCTGTGCTGTTCTCTTCTTGCATCCAATGATTGCCATTCCACTTTAGAGTATAATTCACAGTGGTGAGTTCTGTATCCTGTTGCTTTAGAATGTATATATATATATATATATATATATATATATATATATATATATATATATATATATATATATATATATATATATATATATATATATATATATATATATATATATGATATAAATATAATATCATCGTAATCCAGCACTGAGGGAAATGTAGCCTGAATTAACTGTTGTCTACAATTAAAAGGAAAAACACTTTTTATTTCTGAGAAGAATGACATCCGGCTTTAAAATTATTTGCCAGCTCTTATATGTGTTTGTTGAGAGTTTTTCATCCATCCAGTTGCAGATATTTGTAGTAGGGTACTTGTTCAATCACATTACCATAGAGCGTAAGAATAGATAAATAGCGCCTTTTGTAGAACAGCTTTCCTGGAATTTATTTAAATAAACAGTTTTGTAGAATGGAGTAAAAATTGTCTTGGATATTTTGAATCACTTGCAGCAGAAGGCACTCTAGCATCGCATTATCTGCAAGTGGATGCTAATATGTGTTGGTGTAGCGGGGCTCTCTTTCAAAAATAGGCAAAGTTGAATTTCAAGTGCTCAGGTGGATTTATTGCGCCAAACTCCAAAGTGCAAAAATCGTGAAAAACTGTACAAAAATATTTACAGTGAGGAACAATGTTCAAAAAACAAAAATACATATATTTACAGCGTTCAAACGTGGAGTTCAACTGGCTCCGTCACAGTTTGATTATGACCAATTGAGTTTATGTACATTTTAAATAGAAGTGGTCCAAGGACAGAGCCTTGGGGAACACTTTTGTTACAATAAGAAAATTCTGATTGAAAGTCATCAGCAGAAACAGCTTGAGCTCTATTTGTGAGGTAATCTGCAAACCATTTTTTTTGCATTCATATTGAACCCAAGAGCATCCAGATGATACAAGAGAATACAATGATCAACAGAATCAAAGGCCTTTGACAAATCAACAAAAACAGCAGCTCATTCATCATGATTTTCCAATTCAATAGCGAAATCACTTATAAATTTTGGTAGCAGTGATGTTAGTGCCCTGGACTAAAACTGAATATTTGGTTAAGAAAGCACACACCTGGCTCCTTACTAGCTAACGGTTTTGCAAGGCATGATGGTTTTGAAATTGGATGGAAATTATGAAAATATTTTTTCTGGCCTCCTTTATGCAAAGGGAGAACAAAAGCAGTTTTCCATAATAATGGAATACTTGGTACTTGAATTGTCAGATTCAAGCAAGTTAAACTAGCAATTACCAGTTGAAACAAACAGCTCAGCCTCAGTCTGCAGTGAAGTCTGTAAGTCCACTGGTCCCTCCTGACCACAGTCATACATTTCAGGACAAGTGGGGTCTTTGGGGATGTTACAGAAGAGGAATCCTTTGTTTTGAGACTTTTTGTTATTTTGTTAGCACAGCCCTAAAGTATGCGGCTTTCGTCCTCAAGATGGCCATAGCAACAAGTGTGTGACATCACTTCGGACCCATGAATATTGATTTGTTGTGGGCAGTTTCCATAGTTACAGTACCAGATCCTACATTGTATGGACACACAAACCAGGTTAAATGAAGTACAGTTCCGTAGAGCGGAGCGCTGGTGAATACTGCGCAAACATTGCAGCCCAACAAATCTATACTTACCTTATCAAAAGCTTTCACATAGTTACGGCCACCTATTTTCACATTCTGACATGAATTTCCAAAAGGAACTCTTTGTGAGGCCTGCGCTGATGTGCACTTAGCAGAAAATGGGACACTTTGGAAATGTGAGTGAAATATTGAACAAGATTGTACTGCCATCAGCGGTCTGACACAACAAACAGCGTCTCTTCTAAAGTGGACGGACAAATGGAGACTGAATCTGGAACATGCACAGACTGACTGGAAAAAAGGGGCTAAAATAAATAACTTTTGACTATTTTAATAATTGTTAGTCATTATCTAGACTATACAGACTATGCCAAAATGATAAACAATTTGTGATCATAATCTGTAATACACTTGGTCACTAATCTCTAGAGAAGAATTTAGTATTGTGGTTAGAGATGTATTTTATCCCCTTATACAATAAAACATTGCAGTTGATGTTCAGAAATACACAGGATTTTTGCATAATTTTATCAATAAAAAGGTCACCGAACCAAACCTAAAATTTGCTCATTTTCCATTTTGTGCAGGAGTACATATCGACGTTTTAGTTGAGGTTTAATTATCAGACAAATTTGAAATGTCTATTAAATCACAAAAGTACAGAAAGCTCTAACATATTTTTTTTTTTAATCAGCTCTCTTTGTAGCATTTTTTTTTTCTTTTTAACTATAAACGGTAAACTTGATTTTGAAATTTTGCATGTATTCAAAACAATGCTGTGCAATTAATCGAATTTCAATTACGATTATTGCACCCGACGATTACAAATATGGCGTAACCTTTTGGACCTTTTGGAGTTCTCTACAAACTGCTTCATGTCACTCATTTGAAAAGCAGCTTTAAAACAATCTAACTAGACAAATAGAAAAAAATGACATTTGGAAATTGACACATTTGACAGAATTTGGACTAAACGGGACGCATACAAAGGACAGCCTGAACCATAATTGTATTCATATTTTATGATTGTGTACCTTTTGTGTTTATATTTTCATTAATAATAATAAAAATCCTCTCTAACCTCGCTCAAACATTTCTAAACTAACTACCTCATGCTGTATCCACGCAGAGGACAGAGGAGTGTGGGCTTATTGTCCTCATTAAGTTTGTCATCGGCTCTATTAATAGCATGAAGCGATGCTAACAGAGCTAAGCTGGACAGGAGCTGCTTTGAACCAGTCACTGTCACATGAAAACAATCCGCAAATAAAAACCATCAATGTCACTTGGGCAAGAGTCGCACACAGATCAAATGCTTTTAACCAGGGCTCTGGTTAACAAAAGGCCAAAAGAAATCACAGACGGGTTAAACAACTTAAATACACGTTTAGATGACGTTTAGTGTGCAGATTAGCGGAAAGGCAGTGGAAATACTTTATTAAAATGTTTTAATAAACACAGGAGCAGGCCTAAGTACATTATACACAGAAAAAGGGTATATTTAATTGGCTGCTCCAAATCTCCAGCGCTCCCTGTTCCCAAAGGAGACGCTAACTGGAGCTGGCTTTCTCTCTGCTCAATAACAAGCAGAAAAACTCATTCCTAAACTCTATATATACACGCCACAAATCTTTGAAATGATATGATTGATGAGCTGAATCAAACTAGCCATGAAACTAAATAAATAAGATGACAGTTCAAATCAGCATTACGGTCGAAGCGTCACTTTCCCATCTGTAGAGCACTCTGCGACTCACTCTGACAGCTGAATATAGCTCGCCTGATAAAAAGGTGTATTGAAGACAGGAGCCACCGATTTCCAATGCTTTTCACTCACTTTGGCAGAAACAGGAGCTCTCAATTTCCACATTGTTTATCCCGGCCCCTCAGATCGCTAGCTGTGATATAGTTTGACACTTTTCGGTCTGCTTTACTTCGCGTTCAAAAGAAGCTGTGGAAAATACTGTACAGCCCATTAAAACTGAAAAGTAAAGCTATACGGTACCTTCGGTCAACAAGTGAAGGAAGGGACCGCTCTAAAACAACTGCGACGGGTCCATGAAGGCAACACAAAATGGCAAAATGTCAGTCAACACATAATATGCTACAAAACGGCTTTATTTTCTGGTCACTGTCGACCCCAAAAGAATTGTCCAAGATTGAAAATACTCCGCCTGTCAAAAAAAATCTAATATTTAGTTCTTACAAGTTTTAAATCAACTTGTAAGAAGACAACAATGCAGGACATATGTACACCAGAAAAAAGAGATGTCAGGATGTGAAATGTTAGTGTTACGATTAGTGTGAGAAAAAACATCACAATTTAACGATTATTCACGATTATTCCAGAGGCTGTGACCAAACGAAATCGTTCATTTTCTGTCATTGGTCTGACGTGTTACTGTTCCTCAACTTTGTGACCGGCTTCAGCAAACTGAACTTTCTTAAAGACAAAATAAAGTTAAATATGACAACAGCATTAAAAAAAAAAAAAAAAAGGTCATCTACATTTACGTCTTTCTTTGACTAAAATTGTCACGATTATTATTATTTTTGGTCATTACGATTATATTGTGACCTGAATAATCCCGATAAACCTAATAATCTTGACATCCCTAACCAGAAACATATTCAACAATGCTCAAAAGGAGTAATAATGCACCTTACCCCATAATGTCACCTCATCACCTTTAGCTTTAATTACAGCACACATTCACTGTTCACTGTAGCGTAGGGATGTCAAGATGATTGGGTTAATCGCCAAACGTGATTATTCAGGTTACAATATGATCAAAAATAATAAACTTGACAATTTTAAGTCTATTTGGTATACATAGTTCAAAAAGTTTACCTAAATGTAAAGAACGTTTTTAATCTGGCTGTTTTTGTCACATTTAACTTTATTTTTTCTGTCAGAAAGTTCAGTTTCGGCCACAAACTTGAAGAACAGTAGCATAAAATAATGTGGAAATGAAAGAAAATTAAAGATTTCACAGCCGTTTGGTCAGAGTCTCAGTAATAATCGTGAATAATCGTTAAATCGCGAGGTTTTTTCTCGATGCCGATGATTTGACCCTCCTCAAACTCACCGACATCTTCTCCATGACCACGGGATTCGTCAGTTATCCAGCAGGAGGAGAGGACCTGTCTTCCAGGCAGTGTGTGTATCGTTCTGTTCTGGGATTGTCATTGGCCTTTACACATGCTCTTCAGTATCTTTGCTTCGGTATCTCGAGGTAACAACACACTAATGAAAGCACGCCGTTGGAAAGAACGCAACGGAAATGCTGAGAACGAGTCTGCTGTTAATTTAAGTGGATTTAAAAATGGCACAAAAGACCTCCGAATCTCTACCCAGGAGGTCACAAATCTGGGAAATTGGAAATTGATTGTTTTCTGCGCCTCAGAGCGGAGAGGATTTACTAAACAGGACTCAAAAGTGTGAATGACTCTAAATACAACTCCAAGTATGTTTTCGATGCGGGTAAATAGCAAAAACTCTGATATATTACATTTGTGACGGTATGGTGACGACGTATCCAAGGATTTTGTTGATTTTATTTAAAACTATTTTCTTTTTCACTAGAACATAGAACAACAGAAGAGAGAGAGAAAAAAAAATACATTTTTTTTTAAATAAAGAAAAAAGATATACTAAAAAAATCATAAAAATGCTATAAAATTAAAATAAAATACTAAAAATGCATAAAAAATTGAAAAATCCACAAAGAGCAAGATGGACCTGGGAGAACATAAGTTAAAGGAGTAAAAGTTGAAAATAAGGGAGTGGCATCAAAGAGAGAAAAAAATAAGAGTTCAAATTACTAAATAATTGTCCCATTTTGTCCATTTTGTTAATTTGTCTATTTTAAAGTTGATCCTGAGGTTATTTTTTCCATTGTGTGTATGTCTGTTATTATATACCGTATTTTGCGCACGAAAAGGTGTCCATACATAAAGCGCACCGGACGATAAAGCGCCTAAGATAAACAAAACAGACGGATAAGTCAGAGTCAGTTGAGCTTTATGAAACGCGTTCAACTCATTCAGATCAACATTGTTCAATATAAAAACACACTCTGCTATCGCTAACAGACACGTTAGCATATCCAAATAAATTCTCAGTCAAGATCACTTGTAAACACGTAGAATACAAACACAGAACACACTCTGCAACCGCTAAAAGACACGTTAGCGTATTCACAACAACTCCCAGCCTCGTTCAGTTGCAACACGTAAAATACATCACAATACACTCCACTTTTTCAGTTCATTCCTCGTCATCAAATCCTTCAAAAGCGCCGAAGTACATCCTGCATAGCTATGACCAGACGTCCCGATTTACCTGGGACAGTCCCAATTGTTTACGTCCGGTGTCCCGGTTTAATGTCTGCTGGGGCGCATAATGGTAAAAGCAGCTAAAGCGCCGATAGTGCTCCGTGCTAAAATCTCTTTGGTCATGTGATCCCGCATCTCGGATCCATGCGGCAGTTCAGTGATGATTCCGGCCTTTTGATTCCCACAGTTGACTGATAATTTAGCCCGTAAGCGCATTTCTAATAATATAAGAGCCATCTTGGGCCAAGTTTCTTGGGGTCCTTCATTTACCGGTAGGTGTCTGCGTTGTGCCTGACTGAAAATGTTGTTTACGTTTTGACAAAGTGTCGCATGTGCCGCGTGCAGGTAGACTACTGTTCCCAGAATGCTTTGCACACATGTTGTTGTTACTTCCGGTTCCGGAGTACTGTAAATATAGGCGCGCATCGGCGTCTCGTGTCCCTAATCTTCTTTATACACCATGTACCACACAAAATATCTTCGCGGTCAGTAAGCACAACCAGAAATAAACCATATATTAAGCGCAACGGACTATTAAGCGCACGGACGGCTTTTGAGGACGTTAAAGACTTTTACGTGCGCTTTATAGTGCGGAAAATACCAGTCCAGTCCTTAAGCGTCGCAGCGGTTTGAGTTTTGTTGTTGCTGTTTTGAAAGAAAAAAATGTAAATAAACTTTAAAAATAAGGTTTAAAAGCCCGTCTTAAAAGTGAACAAATCCTGGCAGTTCTCATTGTTATTCTCACGCCTCGACAGTCATTAGTTTTTGTTTGTTTCATCACGGAGCCGCCGATAAGGAAGGAGTTATCCCACAGCAATTATCCAAAATCATTATTTAGATTTGTGCGCATATCGAGTCGACGCCTGCGCTCCCTTTGCCAAACCAAACACAGATATGGTATTTTAGGTGAATTATGCAGACGATAATTTGCATCCACTTGACGCTGCCTCTCTCGTCCGTCTGTAGTGTTTGTTGGATTCGGATAATTCAAAGCAAGAGAAGTCGTCGCGAGCACTTCAAATGAATTTGTCTGCTGACAGGGGAAACTTTAAAAGGAAAATATGATGCATTATAGAAAGGTGCGAAGCCTACCCACCTGGAACCTCACACAAACGCGGAGAGAGAAATATAATCTGGAAAAAGAATTGCAAAATGAAGTCTGTTTGATGAAAAGGATCCCGCAGAGTGAACGTTAAATGAAAGAGCAGATGAAAAGCGCTGAAGGAGTGCGTTTTGTATTGTATAAATTGCAGTAATCAACAGTGAAAATCCCAAAAATATGACAGTAACACTTTTTTATGGCCACATTTGATGACTCGTGGTAGAGTAGGTCAGTTCGGTGATTGACGGGTTAACCAATCAGAGAAGCACAGGGCATGTTTAAGTCGAAACAAACATGGCGGCTTAAGGGTACAAAAAAACTCTGCACTAAACTCTGTAAATCTGAGGTAAAAGAAGTTACAGAATTTGTAAATTGAAAAGTTACAAAGATATTGAAAAGAGATGTTTTCTGCATCAAAGAGAAGTGCTCATCCTAAAATTAGTTTTCACCTTTGATCAGGTGATAGTGTCGTAGTCTGGCAAAATTTGTATTGGTTGATTAATTACATAATCTTTTACCTATTGTTAGATATATAAGAAACAAAAACTATTCTTTTTTCTATGTTATATTTTATTTGAAAATAGATCAACAAAAACAACAACACGACAATAACAGGAGGGAAAAAAACACACACACACAAAACCCACAAAGCGTAAACTGGACCAGGTAAAACATGAGGCAAGTAAAGGAGTAAACGTAGAAAGTAATGAGTGTCATCGGAGAAAAATAAATACAACTAATTTTAAAAGAGGAATTAGAGCATATTCGTTCTGAATAATTGTCCCATTCTGTCCATTGTTTTTAAAATTTGTCTATTTTTAAGTTGAGCCCTGAGGTTATTTTTTCCATTCTACAAAAACTATTCTAATTAAGAAGACAAAATGAATATTCTTAATCTATTAGTTGACTGATTATTTGGGTGTCTTAAAAGACACAATTGAATAGCTTTACTGGTATTCACGCTAGTTTGATTAATCCCCTCCGACCGTCAAAAACACTCATTTTCTGACATTTTCTCGATCTGTGACGTGGCTCCAGGAATAATATTTGCTGTTTTTAACGCAATAAATCATCACCAGACTCCATCTGTTAATTTCTCCTGTCCAAACACAATCAGTACAACTGTGAGCGTTCTTGCAACTCCCTAAATGTGCCGTTGTTTTTTATGACCATGTTGTAAAATACAAAAACTCAACTTGTCCCATGGGAAGCAGCAAAGATCCAAATGTATTTTTGTTTTTTTTATAAACTTTGGTTTTGTATTGTTCAAAAACATGCTAAACTAAAAGTACTCCAGAGCATCATTTAAAGGATTTAGAACCACTATGGCAGAAAGTAGAATGCACATACTGAGTATCTTGAGATTTGGGTGTGAATTTTGAGTTTAATCTGTGTACTAGAAGTTTTCTGTATAAATAGACCTGTGATCGCCTATGGTCTTGATGTCTTATTAGTAGAGCTGGGTTTCGATTCAAATTTCAAGAATCGATTCGATTCGATTCGATTCCGATTTTTACGTTTCAAAATTGTTTTTTTTACGATTTTTTTAAGATTCCATCCGATTCAATCCGATTTTGATCTGATTTCCGATTCGATCAGATTTCGATTCGATCCGGGGGTTAATGTTATTAAAAATGAAAAATGTATTTGAACCGTTTCCTTCACTTCATGACTGTGTAGAGAAGCAACATATTAAAACTAGTATTATATCAATATTAAACAGCAACTCTTACAAGTATTGGTAGTTACTGATGGCTGGAAGACTGATGAAAAGGTTAAGGGTCAATCTACCTTCAAGAAAGATAATTCAGGACAATAAATGGAGGACATCATTGAGGTGACTACATCTGCAACAGTGGATTCCTACTGGGACACTAACCAGTGCATTATTATTATGCTTGAAAATAATTAAGAATTTACCCAAAAGCGGTTGCTACCAAAAGCATTTTTATTTTAAAACTGCTCACACACTTCCAGTACTGAAACTGGAAGTATAAAATGTAAACGTTGAGCATTTTTCAAATGTTTTTTAATTATTTATTTTTTTAAATTTAAAACAATTTTTAAAAGTTTTTTTTTTTAATTAAAAAAAAAAAAAAAATCGATCTTTGGACGTACGAATTGATAATCGGTCATTAATATGGGAATCGATTAAAAATCAGAAAATCAATTTTTTCAACACAGCTCTACTTATTTGTCAAATCTAATCAAATCTAATCAGATTCTTTATGTAGAGCCCAAACTGCAGTGTCACAAAGCAGGTTTTTCTCCCCGAGCTCATGAAAAGTTCAGGCTTCTTCTCACGGGACAATGACACCACTTACGCGGCCCGACTATGAGTCAGTGTATCGGGTTTCTGTCGGAGTTACACACAGCCGCTCTGAATAGTGCCAGGCTTTTTAATGTGCGTCATTTGAATCCATAGAGCAGACATGATGATACAGAACGCATTTGACAGCTACTCAGCGTGATAAGCGAGAGAGAGAGAGATGGAGGATGTAACTTACTCATCACGGCTCATGTTCTCCAGGCCTACGGGGAACGCACTGGGAAGCGGGCTAATTCAAAACCGTGACGAGGCCTCAATAAATAATACATAGAACTTAGACAATAGAGGCTAATCTCAGCAAACAAAATACTATATTCATAAGACCAAAGACCTCTTAGGGGTGGGTAGTATTGACAAAACGTATATCTCTATAGTTTTTTGGAGTATCCCGATAACGATAGTCAGACGATATTATGTCAATCTAATAGCAATGTGTTAAAACTAGGGCTGGGAATCACTGGGTCGCTCACGATTCGACGTGATACACGGCTCACGATACAATATTATCACGATTTTAAGATAATCGATATATTGGTCATAATATACTTCGATATATCACTATTTTTGAAAGAACCCACTACATTTTAACAACATTTTTCTTTGTTAAAACACGACTAAACCACAAACTTAAAATGAAACACGCCCATTTTAATCAAAACAGTCAAAATGTCAATTGTCAATTAATCAAAACAGTCAAAATGTCAATTGTTTTGTGTGAATAAGTTTCATTTTCTTTAAACAAGCAAAAAAATTGTAGGGCGGTCACAAAATTATTCAGGAAATTTTACCAAAAAGGACTCATAGCAATACATCGATACAGCAACCCACGATATCGATACTGTATCACCATAATTTATTCTCACGATATATCCATATTTTGATATTTTGGCTCACCTCTAGTTAAAACATGTCTTCAAACGTTTTGGTTGAGGTTTAATTATCAGAGAACTTTGTCAAGTCTACCAAATGAATCACAAAAGTCCAAACATATAATTCTATACCCTTATTTAAAAAATTTTCAGCTTGTTTTGTAGCATTTTTTTTTTTTACAATAAAAGATAGACGCAATATTAAAATGTTGTATATCTTCAAATCAACATTCACAATATTATGTCCACTAACCCTAACCCATGACAACAATTTCCTTATAAAAAGGTAAATAATTCACATTGCCACGCCTTGTCTCTTGACCTGATAACAGCACTACACAGACAATTTACGCACCAGTAACTTGTAATTTCAGCCAAATATGTTCTAATATCCAAACATCTTCAGTCTGTTTTGAATAGGGCAATCCATCCACCAATATATCTGTAATGGCTTTAGGCTTCTACCAAATCCGTAACATAAAAGACACATACTCACTTCATCAGGTGTTATGGGTGGGCAATAATTGACAAAAATAAATACCTCCTTTTTTTATTCATGACAATATTCAGATGATATATTAATGTCTTGGTTGAGGTTCAAGTATCACACAAAACATGATTGAAACAGAACCACAGAAGAGCAGATATATCACTTCCCTTTCTTTGGGAGACAAACGTTTCTCTTTTTGAGATCATTTTTAATAATCAAAACAACAATGGTAATATTATACATATCTGGTGGGATAGAACCTGTGGTAAATATTTATCATAGTTTTACTTCTGTTAGGTCACAGTTTTGTAAGAGATTTAAAAAAATAAGAGTTTAAAATCACAGGAAGTAGTGATGAAACAGAATCCCTCTGTGATGTCATCAATATGCGACTTGCAAATTGAAGAAACAGCAACATTAATTCAACAAACTAAGGTGTTATATAGTATTATTGTTTGTCAAATCATAACTTTGTTGTAATTTATATGGATTTTGGCTCTTGTTTGCAGTTTGGTTGCTACGTAACTGTAGTGGAATTAACTCTACCTATGTCATATTTAAGTACAATTATACACTTTACAAACATGGTAAAACTGGTGACAAATAGGCAAAATGTTTAGTAAAATCTGAAATATATTTGATTTCACTACTATTTGGTGAAACATGTAGTCTAACCTGTCATACAGACTTTATAGCCTAACTAAAGAAGGCCGAGACCTGCTTAAATACATAATTAACACTGTTTTAATAAAAAGCATCCAGAGGGCTACATAGAAGATGCTACATTACATTTGTATTATTTTTGTGTATGCTAATCATTTCTACCCTTGCACGTTTGCTCATCTGTGTTAGCAAGTTAGCAAAACACAATGTTAGCTGAAATGGCGCATCATAACACGAAATGCCTTAAGGAAGAAACTGTTTTTTTTTTCAAATTAGACGACTAAACGATCTCTGAGACATTTCCCAAATTAAACTGGCTGAGTCAGAAACACTCCCCATTCAGCTTTTGAATACATATCGCTTGAATTTGCACAGCGTGGCTTTAAGGCTCATTACAGACATTTAAATGCATGACACGGCGGAGGACCCGGTGCTTCTCTGCAGGTGCTTTTCACCACCGACGTTTCAAAGCTGCTTAATGTGCATACTAGGATAGGTTTTTAAGATTTTCACATATTTACTTTGAGTGTATTTATACCTGTTGTAAATATAAATGATAGTTTTACAACAATCAAGTAGCTATTTGTAAAGAAAAGTAGAAAAATATGTGGAAAATAACATCACATCATCGCTCCATCCCAAATGTATGCATAAATTACACAAAAGAAACTACTTTTTGACTCCTAAACAATAATTCAACAAAATAAATGTGCTCTCATATATTTTTATTTGTCAAACTTGACCCAGTGGTTGCAAATTAATTTCCTTGTGTGATGTCATCAATTACAAACAGGAAGTACAATAGGACACGTAAAAAATTAGCTATTCTGTGATAAATTTTTTAATGTATTTTTTGCAAAATTTTAAATAGATTTATCTTAACTCCGTTTTAGTTCAGTGAGTTGTCTGACCCGTCATAGAAACACACACCAAAGACATTAACAACACTTTATGGAGGATATACTATATAAAAGCCAAGTCAAAACCAGGAATAAAGTATGATTTGACCACCAGATCTTAAAACAGTAGCCTAACGATCATTAAACTCGTTCATTGGACCGAAGTTTTTATATCTACAGCCTATACAGTATGTTTAATTCCCAAAATGTGGCTAAATGTGAAATGTTATGACCATTTCAGTAAGATCTAAATACTTAACGAGTTATATATACAACAACAAAAAACCTCTGTAATTGTTTTCTATCTTGAAATGAAGTAATTTTTCTGACAAACACCCCATCATATGTGCAACGTGGGCCATTTATTACACACAAAATACCTTCTTTTGATGATGAAGAGCTTGCAACACATTTTCTTACACGTAACTTTATGTTAGTTAGACGTTTTTTTTTTCTTCAAATAGATACATCCACCTGCAGGACTAAGGACTAAATTCATAAAACAACGTAAATTTCCTGTCATTTCTTAACTTTTAAGAGCCTCAAACTCAACAAAAGCCACTAACAAACCTACATACGTACAATTTAAAAGTTCTTACCAGTAAAATGAATGGTTAAACTCTCCTCAACAGCAGCGCATCCGCAACAACAACAAAAAACCCGAGTACAATCCAACTTGTTGCAGCTCCTCCGCGTCGCGATCCGAACCGGGAACAGCGCGACTCTCTCGGTCTCAAACCCGAGGAACAGCGCGACTCTCTCGGTCTCAAACCCTGGCCCTTTCCCCTCCTCCTCCTCCTCTTCCTCTCTCCGTTTGCCTCCCAAAAAAACCCACACGAAACACGAGAGTTTTCTTTTGTCGAGGCCCCGGGGCCACAGGTGTTCGCTTCACGCGCAGGTGACACGCGGAGCCTCTGTCTTTCCCCCGCCCGCGAGCGCCTCCTCCCCGCAGAGACGAGCGCAGAGCCGCCGCCGGAGAGTCAAAGACCGTGAGGTGCCAACGCCCGTAAAAGTGTCACTCTCCCCGGGATGAACTGTGGTGTTCGGGCCGTTGGGGCTTTGATGGAACACGCCCAGGAGGAAAAGGGGATTATTTTCTTTGGCGTTCAAAAGCTCAAATGGTTTCCAAATGTACCGGTAGGTTTAGCCACAAGAGGGCGCCATTTTACTTAATAATGGGTTACTTCTTTATTGAATGAATGGAGGTGTAAGTTAGTAACATGCTAAACACATGCATAGGCTACTGGACACTTTTTCATAGATTATTTAATATTATACATGTGTGTTGTTGTTTTTGTCCAGCAAAGTGACCCAATTTATAACCCAATATGTATAACCCAATATTTTCTTGTTTTATTTAGTGATGTTGATGTCAAAAATCATCCCACAATAATAGTCTTGAGCATTTAAAATGTAGGTCTATTAAATAGGTTGTCAAAGTTATTGAAAATCAGATACTAAAGCTAGTTTCGATAACAAACATAAAACAGGACAAACTTTGGTTTCAGAATGATGCTTTATCATAAGTATTGCAGGGTAATAACAAAGATTTATTTTTTATTCTTTTATGTTTGCACAAAATGTCAAG
This sequence comes from Eucyclogobius newberryi, assembly GCF_026437365.1. Lineage (NCBI taxonomy): Eukaryota > Metazoa > Chordata > Actinopteri > Gobiiformes > Gobiidae > Eucyclogobius > Eucyclogobius newberryi. Next base: position 11,950,533 of record NW_027315834.1, on the reverse strand, counting down.
CTTTTGGCAATAAAAAGGGTATTTTAATTGTCATTTTGCAGTAAAAGATTATTATCAAGTATCGAGCATATTCCTTAGTATTGAAATCAAGTTTGAAATGTTAGTATCGTTAACACACTAAAAACAATTTATATTCAAATATCACCTTCTATTAAAATCTGAATCCGTTTGATGAGCTTGTGTAGGCGTACCCCTGGTTGGGAAACACTAGACTCTGGTTGTAATGACCAAAAAAAAGACATTGTATTTCTAAAATGGCTGCATTAGTCTACTCTCCATTGGTTAATCAGCCTTAACAGACGTGTGTGTAAACTTTATTGGCTGTCACTGTCCCAGAACGGTCAGCTAATAAAAACCTCATTAAAACTACGACAACATGAACCTATTTGCATTTTAGTTCATTCAGTGCAGACCTTTAAATATATGATCGCTTTCCATTATACGCTCAAGCCTAATATTAATTTTAGCCTAATGATAATGAATGTTATGCTGATTTTCCAACAACTTAAAAAAGCACAAAAAACTGTACAATTTTATTATATAGTAGATAACAGGATATTTGTTTTAATTATTCTGTAGTTAACTGTCCCAATAAATTAATATCAATTTTAGCCAAATGATAATGAACGTTATGCTCATTTTCCAACAACCAATAATAACGGCTCAAAGTAAAAAATGCGAAAAATGTCCAACAGAGACACATTTTGAGGTTTATTTTATAATTTAGAACATATAAAGGCTTATATTAACTATTTGTATTATTCCGTAGTTACTGTCCCAATATATTAAGAGTTTTGCATGACTTTTTGACAGAAACATAATGTAGCAAATTGCTTTATACAATGCAATATATGTAATGTAAAATAAGACAAAATCAGCACATTCTGTAAAGATCTTTAATGTGTCCTAAAAGTATATAGACCTACAGCAACTCTTACTCTACAGCAAATATACTGCTACAACATATTTGCTGCTTACAAAACCAGAGAAGAAAAACATGACAAATAAAGTAGGACCGCCATTCTGTGTCGAGAACATGTGTTACTAAGAAATGTCTCCAATTTTCCAATCAAAACGACTTTCTACCGACAGCCAGAGCTGCTACACAAAAGACAGGGAAAACAGAGACTTATGTGGGAGGATAATAATGTAAAATGTTTTGGCGTGTCGTTATCGCCCGGGCTAATTAATTCGGCGCATAAGAAGTGAGTATTTTGAAGAGCTGTACGCGGCGGTGGGAAAGCGGTGCTGTAGTGTCCTGACATTTCCCGTTCATTAAGTGTCTCAGAGGGAGAGAGAAGCAACGGGACGCTACGCAACAAGCTTCCACTGAGCTGCAGCGCCGCCTGGCAACAAATTACAGTAGTAAAGAAAAACTGCCTGGTAATTGTTTTTGCGATTTAGAACGGGAGGTCACAAGGATTAATCAACTAATTGTGAAGAGCAGACGGTAATAAATAATAATTGTAGTCGTTATCTGGACTGTACAGACTCTAAAACATGTAATAAAAGGTCTTTTATGACAAAGACAGCGGCGTTATTAAATTAAAATGGCAAAAGGCAATAAACGATTTAGGATTTTAATCAATATTTCCTTTAATTTGTAAGTATTCTCTATCTAGAAGACTTCAGTCACCAAATTTCACCTTACATTTGGTTAAAAATAAGCTTAAAAATCACAATGTACAATAGAAATAGCCGTTTGACTAGTCGACTAATAAAATAATTGTTAGTTGCAGCCCTAGATGTTACTAATATAAACATTCCGTGACTTTGTTTCTGTTCATTTTTAGTTAATTTCTATGTATGGGTTTTTTGTGTTTTTTTGTTAAGTTCTATTACCAGTATGTTTATTTGTTAATATTTTTAAAAATAATTATATATACAGTAAATTTGATTAAAAAGTCTGGTTAAAATAGCTTAAAAACGTCATTATATGCAACATTTTGAGCACTTTTTCTCCCCATTCAATTTTTTTTTATCACTATGTCCTTTCTCATAATTCTGAATTGAAGAGGTTGCATTGACGACACACTAGTAATTGACTTTAAGATACGTTTTCGGGGAATTTAATTACAAAATATATTAAACGTTTTCCCCAGTGTTTTTCGAGTGATTCTGTTTCACATGGTTTGGCGAGTAACGACGTAACAATATTAACGATGAACAGGTTAAAAAAACATCAGCATTTTGACTGTTAAAGCTAAATTATTCCAGCATTATGGTCAACTCAGTTTAAAACTTTTCAGAATTTCACGAACGCCCAAACGAAAACAGAGTTATATGTGAACAACGTAACAAAACAGCAGTATTTTCAGTGTACAACAATAACACGTCTGACCTTTATAGAGATGACAAGACACACTTTTATTTGCAGCGCTAATACCTCATATTATTGCTAAATTATTGCTGCAAATGTATGTAAAAGGCCACTTCTGACAGCAGTAAGTAATGTTCTAGTCACTAAATCGCACACAACAGCAGCAGCAGCAGCAGCAGCAGCAGCAGAGTATATAATTATTGCTTATAGAGGTACATGCATATTCGTAATTAGTCTTTTGTGGAGACATTTAAACTGGCTGGACTGCAGGCGGAGCGGGAGGTAGCAAAGCGTAAACTGTGCGGGTGGATGAATGCGCACTCAAGTCTTATGTTATGCGTTGTTCAGTCTTTTTTAAAATAAACGTTGGAAGCGTTTGTTTTTGGTATTTCTCATTTTACATCATAATTGTATCTATAGAAAGTAACAGTCTGGATTCCTGCACATAAAACACACCGTTGCAGTTCAAATTATGCAACAAAGTCACAGTTAAAGCATAAAAAACAAAAAAATATAACAATTTAAATAGCAAAATTGAGTATTTAATCCAAAAATAGACCTAAATGTAAAGTACTTTAAAAAAAAATCTGTATTCATTAAAATAAATTAAAGATGTCACTGTTTTTTGGTCATGCGCGTTAATAATCGTAAGTGTGATGTTTTTCTCACAATAATCGTAATATAATAATCGTTGATATCGTGACATCCCTCGGCAAAGCTGTCAATGAATGAAAGATGGAACAATATTTTCTGCCTTGCCTTTAGTTGTTTATTTTTTTTAAATATATTATATACATTTCAGATATTTTCATTGAATAATGAAAATAAAGATTTCAATGAAAATATTTATGACTCGTTAAAGGACAAATATGATGCATTATTTCTGTTGTTATTAGTTTTTAAACATGCTATGGAGTATGTTTACTTTGGCATTTCATGTTTTAGAACAAAAAAGTCTTTGACACAGCTTTGGGAGGCGCCAGACAAACTGAGCTTTGGCTCTACTGGCCGCAAAGGGAATTACACTAATCAACACTGCAAATGCAGCTGCTTGCCGACTTCCTGGTTTAAGCCACGCAGTTGCAATGGTCGTGATTTTGACAACAGAAATGCACAGAACAAGTCCCACGACTGATTTATGGACTGAAAAACAGCAAAGAAGATTATCAAGTCATTAGACACGCCACAAATTGAGAAAATATCAGTTATCGGGGCGATTCAGAGTATTTTTAACGCTTGAAGGGAAAGGATTTTCGAACTCGGATTAATCAAACTAGCGTGAATGAAGCTAAATGCTATTCCAAGTGTGTTTTTGATGAAGGAACAATGTTAGAACATGGTTAAAAGCTCATAAAACTCAACTTTGCATAATATGTGACCTTTAATTTAACTGACCAACTAGTTAAAGATTACATTTTGTAACTTAATATTGAAGCTTGTGTTTTTTTTATGATATATTCATTCAGGAAAGGGTTTTCCTGCGTTTTTGTTCTTGTGTCAGTGGCATAGAATAGTTTACAACATATCACACCTCACAATGTGTTATGGTGACAGGCCTATCTGCGTCCGAACGTCCACACAGCTCAGGCCATTTTTAGTGCTGTCCAAATGTCCGGCTGGTGAAAAAGTAGTGCAATTAAAATTTCCCACAATGAACCTCAAAAAGTAGTGTCCAGAGCCGGTCACTAGGGTCAGTAATGGACACAAAGCATTGTGAAAGTTGGACAAAAACAGCGGGCGGCGACAGGTCTTAAACTGGACACGGTGTGACTGAAGAATAATCCAGTCTGTTTTGATGTGGTTGAAACTTGTGTGATTAATATTATTCGATAAATACATAAGTGTCAGAAGGATTTTATGGCTATTTATAACAGGAACACATTTTTATCTGCGTTTTACTTTATCTGAGAAGGCAGTGAGTTTCCGAATCGCTCTGTGAATGACTAACTAAAGCGTCTGATAAACAGAGTAAAGAAGAGAAGATTGCAGATGATAGGGAAGGTACACTATAATATTTCACTTCTGGACTGATATATTGAACAGTTTAACGGCAGCACCGACCTCCACCTTTTTCAAAAACAGTAAATGTGGTGTCCGAACACTGGCCAGACGCTGCGCTCCGTCCTCGAATGCAGTCTGGCGTGACGGCTAATCTCCAAAGTCCGGGATGTCCTCGAAGGAGTAACCGCGGTAACCTTTGGAGGCGTAGTAGGCGATTCTCAAATGGTAGAAGCCAGGGAGGAAGACGAGGACGCCGATGATGATGACGGGGATGGTTCTGTCGGGATGCTGTGGACAGAAAAACAGGTGGATTTTATAGAACGGCCTCAGCAGCACCCATTGACATCGCCCTCTGCTGGCAGCTGCAGGTAACACACTTGAGTAACAAAGCAGCATATTTACCCAAAAACGACTCAAAACTCCACTTTGTAACACAACTACTGCCATCTGTGTTGCTCTCAGACTGATCTGCAGTGATTTTTGATTCGATCTGACACCAGGCAATACTCGCTTTATGGTGAGTGTAGCAATGTCAATGTGAAAAAACTCCCTTTTCTGAGCAGAATTTGATTTTGGTGACATTTTGATCACTCCACTCCAGCTTGAACTAATATAAAAAGGAGATATAAGTGCAGAAAACCTAAAATAAAAAAAAGTATTTCATGTTGGACTATGTTTTTCCACTATTGAAAATGCCATTTACTGACGCTGCTCATGTTCTTCATTGATTGTATTTTCTTTCTGTGCTGTCCTTGCCATAACACGGCTGTAGTTACCATGGTTACAACTCAAAATAATACCGAGGATGCTCCGATTTCCTATGTGTACAGTGGCAAGTGTCACTGGATTCCGTACATAAACGCTGTGTCTATGTAAACGCAGCGACTGTATGTGTAGCGACTTGAAGCTAACATACCATCTGGTGACAGACTTTAAAAACAGAAGGAGCACTTTCTTGATTTTGATAATGCAGAGAAAAGACATTTCACTCTGTTCTCAAGAGACAACTTGAGCAATCAAGATGGACAGGTGTGAATAAAATGTTATACTTACGCAAAAGGTATGTTTTTTAAAAGAACCACCATTGCCTGTAAATGTTGTTCAAAAATGGTCAGACTGCCAACATAATGTTGTCATGGTATACCGTATTTTCGCACCTTTTTTCATAGTTTTGGCCGGGGTGCGACTTATACTTATATTTATACTTATACTCCGGAGCGACTTGTATGTGATATTATTTGTTATTTTCACACATGCAACCACATTTCATACTCCAGTGCGATTTTTCTTTCTTCTCTATAATCCATTTTTTGGCTGGTGCGACTTATAGTCCGGAAAATACGGTATTTACAGTTTTAATATCACAGGCTGCTATATAGATTTATCACTATGATTGGGGCTGGGAGTCACAGGGTCCCTCACGATTCAATGCGATACACAGCCCACGATACGATAATATGAGAATTTTGCGATACATGTGATAATCGATATATTGCGCATGATATTCTACGATATATATCAAAACATTTTTAAGAACCCAATACATTTTAACAAAATGTTTCTTTATTAAACCTCGACTTGCACAAACTCAACATGAAACACATATGTCATATATTTTGCGTAAACAAGTTTCCTTTCTTTGAACACGCAACAAAATTGTAGTGCGGTCACACAATGAATTCAGGAAATTTTAACCAAAAAGCACTCATGGCGATATATCGATACAGCAGCCCACGATATAAATACTGTATCACCAAATCTAGTCTCACGATATATCGACTTTTCAAAATTCGGGCACAACCCTAGTGATAATCCAAAATTGTAAAAACTAGAGTATTTTTGACATCATCATCCCACTCAAATATGTACTCAAAACTCCTGCCACGGACACAATAAATGGATATCTTTGGAATAGTACATTATATACACACAATATGCTGCTCATTTGGGGGAAAGCACACAGGACTTGCAGATTGTAGTGAAATCAAAATCTTGCCTGGTGATTTCTTGCCCAACAGAACAGTAGATTTTGGTTATAATTCCTCTCTCGCTCGAACCAAAACCTTGTGAAATAACTCAGAAACTCCCCCATTCACAAAAGTGTATATAAAGAAAAACCCGCTGCTCTTCGCTCCAGAACCGCCGCTGCTCCCGATGCTCATTTTTCTGCGCGTTGACAGCTTGCGCATCACACCGGTGAGCGTTCAAAGCGAGGAGTGGTGGGGAAATCCCGCCGGCAGCGACACGCCTCAGACTGACTGTGCAAGTGTCACCGCTCGGCACCGGCACCGCGAACGGGGAAGAGCCAGAGTCGTTAGAGGTATTTATGGGCTTTAACTTTACCATTTGTAATCGGAGGTGGGTCGGGCCGCAGCGTTTACAATAGAGGCGACACTTTAATGCCCCTCATTGTTGGCACAACTCACAAAATATCTTTACGTGAACGATCTTGCCTCGTTTTTTCTCCTTGGAGGTTGCTTTGCGCACATGAACGCGCCAAAAATTGGAAACTGGGATGGCAAACAACTCGACACAACATTACATCAGCCAATATTTAATACAGATGGTGGGCAGCTAAAATGCGTTTCTTCTTTGAGGTCTAGTGACTGAAAGAAATCATTTGTGAATTTTCCTTTTTAGATGTTTCACAGCCAACGGATTGAAAAAGTCCCGAACATCGTGAACAGAAAAGATTCGTTAGTAATCGTTTCCATTTAGACTCTTTTCTACTTAGAGCTATAAATGATGATACGGAAAAGTAAGCGGGTTTTAATCTCAGAGGACAGACGCATTTTGAATTAAAACACCTAAAACAAAAAGAAGTGTCAGTTTTTATGTGTGTGGAGGTCAAGGAGTTGTATTTTAGCTAAGGTATATTATGTATACATTTAAAGCACTTTTAAAGCAGTCGGCAGGTTCAAGCATGAAGAATCGACAAAGTGCAGTATAAAAAATAATGATAAAACATAATTATTCATGAACAATACTTCTTGCTCAGAGGTTAAGAACTGCTTTGCTGTGAACGACAAATGATGATGATTAAAAAAAAAGGGTCATGATATTATATAATATTGTAATTGTAATTGTAATTGATAATCATGATTATTCAGGTCACAATATGATAAATATTAATAATCGTGACCGTTATAGAAGCAAAATTAAGCCCTATAAAAGTATATGTATATGTATATCTACATCCCAATAAATTTACCTTAATGTAAATTGCTTTTTTATGTGGCTGTTTTTGTCAAATTTTACTTTATTTTGTCTTTCAGAAAGTTCAATTTCACAAACTTGGGGAATAGAAAAACGTCAGTCTCAATCGTGAATAATCTTTAAAAGGTGACGTTTTTCTCACAATAATCATAACACTAAAGTTTGATATTGTGACATTGCCAATTGTTATTTATAAAGTGGTTTATTTTTCTTAAATATGAATGCATGTGTACCAAATGTACATGGAAACGGTGAGATTTATGCAATTTTGTGATTCATTTTACAGGCATTTATTCTTCTTCATTTGTCTGATAATTAAACCTTAACTAAAACGTTTAAAGACTTGTTCCAACACAAATAACACGCCAAAAAAACAGAGGTATTCACTTCAGTCAAACCCTCAATTGCAATATTTCACACCTGTTGTCATTCATGTTGTACTCTATTCTTTAAAGTCAGTCTTGTACCAGAAGCCTCGGGGCACAAGGCGGGGCAGAGCGAGGACAATGAAGTGTTCATTCATCCCTCAGACAGGAGCACGTCCGCGGTCACTGCTCCAGGCAGCGCTGGGTCGTTCATTTACCCGTTCTGACCAGACGCTACGCTCAGAGCACAGGTGTCCACTGACAACTGCCCAATTTAGAAAAGAGGAGACAATCTGCTCCCTCAGACTGGTAATGTCCAATTAGGATATCCATTTTTAATAACTCTGCAAACTTTAAGACCGGTTTGATAAATTGTACTTTTTTTGTATCTCAAAAGGAAAGGAAAGGTTTATTTGTAGAGCACAGTTTGTACACAGTCATTCTTACGTAACAGAACAGAAAAAATGCATTGACATCAGGCCGGTCCATGTTTAGTCCTGACTCTGGCACCAGCAGGAGGCCGGCCCATGTTTAGTCCTGACTCTGGCACCAACAGGAGGCTGGTCCATGTTTAGTCCTGACTCTGGCACCAGCAGGAGGCCGGTCCATGTTTAGTCCTGACTCTGGCACCAGCAGGAGGCCGGTCCATGTTTAGTCCTGACTCTGGCACCAGCAGGAGGCCGGTCCATGTTTAGTCCTGACTCTGGCACCAGCAGGAGGCCGGTCCATGTTTAGTCCTGACTCTGGCACCAGCAGGAGGCTGGTCCATGTTTAGTCCTGACTCTGGCACCAGCAGGAGGCCGGTCCATGTTTAGTCCTGACTCTGGCACCAGCAGGAGGCCGGTCCATGTTTAGCCCTGACTCTGGCACCAGCAGGAGGCCGGTCCATGTTTAGTCCTGACTCTGGCACCAGCAGGAGGCCGGTCCATGTTTAGCCCTGACTCTGGCACCAGCAGGAGGCCGGTCCATGTTTAGCCCTGACTCTGGCACCAGCAGGAGGCCGGTCCATGTTTAGTCCTGACTCTGGCACCAGCAGGAGGCCGGTCCATGTTTAGCCCTGACTCTGGCACCAGCAGGAGGCCGGTCCATGTTTAGTCCTGACTCTGGCACCAGCAGGAGGCCGGTCCATGTTTAGTCCTGACTCTGGCACCAGCAGGAGGCCGGTCCATGTTTAGCCCTGACTCTGGGACCAGCAGGAGGCCGGTCCATGTTTAGTCCTGACTCTGGCACCAGCAGGAGGCCGGTCCATGTTTAGTCCTGACTCTGGCACCAGCAGGAGGCCGGTCCATGTTTAGTCCTGACTCTGGCACCAGCAGGAGGCCGGTCCATGTTTAGTCCTGACTCTGGCACCAGCAGGAGGCCGGTCCATGTTTAGCCCTGACTCTGGCACCAGCAGGAGGCCGGTCCATGTTTAGCCCTGACTCTGGCACCAGCAGGAGGCCGGTCCATGTTTAGCCCTGACTCTGGCACCAGCAGGAGGCCGGTCCATGTTTAGCCCTGACTCTGGCACCAGCAGGAGGCCGGTCCATGTTTAGGCCTGACTCTAGCACCAGCAGGAGGCCGGTCCATGTTTAGGCCTGACTCTGGCACCAGCAGGAGGCCGGTCCATGTTTAGTCCTGACTCTGGCATCAGCAGGAGGCCGGTCCATGTTTAGTCCTGACTCTGGCACCAGCAGGAGGCCGGTCCATGTTTAGTCCTGACTCTGGCACCAGCAGGAGGCCGGTCCATGTTTAGTCCTGACTCTGGCATCAGCAGGAGGCCGGTCCATGTTTAGTCCTGACTCTGGCACCAGCAGGAGGCCGGTCCATGTTTAGTCCTGACTCTGGCATCAGCAGGAGGCCGGTCCATGTTTAGTCCTGACTCTGGCACCAGCAGGAGGCCGGTCCATGTTTAGTCCTGACTCTGGCATCAGCAGGAGGCCGGTCCATGTTTAGTCCTGACTCTGGCACCAGCAGGAGGCCGGTCCATGTTTAGTCCTGACTCTGGCACCAGCAGGAGGTCCTCAGAGATGGTTCATATGTCACTAACATGTCACAGAAGTACTTTGGTGCTGGGCCATGCAGAGTACACAAGCAGAGCTGCTTTAAAGTCTACCTGGAGAAGTAGTTTTGTAAACACACATTGATCCGAGTGATCACTTTGTGCTGGAGGCTGTCCAGTACTTAAGGTCTAAAGCTGAGAGTAATGGACAATGGTTAACATCCCAAAGTACTTTACGATGCATTTTCCATTAAGTCTTTACACAGCGGTGGTAAAACTTCCCACTACTGCCATGCGGAAGAGCATCTTTGCCCACGGCCAATCACTCACACCAAATTCATACGAGACAAAGTGAGGCCAGTGTCTTGCCCAATGACACGACAACTGCGTACATTAGAGCTGCTGCTGTCCCCCTGTGGCACCTGGTTTCCCCAGCGGTTCATTTGATTCTAAAAGTTAGATTGGGTGGATTAAATGAAATGATAAAACAGCTTTAGTTTAGAAAGCGTTTGAATTGAGAGAAAAAAAACAACATTTAAACAAAAAAAGAGTAACTAACGTCTTTGTCATAGTTAAGCGTAGCACCTTTTCCCCCTTTGCGTTCCATTTTCCCTTTCATAAGAGACAAATGTTGCATGGACTTTAGCCTCTGCCGGTCAGCTACAGGTGAAGTTTGGGTTGAGACCAACTTCTATCACGGAGGATGTTTTGGGGGACATTTTCAGCGTCAGTTTCCAGTGTAAAGTGCAGTGTGTGGAGCAGCAGTCGATCTCCCCAGGCTCGCGCGCATGAAAGACGAACAATACACAAGTCAGATTTACAGAAGCAATATGAGGCAAAAAGCACAAAGGGAGAGCCACCGACAGTCAAGGAAAAGATACACCTGACATAAAAGTACAAGGAGAAACGGAGAGGAAATAAGTCCATGAATGCTGACGCAGAACAAACTTTCAAAGACTGTAGACTGCCTCTACTTTAAATACATGCCCTGGCACAATGGAAGAGTGGAATAACACTTAATAATCCTGTTTTCTCTTCTTTTCAAAATCATCATTATTTGGGCGCAACACAAAGTTCTGGTTTATATTTAGAACTCTCAATAGCAATATTCAAACGATATTTTAACAAAGCATCAGGAATGTGCTTAAATGTGTCAGTAAATGTCTTTGATGTGGCCCAAAAGTCATGAATGGACCATAAAATTAATTTGCAGAAATATCACTTTATATACCATTTAGACATTTCTATTCAGTTTGTTTTTGATCATCTTTTTCTGAGGCCATTTGATAGAAAATAATCAATATTTCAATATATTTGCCACTTCTAACATATAAAAAAAACTAATATTCCAGTGGTTTTGAAGGAATGGAAAAATACTGCTGACCTCGACTGGGGATGTCGTCGGACGGTGGAAGGAATACTTTGAGGATCTCCTTAATCCCTCAGGCACGTCTTCCGAAGAGGAAGTAGAGACCGGGGACTCAGAGGCTGGCTCATCCATCCGGCTGCAGTGATGCAGTCGCTGCATCGGACCGTTGTGGTAAAGAAGGAGCTGAGTCGAAAGGCAAAGCTCTCGATTTACCGGTCGGTCTACGTTCCTACCCTCACCTATGGTCATGAGCTTTGGGTAATGACCGAAAGAACAAGATCGCGGATACAAGTGGTCGAAATGAGTTTCCTCCGCCGTGTGGCTGGGCGCTCCCTTAGAGATAAGGTGAGGAGCTCAGTCACACGGGGGGAGCTCAGAGTAGAGCCACTGCTCCTCCACGTCGAGAGGAGCCAGCTGAGGTGGCTCGGGCATATGTTCCGGATGTCTCCTGGGCGCCTCCCTCGGGAGGTGTTTCAGGCATGTCCCACCGGGAAGAGGCCCCGGGGAAGACCCAGGACACGCTGGAGAGACTATGTCTCTCGGCTGGCCTGGGAATGCCTCGGGATCCCCCGGAGGAGTTAGAGGAAGTGTCTGGGGAGAGGGAAGTCTGGGAGTCCCTGCTCAGACTGCTGCCCCCGCGACCCGGCCCCGGATAAAGCGGCAGAAGATGGATGGATGGATGGATGGAAAAATACAGAGAAGAATATATGTTTTCCTTCTGCGATGATTACCGTAATTTTCGGGATGTGGAGCACTCCTGAAAAAATAAATTGTACATATACGGGCCGCACCTGTCAATAAGCCGCAATGTGGGCACCCCGTTGTGACAAGAGATATTTACACAGAAATATTGTCCATGGTAGTGATCCACATGTTGGCTTTTGACCCGTGGCTCAGGTTGGGCCAAGAAAGTCTCATTTCAATGCGGCAAGTTCTAAACTGCAGACCGCCGTGTATCACCTCTAGTTAGAAAACATTTTTCCATGAATATGAGTCTGATAATGTAACAAAACACACAGCGTTTTTAAGATAAAAATATAGTGACCACCGTGTCAAACACTTGCACTTCCTGCCAGAGTGCCCCCCGGTGGCCATTAGCCAGTAAAAATCTATACATTTGACGCACCGTTATACGGGCCGCAGGGCTCAAAGCGTGGGAAAAAATTGTGGCTTGAAGTACAAAAACTACAGTAAGTACATCTTTATCTTAACTGTTTTCAATTGCAACAATATTATTATTTATATATATAGTTTTTTCTCTCATACCCGTTTCTGCCCCACTTTTACCATTAATGATGAGGTGTTCACGCGTTACTTTGAAAACGTCCAGACGTGCTTTTGTGTAGCGCTGCACAATTATATTTTTTAAACACAAAAATGTCACTTAAATGAAAACAAATTAAGAGTAATTAGTCTAATTAAAATGCCTTTTTCAGTGTTTTCTTTAGAAAATAGGTACATTTCTGTCAGATGAAGGACTGTGATCAAGAATAGTATTAAATTGTGGCTGGTCGGGGACATACTGTTTCTATGGGAAGTGACGAGTGCACTTTGCTTTTTTATAAACGCAAAATTGGTTCACAAATGTTTCCGGAAAGGTGTCGTTTTTGCCAACTAACGTCTTTTTTTGAACAGCTTTTACACGACTGCACTGAAAGCTCAAAATCACACAAAAGACACAAGCTATATTTCTGTTGTCATTTGTTGTCGACAGTAAAGATTTGCACTGTTCTGATATTTAAGCAGTTTATGCAGATTTCCTTTGGAGTCTACGTACATTTGTTTACATTAACGACCTGAACCAAGATGGCTAATAATCATCATCATCTTAATAATACATCAAACTTTTATATCTCACTCTTTTGGACACTCAAAGACGCTTTAGAAAACAAGAAACAAATTAAAAGGACTACAAATGGTGTAAAAATCAAATAAATTCTTTACGTTTCATTCCAACATGTTCTATATTTTCCCAGTGTTTCAGACTTCTCGTTCAGCGTTCTCATTTCTTTTTTCCACTTTCCGTCTCAAAGTTACAGGACTTAACATGCGCGTCACACGTGTGTCCAGACGATGGCACTGTGGGACACCGTTTGGCCTCTGCATCATCGTCCAACGATCCACAAGCATCTAATGTAGAAATCTAATAGATATACAGTTTTGATCACTCACATTTTATATATTTGACTGACATTTTGTTGACAGCTCTACTAAATCAATCAGTTTCATGGCTTGTAATTATACACTTTTGTGAGAAGTTCTAATTTCATAAAATTCTTATTAAACTATAAACGAGTGCTGCAGACTTCAGTCACGCTCAACTAACAAAGCTGGAGTAAAGAGAGCGTTGGTGACATCTAGTGGTGATTATGTGTAGAGCATTCACAGTAGTTCTGCAGGAACGAGTTGTGGTTTTTTCCACACAAATCCACTGACTTTTTAGTTTTTGCATATTGTTACACATTATTGTACCTAAACATCTAAACATTTGTTCGATTTTTTGGTTACACACAGTTTGGTTGCCAGTTGAGTTGGATTATTTACCTTTTTGAATACATTTTTAACCAAATTAAAAGTTAAAATATAGCGACTCAAAGCTTCTAGATAGAGAAAATCTAGAAATTAAGTGTATACTTGATTTTGTTTTTACAGTTTTCTAATTATGTAGCCGTCTTTGTGATAAAAATCCAATTCTTAAGTTAAAATGTTAAAATGTCCCATCATAATGTGAACATTTCATATCATCCCAAATCTTGAGATATATTGTAGTTTGTTTGACAGGCCCATGACTCTGTACAAAAATGAATAAATACAATATCTGATCGCAACACGTTTCACTGGCTCTACAAAACCTCGGCACTTTCAAAGATATTATCAGAAAGTCTCTACGCGCCAATGTCAGATTCTTCTTTTATTAAAACCAATTCCCAAATCTAATCCCACTGCTTGTCAGAAAAACTGTAATGCATCTTATATTTTTCCTGAATCGTTCTGCCCCACAACTTGATGATGATTATGATTTATGATAATGAGGCTTTCTAAATTTAGCTTTAAAGGAAACATTTTCAGCACTATTTATACCGTTATTACCCCTTTAACATGCTCTCGAGTACCTTTTCTTTGCAATTTCATGTTTTAGAACTAAAAAGGAAAATGATCTTTACAAAAAACAATATCACGGTCACAGCCTTGGGACGCCACAGTAACTGAGCTTTGTCTCCATCTACTGGCTGCAGAGGGAATTGCACAAGTTTTCGATAAACATTCCCAAAGTAGCCTGCCGACTTCCTGACTTCCACGCACTTGTAATGAACGTGATTTGACGGCAGAAATGCCTCAGACAAAAAGTCAGATGACGATTTAAGCCCAGCCGCGTCACAGATCGAGAAAACGCCACACATCGGGGAAATTCAGAGACAGTTTTTGACGCTCGATGGAGAGGACTTTCAAACCGGATTCAGTAAACTTGCGTGAATGATAAATCCAGGTGTGTTTTTGATGAGGGAACAATGTTAGAACAGGGTTAAAAGAGACAAAAATCAAGTTTGGTTTGCATAATAGGTGTCCTTTAAACCCCTGAATCTCTTCCATCTCCCACACAAAACCCAGAAAGCTCCCTGCGGCGTTACCAGCTCCAGCTCGTAGAAATCGTGGCACTGTGTGGGCTAATTGGACGTATTTATATTTCCAGGCAGCACAAGGTTAACATTACAGAGGGAGTAGACACAGACGAGCGCTTTCCTCTAAACATCTTCCAGCGCGTTATTAATATGACATACGCCAGCTCCAGGAGTCTTGCATCAGGCCGGCAAAAATTGGAGGGGAAAAACCCAGCGGGAGGCTCACCACGCAGCGGCACGGCCATAAAATATCAATGTCGTTAACTGTAACCGCGCGCTGCCATTATGGTGTGAGAGAGACGAGGCAAAATGGCAGCGGTGCAACGAAATGTCAAGACAACGGCTAAATTAGAGCTATTTAGACGGAGCGTTGAGTGCGGCGGGAGATGCTAATTACTGCTCGCCGCACTTTGGGGAGGCTTTGGGAGATTGGTGAAAAAGAGTTGATGAAAAGAGAAAACTGAAAGAGGCAAAAACAATCGCGGCGTACTGTCACTTTTGCAGACGTTACCACGGAACGGGCGATTTTTACGATCCCCAAAGGTTATAATTATGCTGCAGCTTTGAGTTAGTCATGTAAGGAAAATGTCCAACTCTCACTTTGACCAGATTGTATTTAGTGTAAAGGAAAAAAACACTCTTTGTTAGACGTTTGTTAATCATTTTCAACACTAAATAATACTATGTTCTTTACGATTAACATTTGGTCATTTTAGTAGTTGGGATGCAGATCCAGATCATTCTAAAACTATTCAGGAAAGGTCCAGTTTTGTCCCGTTTGTCTGATTTTTCAGTAACGATACTTCTGACAACCCTAAACCCTACGTATTACAACATCTAAGGAAATATTTGGAGTACCTGTTAGATCTGAAACAGGTCCAAATAACAGAGCTAAACTAGGGCTAAACCAGGTCTAAAATAGGATTATACCATAAACAAATCGATCTAATTCCGCATCAATCACTCACTGAACTGAGTAAAGGCACTGTACCCGATACTTTTACCGTCAAAATTGTGAAACTAGTTCATTTTAAACACTGTGCACCAGTACAAAAATATCGCTAACTTTTTCCACATATTCCTAATTATTCATCACAATGTGTTTATGAGCGCGTGCAGGCTTAGTAAAGCTAACAACAACTAGCATGCTAACGGTGCACTTCCTGCTTTGCAGAAATTAAAAAACGCTATAATTAGATGGAGACAGCACTCAGCAGTTTCATTTTGACCCAAAGATCTGCTTCTACAACATATCTGTACAGGATAAATCAGGTTGGATAAATCATTGAACTAAAATGCTGTTAAGATAAATATAATATATAAATGTTGCTAAATTTATTTATTTATTTAAACGTATCCAAGAATAGCAATTTTTTTAGGTTTATAATTGTACTTTCTGTTTTTAATTGATGACATCACATATGAGCGCACCTTTCTTTTATTGTTTTTTTCTTTTGCATACACCTTGGATGGAATGAGTGTCCCTGCTGTGATGTCACTTCCTGTAAGGATTTTCTAGTTTTTTTCAACTTTTCTCCACACACAGCTGCTCAATTGGTGTAAAACTATCATTTATATTCACAACAGGTACAAATACACCAAATAACTCCAAAATTGGAAAAATCATGATCATACGCCCTTTAACACGAGGTTTTGTTAAAGTGGACAGTATATACAGAATATCAAGCTCCAGGCAGCCTGCTCTAAAGTTCATATTTTCATTTTTCGCGTTTAGAAATGTACAACTTAAAACAAGAAACTGCACTAACTCCTCAAAGCAACTTCGAATGGGAAAACATTGTTGTAAACACTAAATATTAAATCTCCTCATTAAGACTGGCAACAGTAAAAACAACTCTTTCAAAGCCGCTTTTCTTTTCTCCACCTCAACAATGTAAACACGAATTCATCTTCACAAGAAGGATTAGAGGCTGAACTAGCAGGCGGCACAAGCTGTTTGTTGCCGATGGGGTTTTAGGAGGAAGAGTTCTACAAAGTAACACGTCTCCCCCCGGCGCTTTGGAAACCGGCGATTACAAAGAACATGGCTATGTGCATTTATGCGACTTCCTAAACTGTACTTTTGGATGTAGTGATGGAGGAAACGGTTGTAGTAGCATCACCTCGACGTTTATGATGCCGGAAAGGAGAAGAGCCCCGAAGACGATGAGCAGGGAGCCAATCAGGAAGAGGAAGATGGCCAGTGCAATCGCCTTATAAGGGACTTTGGGCGGGCTCCGCTTGAACTGAAACGGGAAAGGAAACGTGTCATGACTCATTCACATTTATAGACATTAGACAGCAGGATTAGACAAAGGGTTGCAAGTTTTGTGTAAAATAATCAAATGGAAATTGGTCTGATAAGTATTGTTATTGGCCTTTTAACGTGCATCAGGAGTTGTTTGTTTGTTGTTTGCTGTGTTTTTGTGAGGCTCCGAGAGGAAAGGACCTCGTAAACAGGATTACTGAAACACGCGTGAATGAAGCCAAATACAATTCCAGGTGTTTTTTGATTTGGGAACAAGCTTAAAAAAGTCAATTTAGCATAAAATGTGCCTTTAAAAGACTCATATTATGCAAATGATTTTGATTTTTAACCCTGATCTAACATTGTCTCTCAAAAACACACCTAAAGTAGCATTAAGCTTCATTCCCACTACTTTGATGATTCCTGGTTAGAAAATTCCCTCTCTCTTCGATAACTGACGTTTTCTCAATCTGTGACGAAGATTTGAGAATCTTCTCTGCTGTTTTTAACTCCGTAAATCATTTCCAGACCCTCTGTGACCCTCTGCCGTCTTATCACGGTCAGTACAACTGTTATTATTAACACGTGTTATTACATCTGCAGCCAGTAGAGGGCACCAAAACTATGTTTGTGCCGTGGTAAATGGCAGAGATCCAAAAGTTTTTTTTAGTTCTAAACATCTAAAGATCATGTTTAAAGGCTGATAACCAATAAAAATAATGCATGTAATGTTTATCCTTTAACATTTGAAAAAAAAATTAAAGGTGTAAACTACAGTTAGGAGTTTTTTTTTGTTTTTTGTTTTTATAAAAACAAGCTATTTTGCTGTTTGCAGAGAAAAGTGTATTCCCTAAAAATCACAATTGCAATTTTGGTTGAACTATGATTCTTCCTGTTAACATTTGTCTAAATATATATTAAAAATGTAAAAGTTGTGGTATGTATGAATTTTTATTTAATAGTTCATAAATGTTTCCTATTTAGAGCAGGTCCACAGATATGAAGGAAACATTTAGAAATGTTTTACTAAGTTCAGGTGGAATTGTAGCACCAAAAGATTAACAAAAGTTTTCCAGCAGTGGGCATCGTTTGCCATTGTTGTAACGCTCCTGAGAACAAAAATCTAGCTAGAATAACCCCGGCATATTAAGTCCACATAAATTTAATTAAGAATATGAATATAGTGCCCTGTATAGGTTTATTTTTGGACTAATTTGCCTTCATCAGTGGATTCCTGCCTCCAACGCTAAACGTCTTAACACCAAGGCAGAGCGCTCCAGCGAATAAAGTGCAAATCTGGCACGGAAACACAAGCTGCATCGCTGAGCAAACCCACTATCGAAACTAAATTAAGCTCCATTTCCTTTCAATTTGTTGACTCTAAGAAATACACAACTTGTTTGTTCTTGGCCACGGCGGCGTGCACAGCAAACAACGATCCGCAGACGCGACGCCAACGTGGAGGAGAAACAGACGACTCCGGCGCAGGCAGCTGTGCATATTCTCGCTGGGGGTTTGGCACGCTGCTAACAAATTAATTACGGCATTTCCCTCTAATTATTTGCGGGGAGACATTGTGAGGTGCGGCTAATTAGCGGCTGCCGAGTGAGCGGGGAAGATCGAATGAGTCAAGATAGTTCAGAGACAGTGAAGGGGTGTGGATTTTAATGACGAGGAACATCCTTTACATAATTGTTCATTCTTGTTCAACACAAGAGTTATCCTAGCGTCATTGCACTGGCTTTTTGTTCATTTTAGAATAGATTTAAGATTGTCTGGTTTGTTAATAAAGCTTTGTATTGACTGGCCCCACATCTCTTTTGTTTTTCTTTTAGTTATTTGTTTTTATTTTGTATCCTTGAATTTTTTTTTATAATGTTATTATTTATTTTTTACATTTATTCATCTAATTTATCACTTTTATTTGTTTAGACTGTTCTGGTTGATTTATTTTATTTTATTAAATGTTTTCTTCATTTTTAGAGCTAAATGTTTGATACATTGCAATTATGTGGAACATTGTGGAAACTATCTCATTTATAAAATGGGCAATGCAAATAAAGTTGGATTGGATGGATTGAAAAAGTATTAAATATCTTTCAAAATTTCTCATAAAGCACTTCACAGACTCTTAAACTAGATCTGCCACAGTTGACATGAGGCAGACTGACGGATGCGAGGCTGTAAATCCATATTCAAACAGTCAACATAGTTAGTTGTTGACAGTTTAACCTATAGTGAGGATCCAGACGTTGTGCATGATACTGCGATGACGTTAAAGTACCTGCAGGTCTATGTATCCATCCTCATCAGCCGCCAGCCGAGAGTACTTGACCTTGTTGTTGGATGCTCCAGCGGTTAGCATGGTGCCTCGAGTGACCTTTAGCATTGTCCAGTCTGCAACGACACGGAGAGGAACAAACATCAAGTTACATTTGTGTTTTTGTAAATATTGATTTAAAAAGACATTTTGTATTTTCCAGTCAAGTCGAACATTTGCAGAGTTGATGAAGCATTAGAACAGATTGATGATGACCCGACTCCACGCCTGGAATTAATGTTGTTTCAAATTAGCATATTTTTTATATTCCGTGTCAGACCTGGTCTCTTCATGTTATTATTAAAATATACACAGGCTTGTTTCGGAAGCAGTCTTCAATTAGATGGGGATGTTACTCCGTGTACTTGAATATCAGCAGTGGTGCAATGACATTTAAATGCCAAACAAATCCCTTTTCCATGACTAAAGTAGGATTAGACATTTAAGACGTTGTTAATAACATAATGGTGTTTTTGACACGATTCAAAAGAATACATTCTTGAGGCTTTTTTCCCTTTGACAGTGTTGTCACAAGGTGGCAGTGCCATCAGGGCTAAGACATTTCAGAGACTGTTCCACACTGGCTCTCACAGATCTCTGGCTTGTACACTCTGCAGTGCGTGGGTCGTCCTCAGCGCCATCCGTTGTATTTATTAATCTTCCACTAGGCACAGGACTATGCTTATCTCTACGCAAACTGAAACCCTCCTGTAAGCTCTGCACAAAGTCCAAAGACAACAATCATGGGGATGGAGCAGAGAGTTTGATTTAGGAAATCATCAGCAAATACATCTTTTAGCCTAAATTACCTTCATTTTGAGAGATGGTTTAGGCCAACTTCTGGTTACATTTAACCAGAAGTTGGCCTAAACACGGAGAAGGCCTGTTTATTCCACTCATTGTTCTAAACAAGACGACACATATGAAGCATGCGTGCACATTCTTGGTGCTCTCTCAGTCCGTGCTGACCAGATCAGTCTGTTTTCTGTGACAGAGAAGATCCTCTGAATCTGAGAATGGATGAATGAAATAACGGTTAGATCTGAGAGAAAACTCGTCTTTCAGAGCGAGCACATGAGTGAGGTTTGGTTTAATGAAGCGCAGAGACAAGACGCAGATCCAACAGATGTAACCCAGTGTCTGAACCTGACCCAGACCCAATATTCCCTTCATTATTTTGTAACATACAGCTTGCTATTAAGGGTCTTCCTGTTCATTCATTCATTCACCGCTTGTTCCTGTTAGGGGTCGTGGGTGACTGGAGCCTATCCCAGTGCCTTTGGGCGAGGTAATAAATATTAGATATGTATTTTGTCATAAATTATTTGATGTGGCAGCTGCCGTCTGCCCCTCCGTCTGCCCTTCCGTCTGAACCTCCGTCTGAACCTCCGTCTAGTCCTGCGCCTGCCCCTGCCCGTGCCCCTGCGCCTGCCCTTGCGCCTGCCCCTCCGTCTGCCCCTCCGTCTGCCCCTCCGTCTGCCCCTCCGTCTGCCCCTGCGTCTGCCCCTGCGTCTGCCCCTGCGTCTGCCCCTGCGTCTGCCCCTGCGTCTGCCCCTGCGTCTCTATCCCATGTGTCTCGGTCAAACCCACTGATTATCGGCTCATGTTTATGTAAATCCCATTCATAAGTCACTTTGCATGTCCCTCTTATGGCATTTTGGAGTTGTGGAGAGGATGTGTTCACGTACACACACGTGTTCGAGTCCATCTGCAGGTGGGATCTATAAAGCTCTAAGTGTGTTGTGGACAGTGCACAGAGTGTATGCATGCAGGTTAATGTAACTTCATTTACCATATAAAAAGGAGCCTGCACTCTTACTGTTTTCAAAAAATAACTACAACTACAACTGTGTCTCCAGAGCCTTAACCTGCACATGGAGACACCTCCAAGAGTTTCTGCTTCTTAGTTTATGTTCAGGCCATGGCTCATGCTCAGCTCCTTCTCCGCTGTAGCCAGTGACCGTTCAAATCAGAGACAAAACACAAGTTTAAACACAATGGATTTTAGCTTTTAAACTGTCAACACTGGAGTTAAATTATAACTGACCAATGACCATCCTGTCCAATGTTTTTGTAATTAAGAACAAATTAGCATTACAATTGTTAGCAGTAAAAGCTATATTTTGAATTTGAACCCGTCTCCATGGAGATGCTTTTGTTTTGCCAGGAGTGTTCAACAACATGGCCGTAAACTCATCTACGGAGAGTTACTTAATTCAATTTATAAGTATTTTTATTGTGTCAAAAAACTTGGCCTGGTGGCGCCACCTTCTGGCAAAGCAATGCCACCTCCACAGAGATGAGCAGGAAGCATAAGCTCCAGCAGAAAAGTTTCACTGTAAAACATAAACTTTTAGGAATGATGTGGCCGTTGTTGCCCCTCCAAGAAAAGCAGAGGAAATGTCACTCGCGGCCTTTCACTGGTTGGCGCTTTACGAGAACGTTTTCTTACTCAGTACTTCAGCATCCAGCCGCAGAACTCCCCGGCTCCCCGCTCTGTCATGTCTCGGGCGGCTCAGGAGAGTGTGATGAGGTTCTGTTTACTGCCAACCAGACCAAAGGCGCTCGGTGACTCTCTTTCTCCCTTTCTTTCCCTCAGACTGCGCTGGTTCATCCGGCAGCTGTCACATCCGCTCGCACAGGGCCCTGCAGAAGATCCAGGTTAAGTCGCTGCAAAGAACGAGGGAAAAAGCAGACGGTTTCATTTCCTTGGTGTCCCGAAATGACCTAAAACAATACAGCAGAAGCGATACCCGGATACTAATAAGTACTTAAACTGGTGTCAAACTCGTTCAAACAAGTATCGTACATCAACAGGACGCATTTGGACCTTTTCTAAAACTTAGGGATGGTCTGACATTTGTCGCCCACTAATCCATCTTATGTTTAAGTTAAAATCACAAATGAACTTCACTTCTCATAAAAATAATATTTATTATTTATTTATCTGGGCTATAAAATCATTTGCAGCCTAATTGTTGGATAGCAATACTGGAATCAATATATTGCCACGGCATGGGAAGATACTGACAATTTGTGTCACATTTATCATGGCCAAAATAGTTGCGATTAACATTTTTATCACAATGTATCATTTTAGTATCATGATTAATAAGATTAACAATCCAGAGGAGAACATTGTGGATAAGTAGCTTTTATCTGCATAATCTGGAAGTGCAAAGGAACTATTATAATTGTAAAATTGTTAGAAATAGCAGATTCTAACAGACTTTGGACTAAGTGGGACGATTTCTTTGGGTTTTGTGTTCCATGATTTTCTCTTCTTTTTCTTTATTGTTTGCTGGATGTCTACAGTTTTTTATTTAATGTATGTTCTCTCTCTGGTCTTGTTTTTTTATTTCACTGTATTTGTTTATATGTTGTTAAATTCATGACAGATTCTTAAAGACACTACTATACTTTTTTGTGGAATTGACTGTTTATTGTCCAAAAAAATAGCATTTCCTTAAAACATCAGAGTATGAAGTTTGTATTAAGCATCGAGCATTTTCCTTCGAGTTTGAGACTGAGGCAGCTTAGGATAAAAGAAGAAGAAAAAAACACTTATACAACTGCTACTAATACTGCATCTATCCGTTTTACCCAACAATCCATATCTGTATTTTCAAATGAATTGGTTCACATTTCAAACACATCCAGGAACATGCATATTCGAGAGAAGAATGAAATCTGAATTGCTAAACTAATCCACGAATCCCATGCATTTAGACATAATAAAACAGGATAATTTGTTGTTTACAAAGGAAAATATGTCGAAATTAATGACTGGAGTCTACTAGAAATACTGCTACTACCTAACAATCCATATATGTTTATTCATGAATTTAAATACATTTAGTTTGTAACTTCTACTGCTGTTACTAGGGCTGAGTATTGCGAAGTACTTCATGATACCATTAGTTATCCCAAAGAGTACACGGATCACTCCTAAAAACACTCTTAAACGTTTACTCATTTGTTTTAGTTATTTATGCAGAGTAACACAATGCATTGGAATTGCATGTTCACGTTTTCAGCAGTGTGCATGTTTATAAGTGTGTAATTGGGTCATTTTGATGAATTTATGCTGTTTAAAAGTACTGCAAAAGCCCTAGCCACCATTACTAGTACTTGTTTAGTTTGAATAGGCCAACTACTAGTACTACTAATACTAATCCTGCTGCTTATCATACTCCAACAACTCCTTTACAACAAATACACTGTAAGTGTAAGTGCAAATTACAATAAGACAACAAATTAGAGGCGATAGGGGCATAATAATAAACTAGGACTATTAGCTATAGCCTAATTTACGCTAATGCACATGTAAGAAGAAGAAGCTAATCACTGTCAAGGGCTAATTAGCATAATGTTTACATTGACTAACTTTACTGCACAGAATGATTTGACAGTTTTGATTTGCAATAGAATCCCGTCAAGCAAGTTCATGCACACGTTTTTACCCACTCTTCTAAAATAAATCAACTGTGATCGTAAACAACATGGGATTTGGCGAGTCACGTGTTCCTAACAAGCTTGATCTGCGCATTAGCCAGAGGAAACGTGCTAAAACTCGTTATGTTCGCGTCGTAAAGTGCGTGTCTTACCCGTGCAGACGTGCTAGAACCGAGGAAAACCACTGTAAGTCACAACTAATGGAAACAGTGACAGGACGGAGCAGCGGCGTCGTGTTTTCTGTGACAACGCGTGACGCTTCCTTGTTTTGGTGCGGAGTGCGCATGCGCGGATCCTGTATCTGAAGAGGTCCGGGTGTAATTGCAAGAGGGGAAGTAACTAGTAACTACAAATACTCACGTTACTGCAATGATGTAGTTTTTTTTTTTTTTGGTAGATTTCTTTTAACCTGTATTTGTACTTGTAATTGTTGAGTATGATTTTAGTTGCATTTACAGTAAGTTAACAGTTACATTTACTCAGTTTTGTTTAAATAAGACTGTGTGAAAAAGTAACTAGTTATTAATAGTTAACTTCAACTGGAAATTGTGTGTGTATATTCAGCAGGTATTTTGCATAAGTAGATTTTTATCATTATTTAAACTTATTTAGTTAACCTATTTTTTTTACTCATGCCTTATTTTATTATTTTTTTTTTGCTACTATATTGTTGTTTCATGTTGCACCTTTTCACTGAAGAAAGTTCCTAGTTTGTGAATCTTGTTCTTATTCACTGACAATTGCAATAAACCTTTTTTCTGATTCATTTTGGAAGCACTTGTACTTGTAATTGAGTACATTTTAGTAGGTAGTAGTTGTACGTTTACTTGGGTACACGTTTTCAGCGTTATTTCACCCCTGTGTCAATGATAAAGTTAAAGAAATCTCATTCAAAATCTTTCACAAAATGTACGAACTAAAGCGTGTCTGAAGCAAATTCAAAACAGATTGAATGTTGGATGGATGCTAATTTTTCATTTTGTGGCTTCAATTCAGAAACTTCCCCATTTATTTCTTTAATCGTTCATTTATAACAACATTTTGGAAAGATGCTCTGTCTATCTGCAGTTCATGTTAAAGCTATAAAATCTTGTACAATCATATTTGAACTTGTTACAAATGGACAATGAGCACAGATACAATTTAAACTATTTTGTTAACTTAATAATTGTTCATTGAGCTGAGATCCTGGTCACATTTGCTAATGAGAAACATGCACATATATAACTTTTATGTAAAAAAAATAGAGCCTTGTAATTTCCCTGGTCCTGGATTCTCTATGATCGTGGGGCTATCAGTCCTGTGCCCACCGGCTGTACCACTATTTAACTCTCTGCACCTAGTCACGGCTGCTGGTTTTTGTGGGAAGTATGTCGTTCGATCTGTTTCTCATTTAGTTTTAATTTTACCATAATGTGTCTGACTTTGTTTGTGTTTGAGACAGTTTATTACCCTATTTTCCGGACTATAAGTCGCACCGGAGTAAAAGTCGCACCAGCCAAAAAATGCATAATAGAGAAGAAAAAAACATATATAAGTTGCACTGGAGTATGAAATAAGGTTGCAAGTGTGAAAATAACAAATAGTATCACATATAAGTCGCTCCAGAGTATAAGTGTAAGTATAGGTATATAAGTATGAGTCGCACCCCGGCCAAAACTATGAACAAGGTGCGACTTATAGTCCGGAAAATACGGTATTTATGTGATTTCAGTCACATCTGTTTATGGGCCTTTGTTTTGTCGGGCCTGTGTGAGTCGTGCCTTTTGAGACACTCGACTTAGTTATTTGTTTACTAATTTGGTTAATTAATTAATTTGTTTTTTTTAGTTATTTTCCCACCCTGGTTTTTGTTACTCCCCCTTTCCCTTTTCCTTTTCCTAACCGAGTTGTTGATGACAAAGTGATAACACAAAAGCTACAAAATCTTAATTTATTCTCCATTTGCTTAGTTCCAGTGAATGTTGGTTAATCTCCTTGTCTTATAAATGAAATACTTTTATTGACCAATGACTGTTTCATTGTTTGATTTTCTACCTTTCTGCAGGTAAAATAAATAATTGTTTGCAGTGCTGTGGGGTATATACTGTTATGATTTTCGGCACAGTTGAAAAGTGTGTCTTAAACTTGCTCACACACATATTAATCCCTTTTTATCTCAGTTACCCTTACATTTTCATCGTATTACCATCAATATGTTGTAATGTGTGACTTAGACTCTTTCACGAGCATGTCTCAACGTTTATATAAGATAAGATAACCTTTATTTGTGCCACAATGGGGAAATTAAAGTGTTCCAGTGTGCAGTTCAAAGACAGCAGGAGAACAGAAACATTCAATAAAAAAACGAGACAAGTTTGGTCACAGATATGCAAGAAAGATCCAAATATGTCACACACGATGACACACAGATTCTGATTTTGTTGTCCATATTAGATCTTTAGACCTCACCTTTATCTTTTGTCTACAATTCATTTCCCTCCACTTTTCCCACGCTCAGAAGATGAATCTGCTCCCTTCATGCACGACACCATATTTGATCCTCAACTGATTTTTCATACATCGTCGTCTCCACTGCGACGTGCCCCGAATTTGTTAGAATCTATTTAACACCAAGAGACCAGACTATTGAGGACAAACGTCTGTGAAGGTCGCCCATTTTCATCTGATCTCGAACCGAAGCATTCTTATGGTCCTGCTGTCGTACATCTGCTCTCACGTCTTTTCTGTTGATGCTTCAAGTCGATTTTTGTCAAAGCCATTACAGACAAAGTGACCTAAATAGCCACGACCGCAGAGAATTCCAGGAAAACGGAAAGACTTTATGGGAATTGGTATGGAAGTGGCGTGACGGCTGACCTTCAGACCGCAAACAATGAATCAGCGTCGACCTTCAACATGTTTCAATGCTGTACAACTATTATTTATTATCAGATTGATGTTTAAGAACCGTAGAATTCACATAATGCGTTTGGGCGTCCTTCAAACCATGCTTTTCAGAACCACACAACAAAACAGGAGGTTTCTACTTTTTCACATTGGGGTTTTGTAGTTTTTCTTTGCTGAGAAGAAGGAATTTTCTATTATTGACCAATGACTGACTACGGTTACATGTAGTCAATAACCCTTTCATAACCAAACTATTATTAGCAATTACCTGGTTATGCACGGTTATGTAAAAAACTGAAAATGACCCCTGAGTTACTCATTTTCCAACCCGAATATCTGGTCATAGTTACACCTTTTATAGCAACCCCATTGAAAGGAACATTAATTTGTGTTTTGAGCATTTTCTATTTGCATGAAATCTTGGTCTTTTGAGTACAGGCCAGGGACTACTTCTTGTAAACATGACGAAACCCAAAAACAACACACTTTGGAAGCGAGGAGGAAACCAATCACTTCATACGTCTGGTGAAACCTACCGGGAGGGCAAGATCTGCAAGAAGATGAGTGAAAAGTGAAGTGAAGCAGGGTTTGTACGACCGCCAGATCAGATTAAGTGACGCTGGAAGAAGCTGAAAAAGGCATACCAAAGGGCCAAGAAGCAAGACACAATCTAGATAATAGACTCTCCTCTGCAAAGAACAAAATACCTTCTGTCTTTATAGAAATAGCTTGTTTTACCGATAGTTTAGACCTCTACACACTGAATTTATTTGGATTCTTTTATTAGTTTATTAGTTCATATTTGGGTCTCGGAGTTGTTTCCAATTTAACTCTTTTAGAACATATGTCACAATCTCAATCGGAGTGGTCAAAAGTCCTCAAAAAGCAATTCGAGACTGACCTGGCCCCGGTCTTAGCTCTGAACTCAGACGGACGTGACTGACGGGATTAGCCAATCATAGAAAAGGACCTGATTGTTTAACCTGAGGCGCGGTGAAGGAGGAGGCAGTGGTGACAAGACTGAGGCCCTATTAGAAAATACAGAGAGAACCTGTCAAGATCTCAGGATTCCAGGACGGAACAACGTCATGTTAAAGTGACGTATGACAGGTTTTTACGATTTTCTAATGTTTACTTTATTAGGTGTATTTATTCCCGTTGTACATATAAAGTATAGTTTTACACAAATAGAGTAGGTATTTGAGGAGAAAACATTGCAAAATCTATAGAAACAGATCTGTGATAATAGTTTTATGATTTTTAGCAAAATTCCAAATATATTTATCTTAACTGCATTTTAGTTCAATGAGTCGTCCGACCTGTAGGGGGCACTTTAATATTAGTCTCGAGGGTGTCAATCTTCATCAACAAATTGTCCAAACTAATGTCATATACTTTAAGACTTTTAAGACAGTTTAAAATTTCTCTCTACTTCTGTAATAAAACCACTCAGTAGTTTTTACACCCAATCATTTTTACTTAATTTAGTAATACAGGATAGGTACAGCAGAAAAAAACGATTTGGGGGAACTACTTCTAGAGTATTTGTGAGATTATTTGTCTGAATGTAACAACTGATTAATAATTTTAAGTTAATTTAGTTAGAAGAAAAACAATAAATTATGCAGAAAATTAGGAAAAACTAAATAATATCTGAAGCAAGAGTGCAAGAAACACAGAAGTGACGCCTGTGCAAAAGCTCATAGAGTACGGTAATAAAACGTTTAGTAAAGTACAAGTACTGTCACATTGTAAAATATATTTAGTAGAGTAGTGTCTAGAAACTACTCAAAGAAGTAATGTTTACTTGTTACTCAAGTAAAGTATTCCCCAGTTCTAATGACAGAAAGTTCACTGAACTTTATGGAGGCGATAAAAAAAGATAAAGACAGTGGTTTTAGAGTTTACTAAATCATTGTGGCCAATGGCAGTCCAGGTATTGTGTAGTTCATCTTAGTGCAGGCTATTTACTCCTGCAGACTGCATTCTAATCCAACTGTGAAATGACGTTAGTTTTTTAAGACCAGTCAGAAAGTTGCTGATAAAGTGGTCAGATATATGCTTTATTTAGTCCACGCTCTGAATTGTAATGTCATTTCTGTTTTCACTGATGTAATTAAAGAGGTTGGCATCTGCTTCCAGCAGGAAATTTGTTTTCCACAGTTGACCCACCGTTTGACCAGTGCTAGTGCTGGTATTTGTCCAAGTCTTGGTCACATTTTACAAACACATAGACACAACCAGACCATGAACACGGACATTTTCCATCTCAGAAATTTAGAAAAATAAGAGTTTAAAATTACAGTAGTGAGTGCTAAAGCGGAATCCCTCTGTGATGTCATAAATGTGCGACGTGCCATTGAAAACAGAGAGACAATTTACACTTAACTGACAGGAAGTCTGAAGAATAAAGTCTGGCGGTAATACAACACTTGGATGCCAACCGCCATAAAACAACAACAACAACAACAACAACAACACCAACACTTAACTGACACACTTTTCAGACAGTTTAAACAATAATTCTACAAAATAAAGGTGTTATATAGTATCATTGTTTCTTAAAGGCACAATGGACGATTTTTTGGCAATTTGAGAACTCATGTGCACTCCCCCGTGTGGACTGATACAACACACACGTGCATTTGTTTATTAGCTCGACGGAACACATCGCATCTCTCGTCTCCCGTAGATTTCCGTCTTCTTCTGCGTTAGCTCGAACTGTCTTTCTCCGTCTTCATTTTGTCCCGTACACTGAGGGAACTATATTATGATAGATCAATGCGCTTAGACACGCGGAAACGTAGGACGAGCCGCATGCGGCTGCAGGTGAGCGGTAGGTGCGTTTTATGATTGATACGTGGCAGGACTAATCGGCAGTCCACGCCACGAGGAAATAAGACTCAGATTTGGGCCAAAAAATTGTCCATTCAACCTTTAAATCATAACTGTTGTGTCATTTATATGGATTTTGGCTCTTGTTTACAGTCTGGTTGCTAGGTAACAGTTGTGGAATTACCTCTGCCTATGTCATAGTTGCTGCTTATGTCCAACCAGGAAGTTCAAAAAACTTTATTGTCACGCCATTATTGCTCAAAATATCTTGCAACATGCATTCTGACTGTGAGCAGATGTGTCTTTACATAGATCTGACCCGTAACTTGGCCTTGTCTCCACAGAGATTGGTACGTTTAATGCCCAACTTTTGAATTGGTGAAGCAATAAAATCTCTGTGGAAACAAGCGAGTGGCGAACCTTCTAGCAGCGATATTACGCACTGCACCTTTAACAGAAGATGAAATGTGTTCACATTAACCAGTAATAGTTTGGTCTTTTGATGCCTCGACTACGAATGATACGTTGAATGCAAACATTTCAATAGGTTTTTGAAGTTAATTGGAAACAGTTTCAGCCATGCATTCAGTAAACCTGCTCATATAATATATATATATATATATATATATATATATATATATATATATCATGTTACTGCACTTGTGGAGGCGAGACACGCTCTTAATTAAGTCTATTTAATTAAGTTGTGAGAGCAAGAACTGCACTTTGAATTGTGTCTATATGGAAATCAAACGAACAGCCCAAGTCTAATATTAACCCACAGGAAAAGAACATTGTTAATAAACGTAGCAGCAATTACCAGCTGCAACATTTGGTGAGTTGATGAATAAATATTGACGGACTACAATCACTTCCCAAAAACTCTGCTGGCCCACTGCAGAGTGAAGCGGAGCTAAATCAATGTGTGCTACAGATGATCAGCGGCAAATGAACCACTCAACTGGTCAAAATCAGTCGGGAAAAGGTGTATGGACTTTAAAAACACAGAGGAGCTTCACAGGTTACCACACGATGACATAAACAAGTGAGAGCAAGCATTTGGGGGATAATAGAGGGTGACAAACTCAAAATGTGAACACTAACATTAGAGCTCAATCTGATATGAGTAACTATTAGCGATTAGCAATTAGCATTCTCCGTCTTAAATCTCTATAAAGCAAAGTTAAAGGCGACTATTTCTTTGTTCAAGGAAATGGTCCAATATGAAATATGTAGCATCAGAGGCAAAGGCTATTTCTCTTAACATAATGTTGTTCTTCAGTTTGGCCTTAATATTGCGTTAATTTAATTGAATGATTGATGTTAACATGTTTTTAACCTGTTTATCCACCAGCTACTCACTATCCAATGCGTAATCTTTAAATATTGATTTATTTCAGCACGACTCTGTTCTAAAAAAAAAAGTATAATAAGGTGTGATCTGTTTCTGAAACTTTATTCATTCATTTTCTACCACTTGTTCCTGTTTGGGGTCACGGGTGAAGAGGGCCTATCCCAGTGACTTTGGGCCTTAACTAAAACTTCATAAAAAGTAAAATCTAGTTGTAAATGTGTTTTGTGGCTTAAAACTACATAGACACTACATAGCTGTTGATATTTTTTTAATAATTCTAACGTCTCCTCATCAGTCTATGAGGCAAATACAAGGGAAACGTTGAAGTGGGTGGGACTGTGGAGCTCCGTATAATGAACGGAAACACAGATAATGGTCGACCGGAGCTAGCACCGCGTCATTATGTAAAGGGCGCATTGAGCCGCTGTTTCTTCCACCTTGATTCTTTGATTGATGTCTCTGCTAATTCCATCCAAGGAAATTAAATCTGACCACCGAGATCAGTGAGATATGAGAACGACTCCTTTGCATTCAACAAATATATTAGTCGGACTGGTCAGGCTGCTTAAAAATGATTGCCAACAGTTTTATACCACACTCATAATTAAGATCTCAGACTGAATTCAAAAGGCTCGTTCTCGCTTAAAAAGTCTTTTTATTCTGCTACTTTGCATTAGAGTCGCCACTCATCCACTTCTATGTCATTTTACATTCCCCATACATCCTACCTCCTCCTCTCGACCAAATATATCCATCACGGCGGCCCTTGTAAACGAATGAAACAAAAGCGCCGGCTGTAAATTCCATTTGCCTCCACATAAGTGCACTCATGATTAATAGAGCCGGCATGTTCCTGGGTCTTACAGGCATCCAGACTAATCCAATCAGAGTCTGCGTCACAGGGACACGCCTACCACGCTGTGTCCAGACATGGCCGAGGTTTGACGGATGTGAGTGCACCGTAATACTTAGCTATTTTGTGTGAGAGGGGTCGCTAAGCGTGCTGGGAAAGTGCAATTGGATAGACTGGATTGGAAGTACTTAGAGTTTATGTAAGTACAATATGTAACCCTCCCCTCAGCCACATCGAAACCTGCATCTCTACAATAAAATCATGGCTCACTCTCAACTTCCTCAAACTGAACAGTGACAAAACAGAGCTCCTCCTCATTGGCACCAAATCCACTCTCAATAAAACTGGTCCCTTTTCACTCAGCATCGACACCTCGACCATCACCCCCTCTACCCTGGTACGCAATCTCGGTGTCATCATGGACCCCACCCTCTCCTTCACTCCCCATGTCAGCCACATCGTCAAGACCTCATACTTCCACCTCCGCCGCATCGCCAAAATCCGACACTGCCTCACCCTCCCCGCTGCTGAATCCCTCATCCATGCCTTCATCTCCTCCCGCCTCGACTACTGCAACTCCCTCCTCACTGGCATCTCCTCCCATTCCCTCCACAGACTCCAAATGGTCCAAAACTCCGCTGCCCGCCTCCTCACCCACACCCGGTCCCGTGATCACATCACTCCCGTTCTCCGCTCTCTCCACTGGCTCCCCATCAAGCAGCGCATAAACTTTAAAATACTCCTCCTCACCTTCAAAGCTCTTCACCACCTTGCCCCCCCCTACCTGTCTGACCTCCTCATCCCCCACCGCCCCACCCGAGCTCTCCGATCCTCCTCCTCTCTCACCCTGGCTGCACCAACATCCCGACTCAAAACTTTTGGCGACAGAGCATTCTCCCGAACAGCACCCCGACTCTGGAACTCCCTCCCCCAACCTGTCCGCCACTCTCCCTCACTCACAACATTCAAATCCCGCCTAAAAACATACCTCTTCACCCAAGCCTATGACCTCCCCTACCCCTAGCCTCCTCTACCCCATTGCCTACTCTTCTACCCCCTGTTACATCACCATCTTTTTCTCTCTACTTCTTCTGTCTTGTTCATTTTATCTGTATATTAATGTGTATTGTACGTGTTGTCCCCCCCTGTCTGTAAATACCCCCCCTTTTTTATATATGTTCAGCGTCTTTGGGTCACTGAAAAGCGCTATATAAATAAAAGTTATTATTATTATTATTATTTAAAGGATGAATACTGCATCTGTTTTACAATACTTCTTGCACAGTAAATGTTGCCCCATCACAGATTCCTAACTTCATTTTAATCAGTCCAATCATTCAATCATATTCAGGCAATGAAGGTGAAATATCTTGCCCAGTGAGTGAAGGGCCTTTTCTAGCTTTGTAGGGGCCTTGTTGTATTCTTGATTGGGGCCCTTACTTTGCCAAAACTAAGAGATTTCTTAACCCCAAGAGAACATCAACAACTGTGCCACAATCTATCTACAACAAGAATACAGAGAAAAATAATAATAATAATTTGCATGTACATTATCTTTTATATGAAAATAAAAGTAGTGCAGGACTTTGTGGACTGGTGTCAGCGGAACCACCTCCTCATCAACGCGGGGAAGACCAAGGAGATGGTGGTGGACTTCCGTAGACGCCACTCTGCTGCCCCCTCACCAGTGAACATCCAGGGACGGGACATTGAGAGAGTGGACTCATACAAGTACCTGGGTGTTCATCTGAACCACAAACTGGACTGGACTCATAACACAGACGCACTGTACAGGAAGAGCCAGAGTCGGCTCTACCTCCTGAGGAGACTCAGGTCTTTTGGAGTGACAGGGCCACTCCTGAAGACCTTCTATGACTCTGTGGTGGCATCGGCTCCTGTAGGTGTGGCCTGCTGGAGCAGCAGCATCACAGAGAGGGAGAGGAAGAGACTGGACAAAGTCATCAAGAAGTCCAGCTCCGTCCTGGGCTGCGCTCTGGACTCGGTGCAGGAGGTGGGGGACAGGAGGGTCCTGGCTAAACCCACATCTATGCTTGACCATGAGTCTTGCCCTCTGCAGGACACTCTGTCCCCTGCAGGACACTCTGTCCGCTCTGGAGAGCAGCTTCAGTGAGAGACTGATTCACCCTCGCTGTGTGAAGGAGACGTTTCGCAGGTCTCTCTTTCCTGCTGCTGTCAGACTTTACAACAAACACTGTTAGTCCTGAACATGTGTCATTCAGCTTCATAATCATGTGCAATACTGTGACATAATGTCATTCATCCTGGTGCAATATTTTCTGTCCATATAACAGCTATAAATAAGAGGGTTATTTTATTTTTTATGTAAAGCAGATTTTACTTACATGTAAAAGATCAGGTACATGAACTAGCCCTGTTTTTCACATTTCAAAACAATACAAATCAGATAAAGTGCCTTTTCGCATTGGAGGGGTGCATGGTTTGATTTTCAAACCATTAAAGGAAGAAGAAGGTATTTAATTCAAATTTGTTCGCCGTCATAAACTTTTATCGCTGTGTTCATCAATCAGCTCCCCTCCCAAAGTGTCACAGGTGGCTCTTTCTTAGTTTGCAAAAGTGTTCTAACTAAATGAAGAAAGGTTCTTAAAGTCATAAAGTTATGGAGGGGAGTGAATTTACTAAAATGTACTTATTTAATAAGATGGTAATGCAGTTTTAAATATTAACACAATAAGAGGACACTTAACCCACCTTGCACTTATAAACATATTTTTCCCAGGGATACATTCAGACAGTACCAAACTTCTGCGTTGCCTCTCTCAGTCTCTCCCTCAGTGTTTTGGTTGGAGGTTGTACTTGGACAGACAGCTTCCAGCCTTGGTCCTGTCTGTCAGTAACACCTCATGTAGAACATATTCTCCCCTTCTCCTCTGCAGCAGCCGCATGTCCACCTCTACCAGGTGAAAAATGCTGTTCATAGACAGGGCTGTCCATATGAAAAGCTGCTGTGAGCATGTCGTACATTGTCCTCAGTGAACTCAACCCCAAAACTTGACGTTGCAAAGTTAGACTGAAGTCTGAGGTCAAGAAAGTTAATTTCGCCCATAGATTTAACGCCAACTTTGTACACTGAGCATTGGTATTTCTATAAGTGTTAAATTTTCAAAAGGACTGTTTTTTATTTATTTGATTAACCTTTATTTTACCTGGTAAGAACTCATTAAGATCGAGACCTCTTTTCCCAGGGTGACGTGGGTCAAAGTGCATCTCACACCACCTTAGATCAGACTGAAGAGAGTTCCAATCTGAAGGAGCAGCATAGCAAAAGGTTTGCTTTCCCCAATAAGTCCGAACCTGTGGGACAGACAAGTACTAAACGTCTTGTGACCCTCCATTCTCTGCACCAGGACCCACAGGTCAGTGCAAGACCACAAATAGACTTTTAGATGAGGGACATCCGATGAGTGAACATCCGAGCACTCAGAGAGGACCATTCAGCCCTGCCATACAAATCACAATAATGAGTGCGCCTACCACAACCTGTCGCAATGTTAGCGCACAATGACCACAGGGGGGCAGGAGGTGTGGCCAATCCAGCAGATCTGTCAGACTGGCCACTTTCAGGAAGATCCGCTGTTAAGTGACCGGGCACAGCAGTCGGAGGACGCTTCTGAGGTGACAGATGCTCAGCGAAACATGTCAAGGTAAAAAACAAAACAAAAAAACAACCTAATTTGGCTTCATAAACGAAACAAACAAAACAAGGGTTTAACCTGGAAAATTGTATACAGCAAAAAGAACACATAGGTTTGTTTACAGTAATGAGGCATGCTCCATTATTATGTCACAATAGTTTCACATTTCCTGGTTTCAAGTTTCAAGTTAAGTTGACACTTCAGTCAAACCCATTGGTTCACAGTTGGATGTATTGTGCACCTTTAACATTAATGTTCACTTTTCACAGTAACAGTTGACATAAAAACACCAGAACAAGACGACGGCTGAGACAAGCCTGCCCCAGACCTATAACATAAAAAATTATTGTGAGAGAAAACATGAGAGAAATTATGTTTACGCGAGCGAGAACAACAAACGAGGCTTTTATATATTTTACGGCTGGCCCCATCTGCAGGTAATCACCCATAACGCGCATACTGCCACACTAACACGGTGAGAAGAAGGGAACGTGAAAGATGGTGGAGGCTCTCCTTCATGTCAGCGCATTAAAAACACGGCTGTTGCCTGTAATTAGAATAAGTGAAGGTTCCATAGACTTTAAAAACATGAATGAGCACTTCCTGGGTTACAAGGTGAAACAGAGCATTTAAGCTCATCAGGGGGCTTTGCAGGGTTACTTAGAAGTGCACTATTTAGAGAGTCCACCACCAGCTTGTTTCCATGACGATGTTATTGCTTCGTTTGTAAGGTTGAGAAGTATGGTTTTAAGCTTATTTTAATGTATTCACGTACATATGTTTTATTGCTCAAAAGTACAAAATCCATTACTATGTGTGGGCTCATCTCTGCACAGATCTGACCTGTAACTCGGCCTGATGGCGTCCCCTGATCGACTCAGTGGAGACAGATAGGTTTAATGCATACTGCGAAACATTCCAGGCTTAACAATAACATATCCATGTGACATTCCTTTATTTTCGATGAAGAAAGGTTATGGCCAAACCTGCGGGGACTTTTAATTAAACTGGTACACAACACGTTCTTATGAAGGAGGATTACTGCAGGCCATTTGAGCCACACAAACAGACACTGGACATAACCAGCTTTATAATCATCTGCCATCAGTCCTTTCTGTTTAAATAATTCATATAAAACAAGCACAACACTTTACACGACTTTAGTAATTATGACAGATGCAGGAATTCACTGTTCGCAGTAAATTACACAAAATTATAGGTTTCAAAACATGTGTGAAAGTTTAAAAATGAAAAAAGCCAAACTAAATATATGATAAAGCTTGATTGATGCATTTACTGATTTTATTCCATGCTGTTTTCTTCCATGTGATGGCGCTTTTTCAGTGTTCAGAACCATAATAAAACTCTGCATGTTCCACCAGAAGGCACCAGAAACATCATATTGAGGCTTTTTTCACCCAGACTTGATTTTTCATTGTATCTGAACCCAAATTATTGTAAATAGTTCAAAGTCCAAATAATAACCAAAGGCTCCCAAAAGGTCCCTATGTCTAGATGCAAACGAGATATTATTAGATAGGAATGTTAATGTGTAAAGGGAAGCAAATTCTTGAAAGTGTACCATTTTGATGTTAAAATACCAACCTTTCCAAAAATTCACATTCTAAATTCATTATAATATGTTGGAAAACGCAACTGCACTTTAAATGAAAACTTTCAAAAGTCTCGTGTAATGTCTTTTTTCTCATTAGCAGACAATCTCACAGCAGGCCAGCCCCGGACAGACGCGCTTGGTCGAGTAAACTGTGGAAAATTAGGAGCGCTAATCTCCCCAAGACACGCTCTCACCTCCGCATGAATAATTCAACAGTTCAGTACAAGACAATTACAAAGCGGGTGTTTTCCGAAGACAACCAGGTTTGAGGTCCCAATGGAAAAGGGGAAAAGACACAATGATAGACTCAGAAGAAGCTTAAACTGGTCAGAAGAGCGTTAGTTTGGAGCGAGGATTCAAGATGGACGGTAGGGCAGTCAACAGTACACATTTCATCAGGTTTACAGGTAATATGAAAGCTTAAGAACGGTGCACTCTAGTTTCTCAGAACAATTGTGATGCCGTAACATTCTAATAAAGATATTCATGGATTGAAAGTGACGTTACACAGTTGTTGGCCATTTTGAGACAGGAAGCCGCTTTGCTGAGCTGTACCAACAACAGGTTTCAGATGAAGGAATACTCTTCTATAACGTCCGCAAAGACCTGTGGCTACTTGCAGACCTAACGTTTGCCTAATTTGCTACAGTCCTGGTGGTATATTTTAGGATCAGACTGTCACCCACTCAAAGCCTGGGTTCTTGAATGCTTTGAGGGCTTGTCTGTGCAGAGAGAGGCTGTGGACGAGGTCGCTTGGATGTCAACGTCCGCTAAAGTTCATTGTGGCAAGTTTTTGATGCTTCCAGGTGGTGTCAGCGACTCCAGTAGATAAACCTGGAACGCCTGTCTTCTTGAAATATCACTTTTTCGTTTTTCTTGTTTGACCCGCAGGTTTTATTAGACGGAGAGGGAAATTAGAATTAGAGGAGAGAGGTAAACACATTGCAGCAAATTGTCAAGAGCCGGATATTTGAACTCACAGCGCTATGAGTTGCTCACACGGAGCGACACGTATCACCCATTATCCTTTTCATGGCAAACTAACAGCGGGGACATGGCAACGACATCGAGCAAAAACTGAAATCTATGAATACAAATAGAAAGATTCAGGACGTCTGGGTAACGTGACTTGTTAAATGATTATTTGTTAACATGTAGCAAACAAATAGTTTCTCCATAGGGTAATTTAATAAGGGGTAAATTGATCAAGTTTAGGGTGAATTAGTTCAAAAGGAAACAGCTTCAGCTACACAAAAAGTCCTACTCTGGAGGCAGTGATTTGAGGTGCTAATACCATCATGGCAGGGTTAATAGCTCTTAAATCATGGATTATGTCAAAACATCTGTCTCTCAATCTATAAAACATTTTCAACCCCAGCTATTTCTGTGTTTGGTTGTGTTGGTCTGACGCTCTCAACTTGACCTTGCACAGTCTGTGCTTTAATGCATGCAGATGCGTATAGTGCACAAAGACCTATGAATTGAAGGAATAATGTCAGAAATCATTCTGTCCTTAGTCTCTAGTTTCCATGGTAACAGTATGTTGTTCATAAAGAACGTATTGAACATAATAATGACTTATGAGGTCAAGGCTGTGTTTAAACCTGTTAAGCACCCTTAGGGATCATCTCAATGTGGTCATCTCACAGTTTAGGTTGAATGGGATGTGTTGTAGGGCCCCTAGGGCCCGTGGACCATGTGGATTGAGTAAACAAACATGCGCGACAGGTGACATTATTTGGAGAGTTCATAACTTTTAAATATAAACTTACCAAAGGATGTTCAGGGATGTTCACTAGAGGTGAGCAGGGTCTATCAAGCTACTATCGTTTTATCAATGCGTAAAATTTTATGTGAAGCCAGACATTTTTTTATTTTGAGGGGGGGAGGGGGTCCAGAGAGAGACGAAAAATATTTCGTCTTTTAAGCTTCAACCTATTTTGAGGTCATTCCCTGACCACCAGGCCAAGATTTTCTTACAGTTTTTTTTATATTTTTTATTTTATTTTATAAGACAGGAAAGGACAGAGTGAAATGGGGGATGAGAGAGAAGGGAGGACATGCATTAAATAACTCGGGATTCAAACTCACATGCCTTAACTACTTGACCACCAGGCAGCACTCTTACAATTGTTGTTTTGTTTGTTTAAGTGAAACCTTGAATACCTTCATCTTGCTTGCAAGGTTAACACAAAACATCATTATAGACGGAAGCCTATAACTGTATAACAGACAAAACCTTCCTATTTGGGATGTACGTGGTATCAACAATTTGTATTAAAAGACATATTCAGCAGTATTTGTATTTGTATTGGCTTTAAATCTGTCTTGGGTCCGAATAGTCCAGAATAAGGAGCTAGTTCATATTTTTCAAACCTCTAACTCCTTCATCTTTGGAGCTAGGTCATGGGGTCAACAATAGAGTAGGAGTGGAGAAGGAGCTCCTGACCATCCAAACCAGCATGGGAACAACAAGAGGGTCACGTCTCTACAGACCTGTAATGAAAATGTAAATGAACTACAATAAGCGGGACATGATGCCGATTCCAAGATGGAGCTGACGGACTAGCTTGCCTCTAACTCCCACTATCGTCATTGTGATGGCTCTATTGTAATTTTTCCCCACAAATGACAGTGAGTTATCATTTGTTTTATGTATTTTGTGAATGACATGAACTATTTGTGAAACGAACGTCCAACAATGACCTGTTCCAACTTGGATGTCCATCCAGAAACTTATTTATGAACAATGTATAAATAAACGTCTCTCTATGTATCTTTTGGAGTCAAGTCTCTGCCTATCAGCATCAAACCTATGAGCCTTACATTTAGCTGGTCCTGGGCCAACTCCCAGGTGGCGTTGTTGAGTTTTATTTACATTTGATGGTTTAATCTGGTTTAGCCATTACATACAAGAAGAGCTAAACTAAACCCTCGAAATGGCTAACCTAGAAACCTTTAGGGTCACAGCAAAGCTCAAGGGAAAATTTATTTGAGGAAGAGATTATTCGTAGAAGAGGCACTGGCAATGCTTCAAAACAGGGATGAGGTTGGTCGGTGTCATCCCTCATTCTTCCAGGAGTGTTCCATTGTAGAAAAAGATTCAGTTGTAGTCATCTGTACTCTTGTTTTGGACTCTCATCCAAGAGTCACTCTCAATCTGCGGATCTAGTCTGAGAACTCGGATGTCTACAACCCATTACAGGGGTAACAAAGAAGATTAGTTTCAGGTGAAACTAACATGTAAACACATAGATAAACAGGACAGGCTATCATGAGGAGGTTCCGCCCAGTGGGCAGGGCTTACTCAGAGTAGGATAAATTCTCAGACTAGATTTGTAGATTGAGAATGACAGGAGGATGAGAGTTGAAACGTCTTGTTTTTCTAAAACGATGTCCAAATCACTACAAATTAAACTTTTTTTCTACGGCGGAGTCGGAAGAGGACAAAGACAAACAATCCCCCCGCAAAAAGAAGCTGGCCAAATCTCATTGAATGTAAGCCTATTGTTAATGTTAAAAGTATGACTAAATGTGTTCTAGTTATTTTGCATTTTAGGCTGTTGAGATCAATAAACTAATAGGCGCCTATCGTTTCAGCTGCCCAGGTATCATCGCCCGGTGAGTGGCCTATGCTCTCCAATGGCTATGGGGACAATATTCAAGGTATTTATGAGAAAAACCTGGGTCATAATATGGTTCCAATCCAAATCAATAAACAAATACGCAGTTCATTTGGAGAGCAGTGGCCCTGCTCTCCAAATGAACTGCTGAGCGAGAGCGGCAGCACTTACATCATACAACATACTCCTTATGGCCTTCGGACCCACTCAATAAGGGGGGAAATCATCCCTCCACTTTAGACTAGTCATTTTGTCCCCCCACTTTTCACAGCAGCTGCTCGTGACTATTAAATCTGACCTTCACTATGCTGCTCTGTCTCCCTGTCTCTCTGCTCTATTTGCTGATGGTGCAAACTGCCATGAAACCCCCTCTTTTAAGTGAACTCTGAGTTGTGGGCTCTGTGAGTTTCTGCTCCCTGTGCGCCTGAGCAGGAGGAACTGTGTTTTGTCAGTTTGTGGGGCAGAGGAGGAAGCAGACACACAGGAGCCTAAACAGAGGAGATTTAGCTCCTCTTTAGCTCTAGTTTCATCTCAATCCATTCAGGGATCATTCAAATACAAAGTTCTACATTTTCAACTTGTTAATGACATTAAATACAGCAGATGAATTCACCACAGGTTAAACTTTTCAGATGGCTTAATTCACATTTTACTGTGTGTAATGACTAAATTAGGCCTACAGTATTGTGATTGTTTTCAAATTAACAATATTTAACAATGTTTATGCCATGGTACTGTCAGGTATTTGTCAAATTCCTGAATGTGAATATGTTTGTTAGATTGACTGTAATTTTATTTATTACTATTAAATGGGACATTTATGTTCGACAATGTGTGCCGTGGTTTCATTTTATGTAATTTGATTTTATTGTCTTGTGTATGTCTTGTGAAGCTTTTAATTTGTAGCTCTGTCTCTGTGTTGTGTTAAGTGTTCTGTTCAGTTTTTTTTTAAAACAATGAAAAGATTAAATATAAAAGAGGAAGCAAGTTGCATGAAGATTGGTAAATGTTTAGACCATTTTAGATTGCTGTGTACAACTTAAAATAACATAATACTCCATTAACTGGCAATTTATGAACCAACTAAAGAAAAACTATCAAATAAATTAAAATATATTTTTGAACTGTTGAACACCTTTTACTAATAGTTCAGGAAAAATAGGTAAGTTATTGACTGGGATTCAACACTCAATGTGTTTAAACTAAAATCCAAACAATTCTCAAGGAATCAATTGTATTCCTTTTTTTTCTGTACAAATATGGAATGATTCCTTCTTTTAAGAAATGGTTGGTTGTGTTCTATTGTTGAAATCAGCCAATGAATAATGTTTTTTAATCATTATAGAGCAGCTGCCAAGAGAAGAACTGGAATTATTTATTTTCACCAAATCTAATACATTTTAACCCGATGAAGTCTAAATATTTCTACGTGAGGACTTGTGGATGGATCTTATTTTCACACTTTGTTTTGTTAACCAAAAACACAAAATTTAAATTCTTGTCGTATAATTTTGTTTTGTGATAAAATGTGAATATATGATTATATTTCTGTGATGTATTTTATCTGCATAATAGTGATATTTTATCTGCATCATTAGTCTAAGAGAAGAACGGGTGTGTGACAGCATTTGTTTGTGAAGGGGTCGTAAAGATGGGCCAAAGGATGTTTACCCTAGGGGGGGTGATAACCCAGAGGAGTCTGGGTAATGTTTACCCAAGGCTTGATCTCTACGGAAAAATACCAAGTGCCTTGATGTGAGGCTGACCAATGAGAAATGTGACCCGCCTATTCCAGAATATCTAATAAAACCAACCAGCATGGGAAAAAAGGGTGTGAGACGCGGGGGTGAGACGCAGGAGGGTCAGCCAGGCTCCTTACAACGGCCTGGCTGACACAGTCCCCGCGTTTTCTCCCATGCATGCCACACAAATGTCTGATGTTTCTGTGTCGTTTCATATTCTAAGTTGAATTGTGTTCTCAATGTGTTAAGGAATAGCATCGGGTGTATGTCTAATTCCATGACATGTTTTTATTACCAATCAACATTGCTTAGCAGTTTGGGACAAAGTAAGACATCTCAGCAAAACACTTTCCCCGCAAGGGCACTACTGCTAGCAAGACTCCTTCAATGGTAAATCAATACAAGACCAGAGTGTCAGTTGGAGATGGATCGCCCCTATGCGGCCGATACAAGCAGGGGCCCCAAACTCCCAGAATCCTTCACTCTCACTGACTCTCATACACCTGTGGTCGAGTCTCCAGGCAGCGCAAGGGCATAAATAAACCAAAGGGAAAGAATAGCCCGAGCAATAACACACAACTGTAGTGGATTTTTCCTGGAGGAGCAGAGGAAGTCCATAGTGTCCCTGCCTTCTATTAACCCTTATTCTACAGAGGTTAATGGACCTGTACTGAGAGGTACTCCGAGCAGTCAGTGTGTCTGCTGACAGGCGGTCTGCAAGTGACGAGCTCAAATTACGCGCCAAACCCGCTGTGCTGAGTGTAAATATGTCTACTTTAAATTTTGGATTATTTGTATTGTAATCAGCCTTTAAACATGCTCTTGAGTACCTTTAGTTTGGTCACTGAATAGAGCCAATATTCAGTGACATGTCATGTGATCCTGCTGAGAACAGCTTTAGTCCCAGTTTAAGTGATCAATGTGTCGACTTGACCATGAATTCTCTGAAGTCTGCTCTTGACGTTGTCGCGCCGTTAAAACAGAAGGTCATTAGGCCAAAGCGCGCCTCCCTATGGTACAACCAAGAACTGCGTTCACATAAACAAAGAGTTAGAAAGTTAGAGGGATTATTTCGTCGCTCTCACACCGAAGAATCCCTAAAAGCATGGAAAAGTTGTCTGCTGTCCTATAAGCAGGCTCTGCGTAAGGCCCAAACCAGATATTATTCAAATCTAATAGAAGTCAACAAAAGTAACACTAAATTCCTTTTCAGCACTGTAGCTAGGCTAACAAACTGTCACAGTGCAGTAGAGCCCTCAATCCCAGCTACACTTAGCTCTGATGATTTCCTCCTATTTTTTAACAATAAAATAAAAACAATCAGAGATAAATTAGATGAAATTACCCCCGCTATTAGCCCTGAACTAGCCCAAGCTGTAAATCTAACGTCTCATATAAATCCACCTGTAAACTTAGAAAGGTTCACAGCTGTTGATCAAGCAGAGATAACTTCAGCCATTATGTCCTCTAAAAGCTCAACTTGTGTCCTAGACCCCATTCCAAGCAGACTCCTCAAAGACATTCTCCCCCTAATTATAGACCCTATTCTTAATATAATAAATACTTCACTCCAAAGTGGCTATGTTCCACAGTCCTTCAAACATGCAGTCATTAAACCTCTTCTGAAAAAGCCTAATCTAGATCCCGACCTATTGGTAAACTACAGACCTATTTCAAATCTTCCCTTTGTCTCTAAAATCCTTGAAAAAGCTGTAGTAAAACAGCTTTGTCGCCACCTGCAGGACAATAACTTATTTGAAGTTTTCCAGTCAGGGTTCAGAGCCCACCACAGCACTGAAACTGCACTAGTTAAAGTCACAAATGATTTGTTATTAGCCGCTGACGATGGACTGGTCTCAATCCTGGTTCTGTTGGACCTCAGCGCAGCGTTTGACACCATTGACCACAACATTCTACTGCAGAGGTTAGAATGTGATGTAGGTGTTGGAGGAACAGCCCTCAGCTGGTTTAAATCCTATCTATCTGATAGGTTCCAATTTGTTAATGTAAACCAGAGCTCCTCACCATGCTCTAAAGTAATTTACGGTGTGCCACAGGGTTCGGTACTCGGTCCAATTCTGTTTACTCTTTATATGCTGCCATTAGGCAACATTATCAGAAAGCATGACATTAACTTCCACTGCTATGCAGACGACACTCAGCTGTATTTATCAATGAAACCTGATCAGAGCGATCAAGTAGACAGACTTAGTACTTGTGTGAAGGAGATAAAAACCTGGATGACACTAAACTACCTGCATCTTAACCCTGAAAAAACCGAGGTCATTGTGCTTGGCCCTAAGCATCTACGAGACTCTCTATCTGAGCAGATAGTCACACTGGACAATGTCAGTGTAGCCTCCAGTTCTACTGTAAGAAACCTTGGAGTCTTA
Organism: Eucyclogobius newberryi; assembly: GCF_026437365.1. Taxonomy (NCBI): domain Eukaryota; kingdom Metazoa; phylum Chordata; class Actinopteri; order Gobiiformes; family Gobiidae; genus Eucyclogobius; species Eucyclogobius newberryi. The sequence continues at coordinate 11,905,660 of NW_027315834.1, read as the reverse complement.
TTTGACCAGGAGCTCTCATTTAAAGCTCATATAAATCAAGCTTGTAAAACAGCCTATTTACATTTGCGCAACATAGCCAAAATCAGAAGAATCCTGCCTAAAAGTGATGCCGAAAAACTTATCCATGCATTTGTAACGACTAGATTAGACTACTGTAACTCCCTGCTTGCAGCGTGTCCTAAAAGCTCCATAAAAAGCTTTCAACTGGTTCAAAATGCAGCAGCAAGATTACTAACAGGAACAAAAAGAAGAGAGCACATTACGCCGGTGCTGAAGTCTCTTCACTGGCTCCCCGTCGAGTCTAGAATCAAATTTAAACTCCTCCTCCTGACCTACAAAGCCATAAATGACATGGCCCCATCCTACCTCAAAGATGCTATAGAACCATATCATCCAAACAGAGCTCTTCGCTCTCAGAATGCCGGCCTTCTGGTGGTCCCAAGAGTCTCTAAAAGTACTGTAGGAGGTAGAGCGTTTAGCTACCAAGCTCCTGTGTTATGGAATCAGCTCCCGACCCATGTTAAATATGCTGACACAGTCTCTTCATTTAAGTCCAGGCTTAAAACGTTCCTCTTCGAAATCGCTTATGGTCAGACTAGTTAGGAACAGAAACATAAACCCACAGCTTTAGCTATGCTGCCCTAGGAGTAACTATGCTGGGGGAAGTATGGCAGCTTGAGCACCATCCTCTTCTTCTTCTGACTACTTATGCTATCAAACAATATTTATTTTTTGATTCCACTTGCAAACTGTTCACCGCCTTCTTTTCTTTCTCTCACTCCTGAGGACCTGTGGACCCAGATGCCCCTCCCCTGGTGAAGTGGTCCCTGCCCTGTGTGGACGGTCCCTCATCTGCCTGAGGAGTGGGTCCAGCTCGCCCCCGACGGTCCCTCATCTGCCTGAAGAGTGGGTCCAGCTCGACTCCGACGGTCCCTCATCTGCCTGAAGAGTGGGCCCAGCTCGCCTCCAACGGTCCCTCATCTGCCTGAAGAGTGGGTCCAGTTCGCCTCAGACGGTCCCTCATCTGCCGGAAGAGTGGGTCCAGCTCGCCTCCGACGGTCCCTCATCTGCCTGAAGAGTGGGTCCAGCTCGCCTCAGACGGTCCCTCTTCTGCCTGAAGAGTGGGTCCAGTTCGCCTCAGTCGGTCCCTCATCTGAAGAGTGGGTCCAGTTCGCCTCAGTCGGTCCCTCATCTGCCTGAAGAGTGGGTCCAGTTCGCCTCAGTCGGTCCCTCATCTGCCTGAAGAGTGGGTCCAGCTCCAGTCTCCCTCGTGTCCGTCTGTCCGTCTGTGAGAGTCGGATCTCTCCTTCACTGGAACTCCTCCAGGTTTCTACGCTTTTTTCCCAAAGAGGTTTTTTTTGTAGTTTTTCCTGGCCGAGAAGGAGAGTCTAAGGACAGAGGACCCTGGGACATCGTCCCTCGCCACCACAGACATTGTCTGACTCCATCGCAACCACAGACATTGTTGATTCATTTCTCCCTGTGGCCCTCAGAGGCAACTGTTGTTGTGATTTTGGGCCTTACAAAAATAAATTGATTTGATTTGATTTGATTTCCTGTTTTAGAACTAGAAGAACATTGTTCATTAAAAATCTCTGCTGTGTTTTGGCGTCATCTACTGGCTGCAGGAGTAATTACACACCATTTATTATACACATTTCAGCACATGTCGCGCTGGCCTGTTTACTTCCTGTTCTCAGAACACAGTTGTACTGATCGTGATTAGACTGGAGATATTCACCCTTTAACAACTGTTGTGATTTTGGGTGTTACAAAAATAAATTCAATTGAAATTAATTGAAATTCACAGGAGTTTGGAGATGATTTGTATGTATATATAAATGACTTACCCCTGGTGTCCAAAGTCAACATGTATGCAGATGACACAGTTGTTTGTTCATGGGCCATCAAAAACTGAAGTAGGAACCACACTTACAAATGCAATGCACTGAATGGCTTAAGCAGCGTTGGCTTTAACTTAACGTATCCAAGTCAGTTGGCATGCACTTCATTAAAATTGTTAACTCCACTGCAAACTCTGACACATTGTCATGGAGTCAAGGTAACTTTAAGTCACATGTAAAACAATTAAAAAGGTAAAATACAATATGTCAAATTTCAGATATCCGAAGATAGATTGTCAATTGTTGAATTGTCTTTTAATGTAGCTCATGCTTCCTTTTAACGCATTATTTTACTGTTATTAACTGCACGAACTGATGTAATACCTGCAAGTTTTCAAACATTTTGCTTATGTTTCAGCTGCATTTGCCTCACTGTACAGCCTAATCACACATTTTTCCACTTCTAATACTTGCAACTGCCTTTAAAACTGAATTGCTATATTGTTGTTATATCTTTAATTCGTTGCACTTTTCCAGGTAGCCCTCTGCAACAGACAACAGTCATATAAATTAAATTAAATGTAAAAAGGCAGCTCCCTTGTGAAAACGTATATGTATATATTTTTTCTTTCTTTCTTTTTCATAATAAGACAAAAACATTTCATAAGTTTTCCTCCCAGAGACAGCAGGGGGCGACGAAGCACACTTACAAGATGTTGAATAAGGTCAAAATGTTACTTAGTTCTGCTTTAAAGGCGGGGCTGTCAACCTTTTTTCCCCTCATGTTTAGTACATTCTGTTTCCAATGTAAAAGCAGGATTTTGTGGAAAAAACCAGCTATCTTATTCTAATTATTTTATGTTGTTAAACTTGTAAGAAAGAGCCGTGTGAGTTACTTTATGACACTTTGGAATGAAAGCTGATTGACTGTTTATATCACCCTGCTTCACTTTTGTGTCTAAAGCTGTGGAAAAGTGTTATTGAGAGCAAATTTGGTACCTCAAGTTTAAAATCAGGGCACATATCATTCATGTTAAATATTACTTGATGAAGTTTACCTGTGCTGTGAATGCGTATTACCAAAAGTATTGGTCAAAAGAATGTTGGCACAGTTTTCACATTTTGACAATAAATTCATGTTTTTTGCATCATTGTTATTATTGTTAAAATAATATGGGCCTAAATATGTGTTTTCTTTAAATATTTGGGTTGTGTTTTTGTCTTTTATGTGAAATTGTGGCTGTTTAGCAAATGCATATCTCCCCAGTCGAGGCTAGTGTTAATGGCAGGGAGCTATTTCCACTCATCATCATCACACGATGGCACGGCAGGTGAACTGCATTCGTAATTGTTTTACAAAACTAAAAGCACCATTCTGATTTAACATCCTCATTTTATTGTTCTCACCCACACTGCACTAACCCAAGGCCTGTAAGAAGAAGCTAAACTAGTGTTGGCCGGTGGTTGAGAGTTTGAATCCCAACTGTCCTCCCTTCTCTCTCATCCCCCATTTCCCACTTTCCTCTCCTGTTAAATAAACAAGATAGAAGCTAAACTTATCCTGGTTAATCTCTCTTACTCGGATAAGATAAGATAAGATATTCCTTTATTGTCCACACATGGGGAAATGTCATTGTTACAACGCAAATAGAGGAGGAAAAGGACAGATAACTAAACCCAAACATGAGCGTCTCTGGATAAGCGATAGAAGGAACTGAACTGTCCCTGTCAACCCCGGATTTTCTGAACAAAGCTCTCTCACATCACCCACTTGTCCATCACAGCAGCTGCATTCTCGTCTCTGATTAGATTTCTCATCCCTTCATGGATTAAATTCATTATTTGCCCCAAAATTCTACAAATAATACCCCATAATGACAATGTGAAAGCGTTTGTTTATTTGATATCATAGCAATTTTATTAAAAAATAAAAAGTAATTATAACAAAAAGTATACACAGCGAGTGCATAAAGCTCATTAAGCTCAGGTACATGTTTTTTCCGGGGATTGAGATGCTTCTATAACTTGTTTGGTCCCACAGTTTACAGTGTCAGAGCACAACCCAAGCCATGAGGTCCAAGGAACTGTCTGTTGACCTCCGAGATAGGGATCTATCAAGACACAGATCTGAGGAAGGGACAGAAACATTTATGCAGCATTGAAGGTTCCTCTGAGCACAGTGGCCTCCATCATCCGTAAATGGATGAAGTTTGGAACCACCAAGACTCTTCCCAGAGCTGGGCCCGGTCAAACTGAGCCATCGGGGGAGAAGGGCCTTAGTCAGGGAGGTGACAATTGTCAATGTCAATGTTTATTTCTAAAGCACACTTAGAACTTTAAAAGCCCAAAGCACTTTTCAGAAAAGTGCAATTAAATACATTGGCAGCTCATAAAATACAATTGATTACAACTACACATAAAGTTAATATAAAATAACGACTCAGTACGTGTTAAAAGGCCAAAAAGAAAAAGTAGGTTTTTAACATTGATTTAAATTGCTCTAGTGTCTCACATCGATGGCGGTGCTGCGTTTCCCCAATAGCTCCATGGGTGGGTCAAATACACGCTTAATAAAGCATAAATTAACTTTACACGCTACTTACAAGGTTTATATACAATGAAATGGCCAAATGTCTATACATGACATCACTAATGCAAGTATTATCAGCATTTGATGAGCTGAGACAGTTGCTTATCCATTTGAATATTTCCTTCCAACGTTAATCTGCTTTTCTATTATTGAATGCTTTATTGTTTGATTACCTAACTCTCTGTTGGTTAAAAAATTTCGACTGAAACTTGATTTGTAATGACAACAGCTCCAAGAAACTATATAAGCCTAAAGAACTCAGAAGAAAGTCTACTTATGTCATGTCTATAGTGGTGTCAACCACTATAGACATGTCATCCAATAATTATCCCTTTAGAAACAGGAAGTAATGGGTGGGGTTAAGTCACATTCTTTTTTCACTGTTGCCGACTTAGAAAAGACCATTCCGACCAGTAAAGCCCACTATGTCAAAGTCTCACCTGTCACTTTAATGACAGAATGGAGTGAAGCGGTAAATTGCCCCTGAGCTCCAGTTAACACTCCCTGCTGATCGTCACCATGGTAACCACATAATCCCGGTGATGCGCTTCACCTGTCGGAAGTTAAGGATGAATGAGGTGTGAATTTTAATGATTTTTAGAGCCAAAATCAAAGTGAAGAGAGAACATTCTGAGTAGGTTGTCGAAAAATAAGTAGAGATGAAAAAGGGTCTGGCGCCGCCCGGTGGGTCTGCAACAACATGGGGGGCCTGGCACCGCCCGATGGGCCTGGCACCACCTGGCATCGCCCTTGTCTGATGACCCATTGGTTTGACGGAACACAATTGTCTCATCACACAAGTTATTATTGGTGTATGTGTATATGTATTTGTGTGTGGATGTGTGTAGTTTTGGTATGTCAGGAAATCAAGTCTAAGTAGAACATCGCTTTGTTCAATTCATACAAACCAGTGCTACTTATATTTGCTGCAAAGTTCAAAGTCAGTGGATTGTAAGCGAGAGAGCTCTGATTACACTTACGCAACTATTTTCAGCTCCTGAGAAATGATGACTAAAAACAAAAAAGATTTTCCATAATATAGATTAAGCACAGTTTTGCATTAGATTTATTTTTGCCTATGAAAAAACAATTATGACTTCGTAATGACGATAGGAGTGGTAAAACGAAGAAGTAACTTATTGATTATTTGTATTGAAGTAGTATTTATCATAGCACTGTCCTATTTATGGATTTAACTTTCACTTACAACCCGAGCTCTCTAGAGACTTTGTGCAGGTGTGTACTCTGATACTTTCATGTCTGATGCCCGAAGCGTCCCTTTTTTGTGTCAACAACAATAAAGACCATTTAGGAGCTACTCTTAAGCGTCCCTTTTATGTGACCCTTTTCACTGTCGTTTTTTATACTTTTTTGAGTCCTGTGCACTGTTGAGATCCCTGGATGTGTGCGTTTTGTGGACGGAGGAGGCGTGGTCAGTTTGAGTGTCAGCCTGACCTCTTTCTCTCTTTAAAAACTTTAAAATATGAAGTTAGTTTGTGTGCGCTTGTGAAATGGTGTGAGTGAAGCAGGTGGCAAGGCAAGGCAAGTTTATTTGTAAAGCACAATTCGTACACAAGGCAATTCAAAGTGCTTCACGGAAAAAAATGCAGTAAAATCACAAAGACATGACAGAAATCACAAAACCTTCATTTCTATTCATTCAATTTAACAATTTAAAGTACACGTTGAAGGTCTGCCACACATTTAACGATCAATTTATTCAAAAGCGTTACTGAATGAGTTTACATAATCATCGCACACATGTTTGTGCATATTGTGAACTGGGAATTACATTAGGTCCCAAATGTAACCAGAGTCAGACACAGACAGATTCAACATGTGAGCTGAACAGTTTGGTTTGTGTTTCTGCTCTGTGCGTGCCTAACTACAGCTAAAATCCTAATTTATAAAGGGAACAAGACTAAGGATAAGGTATATTTTGCGTGTGGTGGTGCCGAGTTAAAATTGGAAGAATCCGTAGCGCTGCGGCACTTCCACTGGCACAAACGCAGTGCTCGGTGTGCGGTCTGAGCTCCTCTCGTCACTCCTGCGGCTACTGCACCAGAGCTGCACCATGTGGATCTGTGACGACATTCAAGGTACTTACAGTGCAAACCCCTGGTCTATTCTACTGCTGCATTTGTGTAAATCTATCCAAATAAATGATAGCAGGTAAGATGAGAGGGTTTTTGTGGAGTCACTCTCTTCTCACTGGCCGCAGCGCAGTAGTGAGAAATCAGAAAAAGTAGAGCTGTGAAGAAGCTCTTAGAGGCGTCTGCGGTGAGAGGTTTGAGCAAGTCTCTGAACAGCAATAAAACACAAATTTACCACAATATTAATGACTATTATGCATCACTGATCAATTTGTAGTAGCTGTATGCAACTCCAGCAGCACCGCAGTGGTTATATGGCTTACACCTGTGTATCCAGACTACACAACAGGTTTTCCCCTACCCCCCATACCCACCCATAGCTCTGTACTTACTTGTGATTATTTGATCAGGGGCGTAGGGTTAATACATGTCACTTAAAGGTGCCATAACATGCTTTTTTTCACGTTTCGTAGTCTCTCCTAAGTGTATAATTGATAATAATAAGGGTTGTGCAACACCCTTAACATAATAGTTAAGAAATATCACCCAGACCTTGGACCCCCTCACCAACCCGGAAATGCAAACGACTTGGTTTGATATTCGCCCCCACCCTTGCGAAGAGCGATCTGGCTCCCCCGCCCAACCCGTGACGTAGTCTCAGAGCGCGTGTGTGCCCCGCCCACCCGTGACGTAGTCCCACAGCTGTCTGCTCCGCGATGCGCCGCTCCTGCCGCGCGACTGAGTGAGAAACAATATAACTTCAGATCAACACTACTTTGAGACTAAATAAATATGGTGTTTATTCTACGACGTGCGCAGAAAGTCTTATGTCCATCGCACTCTTATTTCCTGTTTTTTCGGTATCGGATAGAACTTTTCTCCGTTTATTTTCCCGGTTGCTGCCACATCAACCTTCACCATTGTGATAATAGTAAAGAGTGCAATATCATTAATGAAGTTTTGGGCCTCTTTGAACCATGTTTTGTCGTAAATCGAAGCAGAAAAACTCCGGGGCTTGTATGAGGAGACAGTAGCGCTGAGCCGGGGGGAAGGGGGCGGGAGGCGGCAGGCGGGAGGGGGAGGCGGGTGGAGAGGGGGGAGGGGGGATGATGACGCGTGCTTGCCCTTATGACGCGGTCTTGCCCCACCGCCCGTTAGTTTGGAGATTCGAGGAAAGGAGATAGTCTGTAAACACTGCGGGAATCAATCAAAAAAACACTCTGGGTACATATATGAAGCACAAATAGCAATGTAAGAAGGTTAAAAGCTCTGAAAAGTCGATTTTGCATGTTATGGGACCTTTAAATCCCACTATGATGTGGCTCATCAGTTCTGCAGTTTATTATGCAGACCAATATTGTAGTTCACAATGTGTCAAATAATGATCCACATGTGATATAGTTTTATTCTAAATAAAGCATATGTCTTCTTTAACAAATACAAATATTCAGAAGTCTATTCACCTCATTTATATGTTTCCTGCTCGTCTGAACCACATCTCTTTCTTTCAAACACCTTGTCAACACACATATACACACACACATAATATACTACTTAATTTGATATACAGTATCTAAAACGAGTGTACTTAATACAGTGGCCTGTCCCGTACACTGCAGAGCACCCGCGCCCCCCTCGGTGCTCACCTTGACTCGTCCCCTTATCTTCATTTCACGAGTCGTTTGAACCAGCCACAAAACCTTTTTATCACTCCATACACAATCACACGTGCAGACAGTTTATGGATAGAAGAAGCATCCATACAATATTTATCCTATTTTCCATGCGTCGTTACAGCAGTGTGTGGATTTAATAAGGCAGCTGCTCTATGAGAACCCGGCCCAGGGACATGATTGATGATGGAAAGGCCGGGGTTTTAGAGCTATGAATATGAATGTCAAATCTGAGAGAGCTGCATTAAATGTTGTGTGAGCACTGTATTTAAACACCTGTCACAAGCTGCTGGCACAACACCCACCCACCTCGGATCAAGGCTGTAAACATGTACAACCTGGAGTAAGATTTTAATGATAAGCCTCAACATTTGTGGACAGTAAATACATTTCTATCAAAAGAGTGACGCTCACATATGTCACAGAGTTCCCTGTGATATCGCCAAAACAGCAATTGCAATATTATCACTTTTTTTTTTCAATGTATCTCATAATCTACTGCACCGAATATTATTATTTTGTTGCTGTTTCAAACTTTAAACTCTACACACTGCGTTTGTGTCTCTCACTCACAAAGTAATGACAAGGCATCTGGGGTAAAATATAAAATCCAACTGTGATGACCCTTGATGCCCTTGAAAAAGAGAAACATAAAAAAAGCAGCATATTTATAACCACCTGGTGGACCAAAATGACAATAAAAATGCAATTCATAGCTAGGTCTCCAAACTCAAACTCCTCCATCTGTCATTTGGAGTGAGTAAGGTTTGGCCTTCCCTCTCCCTAGACACTCCACTTGGCTGCATCTCGTGAATTATTACAAAAATATGATAATAACAACAATAAGTTTGTGCTCCGAGTTCCAACCTGAAGGCATGGTTATTTTTGCGCTCTCACTTGTCTGTTCTCGCTTCTCCTGGTGGGCACAGAACAGCTCCCCAGTGAGGTGTGGGGGAGGATTCCAAAATACAAGGATGGAGCTATGAAACAACATGAAACTAGCGGCGATCTCTTAGCCAATCTACTGAATATATTAAAATGAAATGGGGGGGAGAGGGTAATTTTGTTTTGACGGACGAGGAGTGGGAAAATGTGTGTACTATACTATACTACTGTGGGACTATCCTCTCTTCTTTTGGTTCTGGTCCTTGTTTTATTTATTTATCTATGTATTTCTTTCTTTCTTTCTTTATCTATGTATTTCTTTCTTTCTTTCTTTATCTATGTAGGTATTTATGTATTTATCTATGTATTTATCTTTTATCTATTGATTGATTTATCCATCTATTTATTTGTTTATCTATTTGTTTTATTTATTTATCCATATACTTATTTATCAAATTATATATCTGTTTATTTATTTTCTATATTAAATCTACAAACGTATACTAGCAGCAATGATTTTTGATGCTGATGATTTTTTTCAGTTTCAGAATTTGGTCAAATTCATGGTCAACATGAATTTGACCATAAAGACTATGGATGTTTCTGTCTCCTGTCACCTGTGTGGAAAAAGACAATAGAATGTAATTAACACACACATTAATAATAGTGCTATTAAAGTATACCAAATGGGCTTACATTAGTTTTGATCAAGAATATTCCTTAACAATTCAGGAAAGCTAAAATGTGGTCCTTTTTATGTGCTCACATAAGTTTCTAGTTTTGATATTTGTTTGAGAGTTTTGATTAGTGTCTAACTGTGATACTTTTGACATACTATAATAAATAATACATATATCATAAATAAATAAACAAACAAACAATACAAATCACAAATGGGTTGTCAATGCCTTGAAGCAACAGTAACTTTCTGGAAGTGTTATTGAATGATTCCATGGAAAGAGAAAGTTAAAACCATTCTTCAGAACATTCTCCATGCAGATAGATATGTTTTATGTCATACTGAAGGACAACCTTTCAGGACAACAAGCAGGAAGAGACTCCTCCAAGTCATAAGAGTCAAGTTGGTGCAGATACAAGCCTGCTCAGGACCAAAGACATGTTTTTTGGTTCATTTCACAAATATTTTAAATCCCTTTTGACTAAATTTTTACGTACTGGGGCTTTAATCTGCATATTGAGATCAAGCGAGACAGTTGTCAGTCTCAGTATATGACCACACCTCACGTGAAAGCACAACTTCAGACCTAAAGCCTGGATTCATGACTGGCTGCGTGTGCTGGGGTTTAGGTTCAATCCAAAATGATCCAAATGACACGTTCTGATTGGATGATTGTCTCAAGAAACAAAAAATTGACTGTATAAAATAAATACAAATTCATTCAAAGTTGATTCCTCACATACCTAGCATCGAAAATACTATATTTCCAACTTTGCTGTTTACCTCGATTATAAATATAATACAAACTCTAGCCTCCCAATTAAAACTGCAACATTGATTAACTTAATAAAATTATTGACTTTTTGGATTCTCGGTTGCTCGCTGTGCCTCTTCATAATTGCACCACAGCGAGCAGCAGAAAATATTTGATAAAAGTACAGAGCAGTGGGGGGGGACAGGAGGTACCGTAGATGAAAACAGAAATTTGAATCAATCGAAATGCGACGAGAGGAAATGTCATTAAAAGCTCATAAAAGTGAATGTGGCATAATATGGCTCCGTAATTAAAACCTATGTTCTCTCTGTTGCATTTAAGCACCAACGTGTTGAATTCAGTATTGGCTACAGGAATATGTTTGTGCCTAACTGTAATTATGGTCATCTGGGCAAGATCCTAAGCTAGATATCAACTGCTTCTGAAAAATTATAGTCTTGTCATATTTGGGGTTGCTCCGGTGCACGCTCTACCTGCACGCTCAATGTCAGTCTTTAAAATGAGTTAATAGCAATAAGAGTAAATATAGCCGCAAGCGGCAATGATCGGCCCTCGCTACGCCGCCGCCACGCCGCAAGAGGAGGGGGCGCTAACGCGCCCCAATTGTCCTTTTATTACGCCTACTGCTGAATCTGTGACGCTGTCACATCTTCTCCCCTTTGTTTTACCATCAAAAAGCAATTTTATTTTGAATTCTTGGCAAAATGTGCGGCTTTCACGCACAGACCGTGACTCTTAGAATAAAAATTAGGATAACTTTTGATGGTCCACACCTGAAGATGAGTCTCCCCAAATTTCACGTTAATAGGGCTGACGCCCTAGGAGGAGTTGGTGAAAGTATTTATAAGTGTAAGCATGTTCTGGTGATTTCCCCATTGGAATAACATGGGAGGTTTCGATCATCGCTACGGCAAAGCCATAACAATTATGACATGGGTCTCATTTACTTTTTTGATGGGGATGCTAAAATTGAGTTGTGTGTCAAATTTCAGATAATTTCGCAAAACTAAACATTTAACCTCCATATAAAATCTATAGGGGGCGCTGTCGCGCCAAATTAATTAATTTCACTTCAAGTAGGTTTAGGGCAAAGAGTTTAACAACTGATTCTAATTTGATGCAATTCGGACTTTATCTGCGCAAACGGCAGAAATTTTAAATATGGGAGATTTCTGAAATTTTAGTTACAGTTTGCGGCTTCGCCGCACAGAGACCGTGAGAGGTATCAATGTAATTTGGATAACTTTTGATGTCCCACTCCTCAGTAGCATTTTCACCAAATTTCAGCTTTTTAGGGCCAACGCCCTGGGAGGAGTTCGTAAAAGTACGACGTTTGGAAAAACTCCGAAGTCATGTTTAGCCATTTTTGAAGCAATATGGCCGACATTTGGTTCGGGGGACGGCGTTGCCGTAATAATATTTTTTACTTCTCTTGTCACCATCTACCTCTGCGCCAAATTTCATGATTCTACGATCAGATTTTTTTTGGGTCATTTCCCATCTCTCAATGCATTTTTGGTACATTTGGTGGCGCTGACGCGCCAATTTTTTTTATTTTAGAAAAGGGAAATAGCCAGAATGTAGAGAGGCACGATTTTTAGAGGTGTGCAAATTTTTGTGACTTTTCGTCAATGTTCACTGGGTGAAAAATAGGGGGGTTGGTCCCGAGAAGAAGAAGAAGAAGAAGAAAGAAAGAAAGAATATTAAAGCCGCAAGCGGCATCCAACGGCCCTCGCGGGCCGCCGGCCTTCCGACTCTGCTCTCTGCATTTTACAGAGATGGCGCTAACGCAATTGTCTAAGAACTAAGACAGCGACACATTGGACATGTACAATGCTGTGCTTAACCAGTGCAAATGAACACAAATGTCGGTCAAATGTGCAGCTCCAGCGCACAGAGACCGTGACACTTGGAATAAAAATATGGATAACTTTTGATGCTCCGCTTGTGTAGATTATTTTTCCCAAATATGAGCTTGATCGAGCTTTTGCCCACGGAGGAGTTCATTAAAGTGTGAAGCATAAATGTGAACATTTCAAGGATTTGGCGTTTTTGCCATTTGTGACAGTATATTTGCAGCTCCACGGCACAGAGACCGTGGCACTTAAAATCAAAATATGGATAACTTTTGATGCCCCATTTGTGTAGATGATTTCCCCAAATATGAGCTTGATCGGGCAATCGGCCTAGGAGGAGTTGGTGAAAGTGTGAAGCGTGAAAATGTGGTCATTTTAGAGATTTCGCTGTTTTCCCATTTCTGACATATATTTGCGGGTCCGCCACACAGAGACCGTAGCACTTAGAATCAAAATATGGATACCTTTTGATGGCCCGCTTGTGTAGATGATTTTCCCCAAATATGAGCTTGATCGGACAATCGCCCTAGGAGGAGTTTGTTAAAGTGTGAAGTGTAAAAATGTGGTGATTTGAGCGATTCTACGATTTTCCCATAAGGATAACATGGGATGTTTCTGTCAACGCTACGGTTACGCCGTACAAAATATGACTTTGGCTCTCATACTTGTATGATCAGGATGGCAAATTAGAATTTAGTGCAAAATGTCATGTCATTTGGAAAAACTCTATTGTTTATAGGCCACTCTGAAGGCCAAATAGTCAGAATTCTGGGAAACGTTTGCGGCTCCGTCGCACAGAGACCGTAAAAGTTATCCTTAAAATTTGGATAACTTTAGATGCACCACTTGTCTAGAGGACGTACACCGATTTTGAGGTTGGTGGGCAAAACGCACTAGGAGGAGTTCGTTGAAGGGTAAAACATAAAAATGTGGTAATTTGAGAGATTTTGCGGTTTTCCCATAGGGATAACATGGGAGGTTTCTGTCATCGCTACGACTACGCCGTAAAAATTTAGGCATTTTTGTGATTGGCTTTTGTGATCGGGACGGCAAAATAGAATTTTGGGTAAAGTTTAGACAATTTTGGTAAAACTAATTTTTGACCTTCAATGTTAATTCAAAGGTCACTCTGTAGGGGGCGCTATCGCGGCCATTTCAATTTTGTCAGCCTAAACTGGTCCAAACTAGAAAGTTTAACAACTGATTCAAATTTGGTCCTAATCGGACTGGTTTTGATCAAATGGGAGCAATTTTTAGATCTGCAATATTCCAAAATAAGTTGTCCAACTTTGCGGCTGCGCCGCACACAGACCGTTAAAGGTATCTCAAAAAATTGAATAACTTTAGATGCCCCACTTGTCCAGAGGACGTCCGCCGATTTTGAAGTCGGTGGGCAAAACGCCCTAGGAGGAGTTCGTCAAAGTTTGACGTGAACAAAATGACTAACACAGCGTATTTTCATTTTCAAAGGAAGATGGCGGCCATAGGGTAAGTCTGGGGGCGTGGCCACAATAATTTTTTTTGTTCGTTCTCACGAGAGGAATGCGTGTCCCGAATTTCGTAGCTTTACGCCAAAGTTGACCTCGGGGCGTCTCCCATAGGCGCAATGTATTTTGACTTTTGTCGGTGGCGCTGTCGCGCCATTTTTTAACGAAAAAAAAAATGGCCCAGAAAAAATAAAATTTTTCGCCGATTCTGAATTTTGGGCAAAGTTTGGTGAGTTTTTGAGCATGTTCAGGGGGTCAAATTAGAGCTCGAAAAGCAGAAGAACAAGAAAAATAATAAAAATAAAAATAATAATATTTTTAGCAAAAACAATATAGCCGTTTCCACTATAACAACAAATTATACATCGTTTGAAAGCTCTAAGCCTTCCCGATGCCGCCATGGGGTGGAATCATCATTACGAGCGCTTACGCGCTCGTCACTCCCTATTCCGTCGGGATGCCCCGCCCACTCCCCATAGACTTCCATTGATTTGAGCAGATACAAGCATGGCCCATGCCTGCGGCATGGATTCTCGCGTACAGGACGATGCCAGGAGGGTTTTTGAAGGAATGCAGCGCTTCGCGCTGCTGTTGTCAACAATTAGTGAATGGGCTACGCCCATTCACTAATTGTTGACTATTTCTGTCATAGCAGGAGTAAGTATGCATGATCCATGCCTTCGGCATGGGCTAGTTCACTGTACTTGCCAGGGGCGACGGGGCACCAAACATGCGGGCTGCGCCCGCATGTTTGGTAAGACAGTTGCAACGCTGCCTTCGGCAGCGTTGCGGGAGCAATAGGCCCTCCGCCCTGCTGGGGCTCGGGCCTAAATATTCCGATGCGAAAACAATGTTTCCCATTTTTCAAATATCATAAACTATACATTTTCGGAAAGCGCTCGCGCTTTCCTACCTCATGGTGTGGGTCCCTGGTCACTGACGGGTACTTTCGATAATTTTGAGTGGGCTCCGCCCACTTTGTGTTTTTGGCCCTCTATACAGTAATAATGTTCAATTTTTGCATTACATGCTTATATGCACGGAACATGCAAGAGATGGGGAACGTATTCGTGAGCTACTTAGCGCAAATGAGTGCTTTATATGTAAAGTGCTCGTTTAGTGCGAACTTTTGCACGGGCTTCGCCCGTTTACAACGGTAATGTTCCATTTTCCTACAACTAATTAGTATGCACGGGGCGTGCATGAGTGGAGGAGTGCGTTAGTGAGTGTTTGGAAGTGGGCGAGCGCTTCGCGCTCGATTTCGTGCGCACTACGTGCGCACTTTCGCAGCCGTGCTTCGCACGGCCTTACGAGATTAATAGGCCTCTCGCCAGCTTGTGGCGCTCGGGCCTAATAAGGAATACAGGAACAGTAACGGAAAAGTGTCTAATCAAATGATCCGTGCAGAAGAGGATCTCATCAACCTGGCTCAAAGTCAGAAGATATGTATCATACATTGTATAAGAAAATGGAAATGCAGTTGAGTGAGTTTTTTGCATTACATGTTTATATGCACAGAACATGCATGAGTTGGGGAACACACTAGATCTCCAACATGAGGATGCATGAACACTTTACATCATCATCCCCATGTAAAGCATTAATTTAGTACACACTTTGCCCCTTTACAACAATAAAGTGTGATTTTCCCCAACCAATTTGTATGCACGGAATGTGACAAGTGCATTACTGAGTGTTTGGAGATTTTGTGCGCCTCTCGCCAGCTTGTGGCGCTCGGGTCTAATAAAAAAACTCTCAAAAGCACTAAGAAAAAAAAAATGTTACGTTTCTGTGCAGTTAAAACATGTAGTGGAGTAGAACATACAGCCCCACTCACAAATGTAAAAAAAAAAATCCTGTAAAATTTACTTAAGTCAAGTACAGAGACCTACATTTTACTTCCTGTAAGTGCAGTACTTTTTGCCTTTGTACCTTGTTTCTTCCCACCATTGAGGTCCAGGTAGTACTCTTATTCAATTGAAGTTAAAATCCTCATTAAACTAGACATGTTTCCACTGTGGAATTGGCAATGGAGGGTCAAATACAGAGCAGAATTCCAGTGTAACAATGCATTCCTTCAAAAAATGCAGTGGAGCTGTGGCACATAGAAGAAACTGCTGCATTTATGTGGTCCTTGGGTTTCATGTGCTTTTATCTCATAAAGTTGAAAGTTTGATGTCACTCATAATAGTATAATCGCTGAGTCGGCTTTGAGATTTGTCGCAGCCTTCTCAAAAGCCATTCATCCCATTTTAACTCTATGTAGCTGATAACAGTGTTGCATCTCTCTTGCACAAACCTGTTGATCTTTTGACATGGCTAACTGAAAGTAAACACCTAAATGTGGTTTCATTTGATTAGTGTCTTCGTGTTTAAAAGCATCTTAGTGTTTAAAATTTTAGAACTACAATGAACAGAATACGTGTGTTGAATGGACTTTAAAAACACAAAGCAGCTGGATGTGTTGGATTACCACCTGAAGACATCCTAAGCTGTAACTGCTCTGGTAAAAGTGTAACATAAATATGCAGAATACTTTTGCATGAGGAGACAACATTATACCATGGTTTAAAGGATGCATATTTAGATTTAAGATTTTAACCCTGTTCTAATGTTGCCTCATCAAAAACATACCTTGATTTGTATTTTGCTTCATTCACGCTAGTTTGAGGAATTTTGGTTAGAAAGTCCTCCCCCTCTGAGCGTCAGAAACACTCCATTCTGAATTTCCCCGATCTGTGATGTCATAGTCAAAATATGATATGGCTCAGAGATCTTGAGAGCTGTATTTTTCAGTTTAAATTTTAAACATACAAAAGGTCAACATAACTGGAAGACACAGAGACACCATACAAATATTTCAAATAATCCTAAATACGTGGTTTGGCGTAATTATCCCAGTCGGTCCAACGTCCCAAAAAATTTGAACATTTGTCAATTTTGTATTTGTCAATTTTCAAATTTGGTCCAATTGCAATTTTTTACATTTGTCGAATGTCAGTTATAATTGTCGGTCCAGACCTTAATTGTGGTAATGAGTTTGTGTCATTCACTTCTTAGTGATGGCCTTTTTTCCCTCAGCAGCCAGAAGAATGTTCCAGAAGTATCCATTTAGTGTATCCATGGCTGGAGTTTTGAGGCCCAAAAACAGAGGTCAAAGACTGTCTGTAGCACTTTATTGATCTCAGTCCAATAATTCACAGCAAAAGTACAGTCCCAAAAAACATAGTAATCCTCCTGGTCTTTTGAGCATGTTTTTTTTTTGTCACACATTATCAACAGACTCGTTTTGAGCAATTCTCCCGTCAAATCGTCAATCAGTACAACTGGCCAGAGCAAGTCAATAAGTAATTAAAACAAAAACATAATTTGTGTCAGCGCCAATATAAAGTTACTCAAAAGCAAGTTTAAAGGCCAATAACAACACAAATAATACATAATATTTGCCTTTTAAAGCTTTGAGATGCTACAGAATACAGGAGCTTATAATTCTTATATTGGCTTCCTGTGACTGGGGTTCTGCCACAGTGAAGCAGGTGCAAATCTGTATTATTAGAATGACACAGCGATTAAAAAACGACTTTTGGAGCGGAACCAACTATCCTCCTGTTATACCCAGATGTTGGCAGTGACATTTATATTTACTCGGTTACGTGTTTGAGGAATACTTTTTGAGGGAATTGTGCTTCTGACAGTAATTTTCTGACGCCATATTTTTACTCGTACTTGATTTTGGTTACTCTTCCCGCTGTTACCATCTCATGTGGTCAATAATCAACATTTGAACATTTGTAGATGATATGCCTTAGTTATTATTTAGAAATACCAGTAACTGTACCGTATTTTCCAGACTATAAGTCGCACCAGCCAAAAAATGCATCATAGAGAAGAGAAAAACATATATAAGTTGCACTGGAGTATGAAATAAGGTTGCAAGTGTGAAAATAACATGAGTATAATTGTAAGTATATAAATATAAATATAAGTATAAGTTGCACCCTGGCCAAAACTATGAAAAAAGGTGCGACTATATTCTTGAGTACAATTTTCGGCTACTCTACCCAGCTGTCTAGTCATACCTCACTAAATACACTAGCATTTTCCTAATTAACCCAATACACAACATTATCCACAAATGATTAAAAGCCACCACCGGCTAATATTGCACCATTCATCCCAAACTGCCCCGCGTTCGTCCCTTACCCACCGGGGGAACCGTCACGCAACATTAACCCCGTTGTCGTCTTCTCAGCAGGACGTGAGTGAATGAGTGAAGGACGGGGGCAGTGGGCGTGTCTTGGGTCTACGTGAGGGGTCTGTGGGGCGGGGCTTGTGGACATGGATCCCCTCTGAGGCTGGTTCTCTCTCTCTGTCTCTCTGTGTCGCTCCCATTCGCCGGAGCAGACGAGAGCAGGAGGGGAGGAAAGACTCAGCGTGGACCAAAGCAAACATGCTGCAATTACAACTGACGCAAAAAAAAAAAAAAAAGGTAAGGCTTTCTCTGGTTTGGTTTCAATTTGAGGCATTCGGGCGGTCGTTAATGGGTCTCGAAGGAGTGCTTGGAGGAGATAGTTGATTGAGATGTGTTCAGAATAACAACTACACAAATGTAAAGCTTTGGAAGAATGGACTTTGCCAATAAGTGGTGAACGAGCCAAGACTTCCTTCCTCCTTTTATCCTTCTTTTCCTCCCTCGGCTCCTTCAATTTTGTGTTCCTAAAGTTCAACCTTGAGCAGTTTTGGGTTTGAATAGTTGGAATTCTGGCCAAAGCTTTAACAATATGTGGTAATTGATGTTAAGTACCTTTTGTTAATGAGGTTGTTGTAACTTTTGGAGGAAATTTAAGTTGCAGCGAACGGGATTTAATTCAAAGATGCAAAGCAAAGCTACAGGTTGGTTTGTGAACATTTTGGAGACACAAAATGCAATCAATATTTGTTTTTTCTGATAGCTATTGCGGTTTAATTAAGTTTTAATCAAGTGTACAGGCCTGGAGCAGTAACGTTTGAGAGAAAACTGAAATTACATCTGCTAAACTAATCCCACAAATTTAGGGTTGTAAGGTTTTATAAATAACACACCATGCAGACAGGATACTTTGTTGTTTGCAGTGTTACTTTGGACAAAAATGTTTTATTATTTTTATTTATAGTCATGGTTGAGTGAAATATCTTGTTAGTTTTAATCTATTTTAGTCGATAAAAATGTCACGTTAATTGAGTCAACTAAATCTATAATTGTTTTAGTCAAACAGAAACTATGATAAATTGTTTCTTGAACATGAACAAACGTGTCATGTTCCTTGGATGTTTCCTTGCACTGGTTTGAAGCTTTGGGACAGAAAAGTGGAACCTGGATATATCTCCACTTTTATTCATTTATGTTTAGTTTTTATTATTTTACTCGATTTTTATTTTGAATACTGTAGTTGACAAAAATAGCTACTTTGAATCATAGTTTTGGTCAACAAAAATGCGGGATATTTTAGTCCTAGTTTCTGTCTTCATGATCATCTTTTATCTGTTTTTTATTTAGTTTTAGTCAGCAAAAATATGACATTGACAGAAAATATTTTGTCAACGAACACCATCCATTTTCATTCAATTTAAATATCTCCATTGAGACAAGCGGTTGATGCCACCAAACCAATTTACAGGTCGGATCTGTGCCGGGGAGACGCAGCTCACTTCTTTTCTTTGTATTTTTGAGCAATAAAAACATCCAAGATCGATGAGTTTGATTCCACACTGAGACACATTCCAGGCAAAACAATATCATCTCTGCCCACGTTCACACTGCAGGTCTTTTCTTCCCCCCCCCCCCCCCCCCCCCCCAAATATTTTCGTGTGTGAATGCAACAGCCCTGAAGGTGTGTGATGGGGAGAAGAAAACAAAGTGCTTTGGTCACATTATGAGACAGACAATAATGAGGAGAAACCATTAAGTCAGCCTATAGTCATCTTTATCTATTTTGACTTAACTAGGCATAAGCTGAGATTGTATTTTTGTCACACTTTACAAAGCCGTTCGATCCAAAGTCTGTTGAACTGATTCATTCATTTTCAAATTGAGTCTGAATGTAATTTTCATGTCAATTATAATGTCGGTCCAGTCCTTGTTGGTTCAGTTTGTGTCTTTTCTTTGTGACGGCCTTTTTTGCTGCAGCCAGAAGTATGTTCCAGAGGTATCCATTTACCGTGTCCATGGGAGGAGGTTTGAGGGCCAAATACATAGTTCTGAAATCGAGTTGGATGGTGGCTGCAGTATTGATGGGCCCCCTGGGGACCACAGTTTCTCCAACATACTGTAAAGCATTACCTTGTGAATAGTGAGTACTCTGACATGGTGCTATATAATATGTATATAATGGTAATATATTTAGTAGAATGATTGTCCAGATTTCCAATGCACTGATATACTTTAGAAATTATTCCCCTTGAAAGTTCTGATTTATGTAAGCCTTAATAAAAATTCACGTCAGAATTATATTATGGCCGTTGCTCTTTTTT
Organism: Eucyclogobius newberryi; assembly: GCF_026437365.1. Lineage (NCBI taxonomy): Eukaryota > Metazoa > Chordata > Actinopteri > Gobiiformes > Gobiidae > Eucyclogobius > Eucyclogobius newberryi. The sequence goes on along the minus strand of NW_027315834.1, from coordinate 11,885,268 downwards.
ACACTTCTTGGTTATAATAACTCCTTATTTGTAAATATCTATAAAAGTCCTGTTAATACAAGCAAAGCGATTCTTTCAACATATCAAAGCTTTTCATTTTATTATCTTTTACAATATGGTAGAAAACTCATAATATACATTTTGTAAACCAGACCTTGAATCTCAGATCTGTTGTGCTGTTTGGTACAAAACCTTGATCATATAAAACTGACAGCTTAAGAGTTTAACATCTTTGTATGTTTTGATTAACTTCTTCCATGTTGTAAGCGCAGATTTTACACAGGGATTTTTAATGTCCTCCATTCAACCCAACCATCTGCCAATAAGCCTGAACAGGAACCTCCGGCACAACATTACTCAATATTTGTGCATTCAGACTGCAGTTTTGTTTTGTTTTTTCAAAAAATTTGATTCGAATCACATAACTTAACTCACTTAACAGCACATATGCAAGTGGTTTGGGTTGCATTTGAATAAATCGGATTTGGGCTATTCACAATGTCATGAAAAAAATCAGATCTAGGTCACATTTTGGAGAAAAAAAAATCAGATTCTACCAGCAGTGTGAATGTAGCCCATGGAAACAAGCCGAAAACCTTTTGTAGTGCACCTTTAAGAGTACATTTTAAAGCTAAACTAGGCATATGAGTCATGGAGATTTGGGGTGTTTGAGCTCCTCATGTGGAGAAGGTGGTGTTATTTTGAGCTGAAACCAGGATGTGCATATCAAATGAAACCACTTGATCCGTTAAATTTCCTGTTGCAAGGATATCATTCTCTCCTGAAACATATTGTCTGCCGAAACAGTAAAGAGGAAATTAAAACAAAACATTTCTTTGTGGAGATGTAATTTTATTGGCGCAATTGTTAATCTGAAGTTTTTTTTTACATTTGAAGAATTAAACGATCCATCCAATAGATTATGTGAACAAAACAATCATAACTATAATTTGACTGAATGATCTTAACATTCCTACCCTCAACAAACTTGTTAAAGGGGATTGTGTGACTGTACTCAAGATGTTTTGCTTTGCCTGGAATGTTCCACAGAAAGGTGTTATCTATTTCATTTCATCCAAGGGGGGGATGAGAGAGAAGGGAAGGCATGCAGCAAATTGTAAGAGCCAGGATTCAAACTCACAGAGCCATGCATATGTGCGGCCGCCTTAAACACTCGGCTAAGGGGCTGCACTCATTTCCTGTTTATATTGCGCAATATATTATATACAAAATTAACTATTATGAGCTTCTAACTTGGTTATGACTGCGTTTCCTAATCATTAAAGTTACTCAAAGTTGTATTTGAGTAACTGTCTTGCATGTTTGTGTATTCTTGTATTGTCCTGCCACTGAAGCTTGAGTGCTCAGAAAATTCCTGTTTTCACCGATCCCCTATCCCCACCCATATACCTGTACATACAAAAATGAATACTCCGGGTCATTCATGTAGGGTTAAAAGATGTCACGTAGCAATTTACCAACAATAACAACACTTAAATCAAAATGTGCTGCCTGTTACAAAATGTCGCTCTGAATATGTATAAAACAGTTATCTGGGTGACATCAGACTATTTTATCAGTTCTGCCGGTTTGAACAGGAAGTCAATGAACCCGATACTAATAATAAGCCATTTTAGATCAATATTGCAGTTTACAATGAACAAAATGTAAAATCACTGTCTACTTGTGTTTTAGTTTACCTGACAGAAAGCACATAATTATGTCAATCATGAGGTCTGTGGGCGCCACCTGCTGTCCCCGAGTGCAATGCCATACTATGGAACATTCTAGGCAACGCAATAACATTACTCCTGATCTTGATATTCAGGAGTAGCTGCAGGATTAACTTGGTTGTGTTTTGGGCGCTCAGAGCAAACCAAACTCCACACAGAAAAAGTCACACACAGTCCCAGGACCCTGTTGCCGTGAGGCCAGGGAGCTTACCAGTCTGCCACTGCGTCGCCTGCCCTCTCAAAACTGTTGACATCTCCTTGCTCAAACTTTTGCTGCATAATCGATAAGTGTCTTTCCGTTACACAATGGTGCGTCTAGTGCAACGCTCCTGGGAAACTGTCTGACTGCGGCGCTGCGTTCTCACTCCCTTTAATGAGCTTTGAAATGATGGCAAAAGACGGCAAAATGTCCTGCCATCTTGATTTATACGAGAGAGAATGTGACATGCTACAATGACGGCTGGGTTGAATCATTTGGCTGGGTAACTCCTCCGCAATGTTTCCACTGCTCAATATTTCATTTCATATCAATATTTCCATATTGAAAACTTGGACGCGTCGTGACACTTTAATGTAAAGAGGCACGACTGCCAACTACAGCTCTTTGGGTATTTATTAAAACGTTTGGTGCTGTGGAGTAGTCCCTTATAAATTTGCTCTCCAAACCTAAGATGTGACGCTAAAAAAATTTTCATCCAAGAAGACTTATTATGCCTTTTCAAGAATTAATATAACATATAACTTATTTATATAACACGTAAAGCACAGTATTGAGCTAAAAAGGCTTGGTAGCAGAAACAGGTCCATTCACTTCCTGTTCAAACCTAAGCCCCGCCTCTTTATTGAGACGTTTCACTGTAGCGATTAGCCGAATTTGATGTATTTTATTGTTGATCAATTGCAGTGTAACAATTTTGAATCTGTACATGTATGACGTGGAGTCTGAATTTGTTTATATAATAATTGCAGGTAAGTTCAAAGAGTGGGCGGAGATAGGGGTTAGGTGAAAACCAAGCAGCACTCAAGCCATCAAGACAGAAATAGATGGTTTTTTTTTTTTAAAGCAAAATTTACAAATTTAAGACTGTGTTGTTTTTTCCCCCCACTGTGCCGTCTCTAAAATCTGCACCAGCCACTAACTGACATTTTCAGACAGGGAATTAAGTAAAGTGCGTCGTCCAAGTACACAACGACGACAAGATTTAAATTCTCATCTGTTGAGTTGGGTGCAAAATTTAAAGCTATTCTTGTCACATTAAATATGACATTCATACCATGTTATCAGGTTGAACATTGGCAGGTTTGTTCCACCTCCATGCCCATCAAATGTCACATTTGCATTGAGTTGAAGCCTTGTTTGCATGTTGTTTGGATGGGTGTATATAATATAGTGGCTACTTACCATTGAACACGACTAAATCTGCTGACTTACGACATGGGAAATCATTGCTATTGACCTTTAAACATTCTCTCGAGTACCTTTACTTTGGAATTTCAAGTTTTAGAACTCAAAATAATGTATGCATTGAAAAGCACGCATTATTTTGTATTGGTGAGGCATTTCATCATCAGGATTGATTGGTGTTAGCGCGTCATTAACTGGCAACAGAGGGAATTACAATGTGGAAAATACAAAAATCTGCTTGTCTCCACATGCTTAAAAAGTTGTAAGGACTGCATTTTGATGGCAGAAATGCTCAAATGAGATTTTTGATTCATGGCCTCGAAAATAGTGCAGAAATTTATGGTATGTTCCAGGTATGTTTTTGATAAGGAAACTATAGTTAAAAGCTCAAAAAGGTACATCTTACGTAATGTGTCCATTGAATCATTTGCTCACTAACGCAAAGGTTTAATTACTGGCCATAAACACTGCAATCCTTGAGAAACACCCTTCAGTCCCCCAGTCTCCCAATCTCTGATTTCAGTTGATGGATAATTCCTCAATCTAAAATGCTCAAAACACTCAACAAATGTGACAATTTTTTATCGTGTCCGTTGGAAAAGGACGAAAAAGCCACACACACAGCTCTTTTCGTAGCTTCATAGTCACCCCTAAATGAAACCAAAAAACAAAAAGTCCAATGGGAGACTTAAACTTAATTTAAAATTAGCGCTCTCTGGAGAGAGCTTGGTGCAGTGTCCTCTGAAGGTCGCCGATAAACCCTGACTAGAGTTAGACCAGATCGGGGAGCACAGGAGACTGATGCCCCTGGATGTCTCTGTGATGTCAGCAGTGGAGTGTGTTGCTGTGAGACGTGAAGGCAGAATACGCTCAAGGCGAGGCTGCAGGTCAATAGTGTTTGCATACAAAGAGGGTCTGCGCGAATGGATGCATAAGCACTTGGATATATGCGGTAAACGTGACTTTTACCCTTTACATACCCATATTTTCAAAGGGTAAATCTACTTTACTTCTGTAGATACAGTCGTTGATTCAGTTATTTGTACGCCCCGCTCCCCATTGTATCTATATCATTAAGATTCCACCATGTTTTGATAAAATCCACTAAATTCAGTGACTCAGTGATTATACTTAAGAAACAGTCACAAAAAAGTAACAAGAACTCCTCTTCAGCAATTAAAAATGAAAGCTTCAATTACATCTCCCAAAGCTCTATCCATGTCTTTTTCTATTCTACTGTGGCTCATGGTGGAAGCGTTTGCCCACTAACCCCAAGGTTTATAGTTCAATCTCCACTTTGGCAATGAGTGTTGTTAAGCAGAGGAGGATTTTTTTTGGCTGATCAAATTCACTAAATAAATTGACTGAATAAATAAATAAATCTGCCCCTCTGACTGCCACCCAATCATTCACGCACTCACCAAATCTACCTACTTTACATAATAAATAGTAGAGTTTTGTTGGGAATTTTAGCCAAAAATGTGCTTCAACAACGAGCTACGTGAGTTTATTTGAATAGTTCCGAGTCATGCAGCGGTGCGCCAAACAGAGTGGATAGAGCAGCAGGCTTTCATTCTCTGAGCAGTTTAGATAAAGTTTACAGAGAGGACGATGATATGGTGCATCGCTTTTATGCTTTTTATATTCACTTTCAATAAGCAGCCGTGTTGTGTAATCGCAGCTTCAAAGAGCACACATTTCCTCAGCGAAACAAGACACATCAGGTTTCAAAAAGCTTCGGCTCTTATCATACACTTAGGACATGCATGAAATTACTGCCATTTAATGTGTAAATCTCCAACGTGTGAGTACCTGAGAGAGTCAACGAGTGAAGCTGTATGTCCTGCTGTGGGAAACCATTCTGCACAGGCTCATCTCTCTGCTACACCGGCACAATATGGGCTCTAAACTTTTATTATGTTTCTAACTTAAAGACTAGCAGGTGAACTCTCGGTTCTTGTTACATTGCCACCCTGTGTTGCATCGGCTCCAGTAGAAGGCGGGGTGCAAGTGGAGATGTAGCGTGGATATAAAGAATCACATCGAGAGCGGATTTAATAAGAAGATGTAATAACTCGTATAGTAATTTAAACTGAAGCAATATATACAGTATGTAAGTGTGACCGGTACGTTTGATCGGTCCTTTTTGCAGATCACCAGTCGCCGTTATTTTGCTGTGATCGGTCGACCATGTCTGCCAGCCAATTATTCTTCGCAGCATCTATATTGTTTGTACTGTGTTAGTATTTTGGGTGGTCGTCAAAGAGGGGGCTTAAATGAAAGTGATTGGCACATTTCAGTTCTTAGCAAAATGGACAATACTCACTTCCAATGATATTCTCGCACATTAACACTCTAATTATTGTGGGAAGTGTTCTTTTTGCTAAATAAAATAAAATAAATGCTGTTGGAACACTGTCTGCCATCTGTAAGGATAATTGTGTCATATTTGAGCTAAAAGATAAGATAATAAAGATAATATTTTGAAATACCAGGTCATGAAGTATAATATATTATCAGTATCTCTAACAGGAAACTGGCATCTTACATCGGCCCAGATGTTTACCCTTTTTGTCCAGTGTGATGGTTTGAATGTCTAGCTCTGCTGGTAAAATCGACAATTTGGTTCAGCCCTGCAAACAAATCTCTATCAGTTTGTCCCAGGTCAGCTGTGGCTTCAGAAGTACCTCACCGTCACTGTCCATGGAAAGTAAATGTATCCTGTGAAAGTTATCTATGGTATATCTATAATTAAAATAAAACACAAATGTGCAATATAATGTAATATTTGAAGGTACAGAATACAACTTTTCCGGGGGGTCCACCAGAAAAAACGTAAAATACTCTTGAACATGTATTTGGGGACAATAACTTCCCTGACAAGAGATCAGGTGTGGGATCCCTGAGGTCTTCTAATTTCCTTTATGCCCACATTACACCAGGGAGCAGATACGCCTTGTTAGCCAGATTACAAAGAGGTTCCATTATCTGAGTTTTGAGAAAAGGTTTGTATCGGGTCAAGCAGGAAGTTGGTGAGGAACCTGTGCCAAATTAAATATGCAAATTACTTTTTTCGCTAACGAGAAGAGAAGATGATTAGTGATTAGCTGCAGCAGTGGTGAACAGGAAGGACGGAAAGAAAGGAGGAAAAGCTCTGAATCTCTAGCAACAAAAGAAAGACACATAAAATCGCTATTGTATTCATCTTAGCGCTTTTACATCTTGTCCATTCTTCATTGTTTTGTTGTGATGGTGGGTTACTGTTTCCTGTCCACAATCGCCCCAAGGCAGGCTAATGAAAATGTGGCAGTGAAACAAAAACCAGATTGTGTGGCGTCTTTCTGTGGAGAGTTGTTTTCTCTTTTCATGTTTTCTTGGTGTGTGGGTGGGTGGGCTGCCTTAAACATGCACAAAAGACCCTTTAGATGTTTGGAGACAGACCACCTGCATTCGAAAGGCCGCTGCCGTTACAAATGTGGACTCTAGAGATGCTGCGGTCAAGATTTTTGAGGCTCATCATATTGACTTCAGCTCAGTTAATGCAAACAATTTTCGTATCAGAATTTTAATGAGAATACTTTATTGATCCTCAAAGTAAATGATTCAGTTGCTGCAGCTCAAATAGATACCATAATACAACAAACACACAAAGGAACATAAATAGAATGAATAAAATTAAAACAATTCTACATTTACAGTGAAATGTATAATAGTATGGCATTAGACTTCATGGAAACAAGCAGGTGACACCAACAGGCCAAGTTACAGGTCCGATCTGTGGAGAGGTGACGCCGCTCATATTAGGAATGCACGTCAAGGTATTTTTGAGCAAAGAAAACACATGTAATTCAACAAATGCTATATATATATATTCACATTTTGTATATCGTGTAAGATATGTAAACGAGAGTGTGTAATTTCTATGATTAAAAAAAAGCTCTACTTATAGTTATATAGTTATACCAGGTTTAAGTATTGTTTTATTTTTTTAAGTATTATTATTCTTTATTATTTTTATTTGATCTATTTAAGTTACCTTTTTTTATTATTCCACTTATGTTCCTAATCTGTGTTTCTGCACCTAATCTGTGGTGCAACACTGGAATTCCCCCATTGCGGGGCAAATAAAGGTTCTCTTATCTTGAATGCCAAGCAGTAGAACATGCCATGGCAACGCAATGACATCCCCACAGAGACAAGCAAGTAGCAGAACCCCATCAGAGAAGTTACAGAGTGCACCTTTAAGAAAAAAGCTAGATTATCAATATTTACCGACATGTCCGACAAATCCAGCTGTCCCCAGAACACTTGAGCTGGAGCACAGGAAGTGGAGGCCCTGGAGAGATGGGTCCTCAGCAGACGCCTGACCTTTGAGGACAAACATCGCGGCTCCACCACCATCAGCACGTTCACCATCAGGCTCAGTCAACACCACACGACCTATGACGGGAAAGAGCTAGTTATTTCAACACTCAAGAAAATGATGTTGACTTTAAATACAAATGTTTTACCTATAAATATATAATGCAAATTGAAAGGATACATTGCAGTAGAGTAAATTGGAATACTTGTGTGCACTAGAGCCAGATAAAAGCGACTGGAATAAAACATTCTCTAGATTTATACTTCAATAAATATAATTAAAAAAGAAATAATTAAATGGAAAACATTACACAATAGATTTATATAAAGTAGCGTTGAACAATTTTACACAGAGGGGTCAGTTTGGTCATCCGCACGTCCTCCATCACAAGCCAAACTCAAACAGAACCGTGCAATCAGATTTGTTTATTTCAGTGAAACAGAGGAGCTCATTTCACTGGGAACAAAATCAAACCTCTCTCACCTCAGATTAATGGAGTTTTTTTTGGATGTTTCTCTGTCCAGGTGATGTTTTTCCCCTGATAGGAGAACCTGTCCAGCCTGTCAATCACAGCCATCTGAGCTCGAGCAGATAAAAACAGTGATCAGACTTTTATAGTTATTGAACAGTAAGGGATGGAGCAGCTCTTCCCCCCCCCCCCCCCCCCTTTCCCTCGGATGCCGACTGTATTTATTTTAACGATGTTGTAATGATTTTTCTCTAATCATTAGCCTGTAGGTCGATTGATTATTTGCCAGTTTGAGTAATTCTGTATCGACCTGCAAAGACTTGAGAGGCTTGAGTTGCTCAGACAATAACAGTTTGACCCCATCACCTATCACCGCCCACAGTGCTATAGTTTACAGTTCAAAAATAAAAACACTTTCAATTAAAATCTGCTGCTCATTAAGGTTGTAATCGGAGAATCAGTCTACGGACCTGTTTCTGTGATGAATTAGTGTTAAGTCAGAACACCTACAGTGACCCAGCCCCAATAAAGTAGTAGAAAGTTGTTGAAGACCACCAGCAGTTACTTTAAATGATCTGTTTTTAATATCTAATCTGTTGTAGGAGAAAACAATCAATTTAAGGAAGCGAGGTGCGCTCTCGGGGCATAAATTAACCGCTCGATTTGCATAATTTACCGCCACAATGAGTAATGCTGGCAGTTCATGAAAATAAGGTCGCTTCTACGGAACTTTAGCTCATTATGTTCAGATTGCACCGATGAATGGGGAAGAAGTTGCAATTTTTGTACTCCCTTTCAAAATAAAAGAGGAATTAACGCTAAATCATTTCAGACGTGTATTGTTGCCTTTAAACATGGTCTTGTACCTTTTTGCTTTGGCATTGCATGTTTTCAAAATAATGTATCTATTGAAAGAACACATTACTTTACATCTTTGTGATTTGTGTTAGCACTCGATCTACTGGCAGCAGAGGGGATTACCATGGTGAAAATAAACAAAGGCTTCACTCGGCATGCTAATAAAAACACACAGTTGTAGTGATTTGATGGAGATGAGTGCGTAGAATGATTTATGGACTTTATGGACTATGGACAGATCTCTAGAGCTCTATCTTTGACATCACAAAACAGGGACATTTGGAACTAAGTGTTTTCCGAGGCTCAGAGGGGGAGAACACTCACTTATCAGGCAATTTTGAACGAAGCCAAACACAACTCCAGCTTTTTGATGAGGGAACAATGTTTTGTATAATATGTTTCTGCAAAATTTGTCCTTTTACATATTAATAAGATATAAATGATTCACTGCAATTAGTTTCTAAAAGGCTCACAACTTTCAGGGAACAAGATTTGAAATTTGGTTGTCTCAGCCTGCTAATTGTCCATCACCTCAATTTCCTGGCTTGTGATTGATAAAAACGTTTTATGATTCGATGCAGACAGATTTGGAAGAGCTGCTTTTACAATATTGACTAGCGCTGTATTGGAGCAAAATGGATTTGTCTCTGAAAATGGGTACAGGGCCCATAATTTCCCTTTAAAGTATCATTTTGGCAATAAAGGTTGAAAATTCGTAACTCAAAATACTTCACACCTCTCTGTTGCCTGTAGATGGCAACAGACACTCAATCCATAATCATTTGCCGGAATAAACGGTATGGTCTCATTTTTGTTCACTTTATCAAAGCTGTATAAAGCCGTGTTTTTAGAAATTGTTCACTTTTCTTATTCCTTGAACAGCATTATTTTTTTCCCACACATTTTTTGTTTTGCTCAGAGAAAGTTCAATCACACAATAAATCTTCCTTACAAAGTTAGAATGAGACTAACGTTTTACTTTAAAAAGTTTATTATGGAACTCTGGATGTCTCTTGCTTGTTTCCATGGAGATGTTAAATGCTTTGAACAGGAATTTTAGTAATGCTGATGTATTTTTATACAGTTTTTCAGTCCAAGCACCTTTGTGATCCGTATTAAAGGCGTAATGGATGATTTTTGGCGCCAAATCTGAGTCTTATTTCCTCGTGGCGTGGACTGCCGATTAGTCCTGCCACGTATCAATCATAGGATGCACCTGCAGCCTCGTTCTGGCTCGTCCCCAGGAGAGCAGCACGTTTCCCTGTGTCTAAGCGCATGGATCTATCATAATATAGTTCCCTCAGTGTACTGGGCAAAATTAAGACAGAGAAAGACAGTTCGAGCTGACTCAGAAGAGGCGGAAATCTACGGAGATGAGAGATGCAATCTGTCGCGCTAATAAACAAACGCACGTCTAGCCGCGAGGCTTTTCTCTGCTTCCGCACGGGGGGAGTGCACATGCGCACTTCCGCTTGAGTTCTCAAATCGGCAAAAAATCGTCCATTACGCCTTTAATGCAGTGTCTAGTATGGCTTTGTTTTCATGAGATTGTTCTGTGTCTTTTGAATTTGATGTTCCACAATAATACACATGTACCTTGAATTTTTTTCTGTAGACTTAATTTTTAGACTTCATTCTTTAGACTTCACTCTTTAAACTCTTTAAACTTTAGACACCCCCAAGGCGCACTGCAGGGGACCTTCCTGTCGCCAAAGAGATCTATATGTTTAATGTCATACTGTGGAACATTCTAGACAAAGCACTGATCTCTTCTCCATGGAAGACCCTACACCAGGACTATTCAACATAAGGTTGAGGGGCCGGATTTGGGCAATTCAATCCGGCCCACGACCTATCTTCCAATTATTCAAAAAAAAAAAAGGTGTGATTCTGGTTTAGCACTAGTTTTGACCTGGTTTGGTCTTGGTCTACTCCTGGTTCAGACCTGGTTGGTACTGGTCTAGTCCTAGTTTAATTCTGGTTTCAAACTGGATGGGCACTTTTGCAAAACAATATTGTAAAACATTTTGTATTTTGTTATTTCTCACAAAAATCTCAATTTATTGAAACAGTGTTGGGGATATTTTGTGCAACCCATAATATTGTTACAATATTGGCGTGTTGTGCACCTCTGGACAAGTGGCCTTGGCCCTTGGGAAAATCAAGTTGGATATCCCTGGCCTACACCAAGGTACAGGTCAGGTCTGTGACCTGTAATGATATTATGTGGAACAGTACAGGAAAAGCAATAAAGTCTGCATGGTGATAAGCAGACACTCACAGCAGAACAATTATATTACACATTTAATGAATTGGCTTGGTCAGTAAGCTAAATGGCCCAAAAACCAAAGTAATCATAAAGGCTTAAACATCTGTACAGCACTTCATGTATCATTGCCTTCTACCTTGATGCCAACAAACATGTTGATTCTTTTCCAGACATTTTGCCAGCACAGTTTGAGGGAATGTGTTTTGTGGCTGTTGGGGTTTGGACAGTGGAACCTGCGCTGTGCAAACTTGAGCCGATGACAGCCAAGCACTGCCAGCCCGAGCTCACAGTAAACCCACAAAACTAAAAGGCTTGACTTAAAAGACACGGCGGTGCCAACAGAGACGTGAGGACTGAGAACTAGAGCCTTCCAGTGTGGGTCCAGGAAGGTCTGTCTTTGGGATGACGCTTGATGATTGGTTCTGTACAGCGGTTTACTAATAAGCTCACATTTATACAGCATATTTATACCTCTATTGGGCAGTCAAAAAGCTGCTGTAACCATTTCCCCCATTTTCAAATCGTTAAAAGGATGAGGTAGTGCATTTAGCTGTTGAACTGTCTCACAAGCAACAAACACTTCACAAATGTTGTGATCGATGAATGCTTTCAAAGTCCAACAGGTTTTTGCTATTAACCTTATCACAAAGAAATATATTGTCAACATTAGAGAACCATAACATTTTGGGAAAGAAAGATTGCCCTAACGCCCTGGAGAGAGCGGCGATTGAACAGTGGTCTGCGGAGACACGCTCTACCAACTCTACTCGTTTGAAGGGAATGTGGAGAAATGTGCTTTTTGTTGTTAGCAGTTAAATAGCTTCAAAGAGCAAAGAAAGCCGCTGGGAGCACTCTGCATGGCGTAATCACAATGACAATGATGCGGCAACACTGTCAAAGGCGCCTCTTGCTCGAATCACTTAAACAGTAGAGACTTGTGACATTTACAGTTTATCTCTATTGATCGCAGCATCTGTTGTGTGCCCTCTCAAAAGTGTTCCACATACGCCGTGTTGGGTTTCTCTTCATCAAAGTCAAGCTTAAGATGTCCCGCACAAAAAAATGTAGGCTGCGGTAAAATATTCAATGTTTTGGTGATTAAAAAGGGTGGTTTTTTTCACCTTAAAGGGGATGTACTTGATTATTTTTTTTTGTCATGTAATAAAGTAAAATGTGTCTTACGCCAGTACAGATGTATTGTGGAAGCAAATATTAGGGCGGAAAACAGATTTCAGTGTGCTGTCTGCATCTAATTATAGAGCATTGTATTATCCGCGAAACAGGTAGTGCGTTGTTAGCATGCTAGTTGTTGCTAGTTTTACTGTGACGGGAAAACTCACTCTGGAGTTTGGAAAGTAGTGAAATGTGCATATAAACGAATATATAATGTAATATATAATAATATTTTGTTTGCTGGGAATGAATTAGGCAAGTGAAGGATACATGTGGGCTACAGCTGAGGGAAATAAACCAGTTTTTCACTTTTTGAAGACTGTAAAAATCAGGTGCAGCACCTTTACGTTTGTGCAGATTTAACAAAGAAATACTGCTGTTAAAAGGAATTAGGGTCCTGAAAAATAATAATATATTATATTGCAAAATATCATGTGCAATTTATATTGCAATAATCGTATCGAGAACCGTGTATCGTGAATTGTAGACAGTGGTGGAAAGTAACTAAGTATAAAAGTATCATACTTTTTTTTAGGTGTCATTTTACACTGGATACTTTTTACTTTTACTTCACTTCATTTGAGAATAGGAATCTGTACTTTCTACTCACTTTTAACTACACTGAAAAGTAAATGTATTTTTTCCTTATGGTTTTAGACCTGCTGAAATGGCTGAGGTGTTACTTTTTAGCATGTTCATGTGGACGTATTGCTTACATTTTAGAATTCCAAGTTCTTGGCTTTGAGCAAAGTAAAACAGATTTGTAAAGTAAAGTAAAACAATTTGAGCTCTCAGAATCTGTGTGAATAACTTTTACAGTTTAATTGAGTGCTTCATCCACCACTGATTGCCTACTGTATCTTGAACCTTGCTTGGTTCTTACATCGTTATTGATTGACTTTCCAATTATGTTTTTCTTTTGTGAAGCATGTGCTTAATCAGCAGCTTGTGGTAATGGATTGATGGTGGTATAGGTTTTCTGAAGCGAGTCGGCGGATGGGAACTTACAAGGACAGCGCACCCTCTGCACCTCTGGTAGTTTGCTCCGATGGATGAGAGCCGCAAATCGTCCTATAATGAGGTTCTCTGATGATGGCTCAAAACGGCAGAGAAAGGGGCCGGGCCACGGTGACATCCAGACAACCCAATCTGCAAAACAAATATGTCCTGCAGCATCTCCATCTCTACTCAACCGTCTGTTAATGATCTCACCGCTGATGAAGGGACTCGGAGCGCACATTTGGACGGGAAATGCTGGAGGATCGAGCTGTACCAGGACCAACCGCACCGCTGAGGATAAGTGGTCTTTATTTCACGACTGAGCGCTTTAGGTCAGATTGGTGTGGAGATATTTTTTGGGGGAAAGGCTGAGTCACTTCATTCATCCTGGTGGATTTTTGTTCCGTTTACGTGAAGAAACTACATTTTTAAACAACTATTATCTCTATTGTGTTCAAAAAATATATAAAACTGGTATACAAAAGCTTTTCTTTTTGTCAATTGCTATTTGATTTCACCTAATGAGCCTCCAGAAAAGCTGTGTTCACATTTTAGAATTCTCTCCAAAGGAATTTCACTGCTTTTGAAAGAAACGTCCCAAATGCTGAACCTCATTATTTGTAACAGACTGGCTACACAAACTGAAGCTATTGTTTATTTATGCTGGCAGAGAAGATGTTGAACTTTTTTTTTCTTTCTGATTTCCTGTTTTTCTTGTCTAATTTTGACAACTTCACTGAAAAAAAGGCCTGCTGTGGTCTGCGGCAGTCCGGAGAATATTCAAGCCAACAGAAAATATCTCGCACTTTTATTTGTTTTATATTTTTTGGCCTGTAGGCTTTATTAGACAGGACAGCCCAGCATGAAATGGGGATGAAAGAGAAGGGAGGACATGCAGCAAACTGTCAGAGCCGGGATTTGAACTCACAACTCTGCGGTTACACGTGGAGCCTGGCAGCAGCAGCTACACACACCAAACTTTACAATCTTGATCTGTCAAAACCTTCTTCAGTACATGTTGACGGATATGTTGATATTTAAGTCTATTGTATGTCTGATTGACAGTCTAAATCCAAAAATGGAGCAGAAATTTAAATTTTTACACCATTTCTCAGTAAGAATGGGTTCTCTCAAATAAAGAGAGAAGGGCCAAGATATCAAAAATCCCCTCTGTATTTTTATGTATTCAATTAATTCATTTATTGTATTTAATATGTCAACAAAATGAAGCAAGAAATGGAAACCTGGCTCTGTATTTTTTTTTCTGATTTTATAGATCTCAAGTACGACATTCATACACATACAAAATGCTGTTTTTTGAATGTGTTTTGACACGGTGAAAAACTTGTCATACGTATTGTCATATCTAATCCTATTCACCTGCACTGTCCCATCTTAAACTGAACTCAAAATGACCTCACTATCACTTTATTACTTAATATCTGCTACACACTCTCTGGATGACATTGATCCGTGGTGTCGGAGAACACTTCAGCAGCTGGTCTGTCAGGAGGAGGTCGTGTCAGAGGAGCCGTCTGTAGGTTCCCCTGTGGCTCTGTAAAACCCGATTATGGGCCTGTGCGCGGACATAATGGTATAAATAGACATTAAGCTAAATTAATCAGTGGATTAATGAGCACTCTTGTTTAAAAACGGCTTGATTTGCAGAACCGTGTCCTCTGGATGACTGCCAAACAATTACGTTTAGTACTAGGTCATATTTATGTCAGCATAGGTGTGTCGGGTGTGCGTAAAGATGTAGTTTTACAGAGCTGTGAAAGGCTGGCCCATGGAGTATTACTGATGGATTTTAGCTCAATATTGGGACTGAGGTTTTGGTGAAATATCAACTTGCATTTTTTCGGACATGTATTGTGATTGGATTTGCTATTAATTTTTAAATCAGTTAAAACTATGGACTGCTGCTGAACTAATCACCATATGCCCTTCAGAATATGTTTGTAGAGGTCTAAATAATTATAGTGTTTTCAATCATGCATCCATTCATATTTAAATGAAGAGGTAATCATTTGCAATTAAGCTTGCGGCCCCACATAATATCAACAAATTATATGGTCCGGCCTAATATCAGATGACATAAAACCTGGTGAAAGTTTGATGAAAGACAGGTCAGAAGTTCAGGTGGCAAAGGTTTGGATATGATTTGGGATTATTCATCTGTGGCTTTGTGGTTAATGCTGTTCAGTGGTTCAATCCCAGCTCGGCCCAATGCATGTCGTCGTCCTTTAATAAAACACTTCCTCATTCTAGTGAATAGACTGTTTAATATGAACTTTCCAAACCAAACATCCATCCATCCATTGTCTTCCGCTTTATCCAGTTGTTCATCCTTTATCCATTGTAGAGGCAGCAGTCTGAGCAGTGAGGCCCATTTCCACTTCCTCCAGCACAGGGACACATCTGGAGTGTTTCCACTTGCTTTACTTGGACCTACTCTACTCTATTTGGCCTGGTTGTGTTTGTATTACAGAAACTCCATTGTAACCATGAATACCAACAGCGTGTTGACCAATCAGTGACAGAACGGTTAAGCAGGGCTGGTGGAAATGCTACAAACGAGGTGAGTAGAATAGAGTAGAATAGAGCAGTAGAGAGTAGAGAGTAGATTGTAGTAGAGTGTATATCAGTGGTCCCCAAACTACGGCCCGCGGGCCACAGCCTTTCAATCCGGCCCGCCCAGCTTGTCCAAGTTATATTAAAAAAAAAAAAAAAAAAAAAAAAAAATATATATATATATATATATATATATATATATATATATATATATTTTGCCGTAGGCTTTATTAGACAGTAGATGGAATGAGAGAGAAAGGAGGACATGCGGCAAATGTCGGGTGTCGGGATTCAAACTCACGATATTGTAGCTGGCCGTTCATTTGACCTTTCGCCTGTAATGCCCACATTTCCCCAATAGATGGCACTGCTCGCACATAGTGCACTGCTCACTGCTCGCACATAGCGCACTGCTCGCACATAGCGCACTGCTCGCACATAGCGCACTGCTCGCACATAGCGCACTGCTCGCACTTAGTGCGCGCACAAGAAAATCTATTTTCTATTTATAAAATAAAATTCACCACAAACAGCCACCGGGGGCAATCAAGCAGGAAGCGCAAGTGTTTGACACTGAAGAAGACTCTTGTGGACAGTAGAAGATTCCTGTGGACAGTAGAAGACTCTTGTGGACAGTAGAAGACTCCTGTGGACAGTAGAAGACTCTTGTGGACAGTAGAAGACTCCTGTGGACAGTAGAAGACTCTTGTGGACAGTAGAAGACTCTTGTGGACAGTAGAAGACTCTTGTGGACAGTAGAAGATTCCTGTGGACAGTAGAAGACTCTTGTGGACAGTAGAACACTCCTGTGGACAGTAGAAGACTCTTGTGGACAGTAGAGGACTCCTGTGGACAGTAGAAGACTCTTGTGGACAGTAGAAGACTCTTGTGGACAGTAGAAGACTCTTGTGGACAGTAGAAGACTCCTGTGGACAGTAGAAGACTCCTGTGGACAGTAGAAGACTCCTGTGGACAGTAGAAGACTCCTGTGGACAGTAGAAGACTCTTGTGGACAGTAGAAGACTCTTGTGGACAGTAGAAGACTCCTGTGGACAGTAGAAGACTCTTGTGGACAGTAGAAGACTCTTGTGGACAGTAGAAGACTCCTGTGGACAGTAGAAGACTCTTGTGGACAGTAGAAGACTCTTGTGGACAGTAGAAGACTCTTGTGGACAGTAGAAGACTCCTGTGGACAGTAGAAGACTCTTGTGGACAGTAGAGGACTCCTGTGGACAGTAGAAGACTCTTGTGGACAGTAGAAGACTCTTGTGGACAGTAGAAGACTCCTGTGGACAGTAGAAGACTCCTGTGGACAGTAGAAGACTCTTGTGGACAGTAGAAGACTCTTGTGGACAGTAGAAGACTCCTGTGGACAGTAGAAGACTCTTGTGGACAGTAGAAGACTCTTGTGGACAGTAGAAGACTCTTGTGGACAGTAGAAGACTCCTGTGGACAGTAGAAGACTCTTGTGGACAGTAGAAGACTCTTGTGGACAGTAGAAGACTCCTGTGGACAGTAGAAGACTCTTGTGGACAGTAGAAGACAGTAGATAATTAATCATGATTTAATGCATTTGGAAAACAATTTGTACATTGAGCCTTGCATTTGTTGCTTTGTTAGAAGTTACAGGTCAAATCTTGCGTGTAATTTATAGTAATTCATTAGTTCACACAAACACACCATATTTTCCTGGCCCCGCCCCTCAGCCAAATTTTAGAACCCAATACGGCCCTCTAGTCAAAAAGTTTGAGGACCACTGGTGTATATTGTAGAGTGGAGAGTAGAGTAGAGATGAGAGTATAGAGTAAGCTAGGATAACCTTTATTTGTCCCACAATGGGGAAATTCCAGTGTTGCAACACATATTAGGTACAGAGTTGAAAGTAGAGTAGAGAGTAGAGTAGTGTAGTGTACATAGTAAGCCTATTTTTATTTTGATCCTATAGCAGATTTTAATTGCTTTTCTTTTTGACTTTATACAGGTTGTTTTATCATTGAATCACCAAAGCAAGTTCATAATGTTTGTGAATTCTGCTAATGCTACTGGCACAGAAAATGATTATAAAACTTATTATTCCTCAAAATGTCCCTTCGAATTGATTCTCAACTTTTTTCCTCTGGAACAATTAAGTTGACGTTTACCTGATAAATTCTAGGCCTGGATGAACCTGAACTACACCAAATCCAGACTAATCCAGGTTAACCAAGGACCAAGCAAGAGAATCCAGGATTTGTTTTTTTGCTGTCTAAACCAGGAAAATAGCAAAACAGTGGACTTAAGTATTACCACTACACTATCGGTACTTTCTTTGATATACAGCCCAGACTTTCCACAGGATTCCACTGGCTCAGATAGCCGAGCAGAGATTGGCTGGTGTTGATGCGCTAGGCTAATCCCGCGGCTTATGCTAACACATTTCCATACTTTGGGAATGAGCAAGGAGACGAGGCGGGATAGTAAGTGCATGTCTGCTTCTTATCCACAAGAACAAACTGTCCACATAGATCCCTGACTGTTTGATCTCTCAAGAAAACCAGCTTACATGGCATTAGGCTATGGCAACGCTAACAGGCTTTATTTTTTTATTTAAAAGCTTTCCGTATGCAAATATTTCTGCATTGGCTTGGAGCTATTAAAAGGCAAGAAGAAATGTCCTGGTGTTAACTTAATAGAACGCCAAAATACTGCACTGTGGTGGCAGAGGTAAAGATGTTTGCCAACTAACGGAACAGTTGGTGGTTCAATTACCAAAAACAAGTACGTCCTTAGTTAAGACACTTAAAATCACACGTTTGGAATTAATTCTGTTGAAAAATGTGACATGTTTGTGCACATTATTCACAAGGAAAGGCTGACTGTTGGAGAAACGGTGGTTGCCGCGAGGCTCATCATCTCCATGTGTTTTGGGACTGTCCTCTTGCCAGAGACTAAACAGCTACAGACTATATTTGACATTGCATGTGATTTCAGAACTATGTATTTGGGCCTTAAAACTCCTGCCATGGACACAATCAATGGATTTCTTTGGAGCATACTTTTGGCAGCAGGAAAAAAGGCCATCACAAAAAAAATGGATGACACAAACACAAAGCTACAATCAAGGGCGGGACGGAGATTATAATGGAGATACAGAAAATAGAACAACAAAAATAAAACACATTTGTCTATGCTTTTGTGTTTTATGTTTTAATGAAAAACTTGGGGGGGAAATAGTTACAAAAAGAGCGGTAAAAGCTCAGTTTGTAGAGACGTTTGTTTGCCTTTCAAAGAACTAAAAGGTTTAACCCTGGTTCAATTCCCGGCAGATCATCAGTTGTGATGGAGGGCTGTAACTAATTAATTTATCAGTGCACTAGTCAGCAATCATTTTTTAATTGGTTGACAATTATTTCTATTGTACCTTAGTGGACTTTTTAAATACTTAATCAGCAAATAAAGGTTGAAATATGGTGATTGAAGACTTCTAGATAGAGAATATTTATGAATAAAGTGCATTAATTAAATCTGAAATATTTTTATATAATAATACGGCTGGCTGTCCTTGCAATAAATATAATACACGTTTTTTTTTTTTTTATGTGTTTCAGAGTCTGCAGTACAGAGAGAACCATTACAATTATTTTCTTTATAGTCAATACAATTAGTCAATTAATCATCAATGTTTGCCTACGCTCTGAAAGATCTGTGGTTTAATTTCCAGAGATTTTATTTTCAGGGGTTAGTAACTAAGCAACTTACTTGGGAATCTCAAAGAAAAACAAATTGATGTAATGTTGTGCTATCGGACCAAATTTCACTGATTTATACTTTTTCGTTTTATAATTGATTAAAAACCACTGTTGTAGACACAGATCTTGGCTGTGTGAATGTGGACAGACATTTCAAACAGATGTGGTTCAATTCCCATCACCAGCTGTGAGTAATGTCGTCATTGAGCAAGACGCTTCGCCCCTCGTACCCTTGTGAGTGTGTCGTTTGCTTTTGTGATCGATGCAGAACGGCAGGCACAACTCTGTCAGTTTGCCCGGAGGCAGCTCATCATTAAAATATGCTCTCGTGTAAGGCACTTGGAGATGCTTGTCAGGCGCAATATCATTTATAACTTTATTACCGTGTCAATAAATAATTTTGACTGCCCGGAGGTCAGGTTTAGAGTGATCAACCGAGTGTAGTTTGACGGGGCCGTTGATTTAATGCAGAACTTGGTAAAATAATAAACATTTAAAGGTCAAGCCACAAAGTCTTTTTCTCCTCCATATTCATCATGGCCAATCGTGTCCAAATATTGATGTATCGATACTGACTGAGATATCAAAAGCGATCAAAACTCAGAACACAAAAACATTATAAGCGATTGAAATACATTGTTTGTATATTAGGTTCTCTGCATGTACAAGTAGTTTCGGTTCAAGCTCGGGTAGAGAGAAAATACTGACAATTCTTTATAGTAGCAAAAAGTTTATGAATATTAATACAAAACCCAGATTTGGACGGCAAAAAGGCAATTAGTCTTATCAGTTTAATTGAATTGATCTTGGCTTTAGTTGTATTGTGCTGTAGCTTGTACTAAGATGTTAGCCAGAATGACTTCCTTTTTAAAGACATTTTTGGCACATGGCACTGCTTTTAGTTTAGTTTATTTAGTAATTTATTCATTGAGACAGGGACAGTGCACAATGTACATTAATCTTAACAAGATATGCTAATTTCCTCCTGTCGTCCTTTGGCAGGCTGATGTTATTAAGTCCCACTGAGGGGAGGAGCCTATTATATTAACTGCAGTACGACCATTTTTTAATTTTCTTATCATTAATATATATTTTACTATACATATATGTGTTCATTGTTGCCTGAGGCCGTATCGATGGTTACAATGCTTGCGTTCTTGAGGTTTGAATATGTAAGCTGCCCTCGTCCTTAATATATCCATGCAGGAAATGAAGACGAATAGCCTATTAAATATGTAATTAGTCTTAATATAGTGGTGCTGCATTATCTCCAGGGGGACGGACCTTTTAGCTTCGCAGAAACCCGGAATTTACACTTGGAGCTACAGCGACAGGTAATGTGTGCAAAGCTGCATATTTAGAAGAGTCGACACCAGAGACGTCAAAGCTACTTCTGTGTCAGAGTCTGTGTGTCTAAACTGTTTCAACGCCGAGCCCTTTTATATTGCTCACAGATTAAAATGTGTGTCACGTGAAGTCGGTTTTAAAACATTACAAAAGTTGATCAGAGTGATGGCGCTTATCAAAGAGCAACAACAAGCCGTGGCCTTTAAATATTCACCAGCCTGTGAATATTTAAAATGCCGGTGAATGCTTGTGGACGGCTGTAAAAACTTTAAAAGGAACTGCTTCTGTTTTTCACTTTTCAAAACTGTAAAAATCAGGTGCAGCTCGCAATTTATATTGATTTTTTTAATTTTTTGGAGAACTTTGAACAGCACAAGAACAGCAGGAGACCAAAAATGTGAAGAAAGAAATAAAAACCTTGAATGTGAAGCTTTTAAAATAAAATAAAAAGGCTACTCAGGTCAAAATACACCGCTATTGTTGACTTTACCCACGTACCACATAGATATGACCGTGAAATAAATCAAACAAAAATCCCCATGCTCCTGTGGCTGTTGTTTTTCTCCGCTGTACTTTTACTTTGTATGGACACAAACAGCAGTAAGGTGCGATGTGCAGGAGTCAATCATGCGCGCACAAGCAGGATATGCAGGACTGATTGTGTTCCGGTGAAGCTGAAGAGCGCGTTTGGTTCGATTGTTTGTTTGTTCACCGCCGCGGATCACTCGTTCCACACGGCACAAAAACATGAATGAAACATGAAGCACATATGAACTGAAGAGTGGACTATTCATTTCAACTAAGTACTGTATGTTATGTGGTATAAATTATGCATCTATCGTAAGGCTGTGTTAGGGAAACCGTAGAATATTTGTAGAATGATGCCCTTTACACATGTTTTTTCTAACATTAAAACAAAAATAAACACATTTTGTTAAAGGACTAAACCAGAATCGACACTGTAAACAAGCAATATCTACAAAGTTAAACTAAATTGAACTAATTATTTAGATTTTAGCATTTTCTTACTAGTTTGGATAGATTATTACGACTATTTTTCTTCCTCCGTCCAGATGATTTAGCTTAGCTTAATTTAGCTTGTATCCATGGGTTTCAGAGAGATAACATCTATCACCATTGCCAATGACATTTCAAAACTAAATACTATATATTTTAAATGGGCCAAAGTACTCAAAATAACACAGGAAAAAGGAAGTTTAACCTGGAATGTTCTCAAACGTGTAAAACAAATTGACAGCTACATCAACAACATCTTCAACAAAATGGCCATAACGTTTTTAACATTTTAACAACAGGTTGGTTTTGATTTTCATTTTCATATTTCTGACATCACACGGTGGGCTTTGCTAGCTCATATTGAGGAAGTGACACGGAAAGAAAACTTTTTTTTTTCACCAGTTGCGCCTTGAAACAAAAACACGGAAATAAATACCACGTCATATTTGGTTTATCTACCAGATCGTATCGTCCGCCTTATTCCGGAAGTTGCCCCGGGCGCCGCTATCCGTTGTAATCTTCTTTCTCGTGGTTATATTTTATTTTATATTAGTTTCAAGCCGCCCAGAGAATCGGTGCATTGTTGACTTTGTTGTGCAGGAACATTGGACATTTTGGAATTCAATCTCAACCGTAAGTGCCAAAACAACAGAAGTGCTGATATTATAGTTGAAAAATAAGAATAAATAGTGAAAAATAGAACAGAAATCCTACATGTCTTTGTTTCACGCCTGTAAAGTCGCAGGTGGACTAAAAAAACTCAAAACAGGGTGGTGTCTCTAATCGATCCGACACGCTAAACTGATTATGCACCAGCCCAAAGACGAGTGCAGACAGTTTTTTTTTTTTTTTTTTTTTTTTTTACCAGGTTTGCCTTCCATTTCCATATTTTGTTTCATCTCCCAGAGGTCGTCAGACATCTGCGGATATTGTCTGCGCCGATCAAAGGATATGAGGCGAGTAAAGGGCATTTCACAACAAAAGCACGCCCACAAAAGCAGTCTTTTCTGCTGGATGGGACGAAAGTGGCATGAGATTCCACAATGGTTTGGGCAGGATTTGATTTGATTGTTGAGATAAAGAAAATAGACAAATTCTTAACATTTGTATTTAACAGGTGAAAATACATTCGGTTTTATCTTTTAGTGATCTGAAGTGGGTGATCCATGCTTTTATCGCTACACCTCTTGATTACTGTGATGTTTTGTACACTGGTGTTAGTCAGAAATTTTGCAGCACGTCTTTTAACCAGCACCAAGAGAGAACATAATACACCCATTTTATCCTCATCGCATTGGTATTTTAAAGTAGATTTTTAACATTTTCTTGTTTTTCTTCGGGAACCCCATATTTTTTTCTTTTGCACTTTAAATATTTATTAAAATTGTGTCACTTTGAAGACTTTGTGTTGGCAAAAAATTAAAATAAACATGGATTGGAACATTCTAGGCATTGTGATGACATCTCCATGGAGACAAGCAGTAGATGGACCCTTTACCAAAAGTTACACATGCACCTTTTGCTTTAGTCCCTCCCTGGTTCTGCACGGCTCTGCATGTGTGGGCCCGACTCAGTGGTGCTGTGTGGAACTGGGCGTGGAAACGACCCTAAGGGCCGCTCAACAGACAACACAGTGACAGTGACACACTTCAGGATCATTTGGCAGACGGAATCACAAACACAAAGAAGGGAGTACACAAACACGGGAAAGGGACCTCTCGGGAAGTTAAAGTTAAACTACACTGTTGTCATCCTTCCCGTATGTCCTTCTCGTATGTTCCTCTGCAGTTCATTGACACAAAACATAGCTTTTAATCCAGTTGGAAGCATTTTTTAGAAAAAATAAGCAAAAGTAGTGATGCCATTTTCACACTGCCACTTATCGACGTAAAGGAGCTTTCACTCCGAGAGCAGTGCTATTCACTCAAGTGAACATGCCAGTCGCAGTCTGGAGTGCTTAAATCAGGTGGTCGTTGAGGTGAGGGCTGTGATTTGTTGACCCATACGGACTATAGTGAAGACGTATCAAATTCAGCTTAAAACTGCTGAGATGTACAGAAATGTTTGCGCGTGAGCTGAATGTGCTATTGTGCTAATAAAAAGATAAATGAAACATGATCTGCCTGACCCCTGATAAGCTCTGCAGAAGCTCTAATGGTTCAGGTCTGTGTGACTCTGGCTTAACAGAGGACTGTGAACCAGCCTTTGGAGAGAAGGCCGTGTGCAGAGAGGCGGCACCAGTTACGTGTTTTTTCAGTTAAGTTCTAGGCATGCTGAATTATTTTGTTCCTTGTATAATTTAGCTATTTTTTGTGAATAAATGTCCTTTTTATGCATTCTACTCTTGCCCTAATGTCTTGCCTGGTTTGAAAATTCAGTTTTCAACATTGTCAGATGGGGGAATAGCAATGCTGAAAACAATCTGCATGGCTTTACGCATCTCAATATTTCTAAAAAAATTGGACATTCTCAAAACACATGATGATGGTGGGCAAAGTGTCAACCGCAGCAGCGAGCATTTCCCTATGTATGAATAGTGCGCAGTTTGACAAAATATTGTGATACATTATTCAGATTTCCCTCCTAACGTCAGATTTTGAGATGCACTTTTAAGTTTCCATTCTTCACCAGCTATTACACGCTAGCTTTGTTAGCACGCCTTTTATTTTGTATTGTATTAAACTGTGTGGTCTTTTTCCTGCAGGATTGTTTAGTCTTTTCTTCTTAGGGGGTTTTAAGAAATAGTTAAATACTGTAGTGTGTCACATGTTTAAGGTGGACACTGCGGTGTGTTTTTAGGCCCGAGCGCCACAAGCTGGCGAGAGGCCTATTAATCTCGTAAGGCCGTGCGAAGCACGGCTGCGAAAGTGCGCACGTAGTGCGCACGAAATCGAGCGCGAAGCGCTCGCCCACTTCCAAACACTCACTAACGCACTCCTTCACTCATGCACGCCCCGTGCATACTAATTAGTAGTAGGAAAATGGAACATTACCGTTGTAAACGGGCGAAGCCCGTGCAAAAGTGCGCACTAAACGAGCACTTTACATTGAGATGACGACCGCGAAGCGGTCGTCATCCCCATATAAAGCACTCATTTGCGCTAAGTACCTCACGAATACGTTCCCCATCTCTTGCATGTTCCGTGCATATAAGCATGTAATGCAAAAAATGAACATTATTACTGTATAGAGGGCCAAAAACACAAAGTGGGCGGAGCCCACTCAAAATTAACGAAAGTACCCGTCAGTGACCAGGGACCCACACCATGAGGTAGGAAAGCGCGAGCGCTTTCCGAAAATGTATAGTTTATGACATTTGAAAAATGGGAAACATTGTTTTCGCATCGGAATATTATTCTTTCTTCTTCTTCTTCTTCTTCTTCTTCTTCTCGGGACCAACCCCCCTATTTTTCACCCAGTGAACATTGACGAAAAGTCACAAAAATGTTCACACCTCTAAAAATCGTGCCTCTCTACATTCTGGCTATTTCCCTTTTCTAAAATAAAAAAAATTGGCGCGTCAGCGCCCCCAAATGTACCAAAAATGCATTGAGAGATGGGAAATGACCCAAAAAAAATCTGATCGTAGAATCATGAAATTTGGCGCAGAGGTAGATGGTGACAAGAGAAGTAAAAAATATTATTACGGCAACGCCGTCCGCCCAACCAAATGTCGGCCATATTGCTTCAAAAATGGCTAAACATGACTTCGGAGTTTTTCCAAACGTCGTACTTTTACGAACTCCTCCCAGGGCGTTGGCCCTAAAAAGCTGAAATTTGGTGAAAATGCTACTGAGGAGTGGGACATCAAAAGTTATCCAAATTACATTGATTCCTCTCACGGTCTCTGTGCGGCGAAGCCGCAAACTGTAGCTAGAATTTCAGAAATCTCCCATATTTAAAATTTCTGCCGTTTGCGCAGATAAAGTCCGAATTGCGTCAAATTAGAATCAGTTGTTAAACTCTTTACCCTAAACCTACTTGAAGTGAAATAAATTCATTTGGCGCCACAGCGCCCCCTACAGATTTTATATGGAGGTTAAATGTTTAGTTTTGCGAAATTATATGAAATTTGACACACAACTCAATTTTAGCATCCCCATCAAAAAAGTCAATGAGACCCATGTCATAATTGTTATGGCGTTGCCGTAACGATGACCGAAACCTTTCATGTTATTCCAATGGGGAAATCGCCAGAACATGTTTACGCTTTAGACTTTCACAAACTCCTCCCCCTCAGGGCGTCAGCCCTATTAACCTGAAATTTGGTGAGACTCATCTTCAGGACCATCAAAAGTTATCCACATTTTCATTCAAAGAGTCACGGTGTCTGTGCGGCAAAGCCGCACATTTTGCCAAGAATTCAAAATAAAATAGCTTTTTGATGGTAAAACAAAGGGGAGAAGATGTGACAGCGTCACAGATTCAGCAGTAGGCGTAATAAAAGGACAATTGGGGCGCGTTAGCGCCCCCTCCTCTTGCGGCGTGGCGGCGGTGTGGCGGCGGCGTGGCGAGGGCCGATCATTGCCGCTTGCGGCTATATTTTATATTCTGGTTGTGTATTATTTATTTAAAGAAAATCAAAATGTCAAGTTTTTCATACTTTAAAAGAATCCTTTGATTTAAAGAAACTGTTATTTTAAGATAACATATTAAATACACACAGAAACAATATTACCAAGAATGTAAGCGCATTCAAGCAATATAATCATTTAGCACAAATAATAGACCAAAAAAGCAGCAGCCTGTCGGGTACTTACCAACAAAGAGTTATTACAAGCAGGAAATTAAACTAGACTTTTGATTGAATATTCTTTTTTTAAACCATACAAATGAGAACGCTCAAGGGGAATAACCTCAAAATGATATAAATGTGTTGTTTATTTACCAACAATTCAACTGGGTATGAGCTCTGGACACAGCCTGGCACTGCTATTTCCACTTGGCTGGCCTGTGTGATATTGTGTATTGGGCATGTTTTGTGGTGTGGCTGGTCACACACTCTACGGTCTCGGGCGACCAGCTTATCTGTAAAAACAATTCTGTCTGAATTTGAAGTCAAACTGACTCATACTTTGTGAGGTTTACCAATTATATATGTGAGCCTGGATGGTTGCGATGGTGCATGAGGGGAATGTAAGTGACCATTTGTGTTCTGAAGCAGGGCATCTGAGCACTCCGGGGCTACAAGAGATTCAAGGTACAGGTGATAGCCAACCCCCCTGTGCTACTACATTAAAATTGTACTTACCTGTCATGCTCCCCAATTGGCCCAAGATGCTTCCCCAAAGCCTGACAAGATGCCTGTTAAAATACTTACCACACCACTAATGTACTTCCACTTAGATCTTTACCATCCAATACCTGACCCTTTTTGTCCAGCTCAGCCTCCTTCATCGCCCCACTGAGCATGCTTCCCGGGGTGAGCAAGTCAGGGTTGAGGGGCATGAGCTTGAGAGCCTCACTAAAGTGTAGAGCCTCCACGCCTCCAAGAGCTCCCTCTCGTCCTGCCAGGACTTACTTATATAATCCCTTCCACAGAGCATCTATTTCAACGTCAACGAATGTATAAATTATTTTAAGCCAGAAGGCCTGCTTCTCTAACCCTGAGTCTACCAGCATAAGGCCTCCCCTTACACTCCTATCAAAACACGAGGTGCACTGAAGCCCCACTAACACTTCACTGCAACACTCGTTGGCTTACACCCCCGGCAAATCATACATGGTGAGTGCAAGGTTTATCAAAGCCATACACAACAAATTGAAGACTAATACTTTACCTCCTGACTAATACTTTACTTCCTGATGTTCGTTGTTGTTATTGTCTTCCTCAACCTAACTGTCCTTTCCCTCCTGGTGAGAGCGAGATCATTGCGACCAAAGATGGGGCTATCCCACCCTTCGAGTCCGACTTTTCCAATGTCTCGTCCCTGCTTCCCCCTGGGAGGCAGATGAACAGCCTCCCTTTTTGTCTCCTCTGTCCTGACTCTCCGGGTCAGAGGAGATGGAGATCTCGAACTAGAACAAGCTCAATCTCCGAGTACGAGCTCTCTGCATATCTCTTCTCCTCCATTTTGCCGTATCCTTTTCTCCCCTCTACACCCTCTGGGAGAAAGAGGTGTTTGTTTCATCCTCATGCTGGTGCTGGACTCCTGAGGGGAGGGCCCTGGAATGGTGGACTGACCGGGTGGCAGTGGCAAAAAGCTTCTGGTCTCCCCTGAAATCGGTGCACTGGGAGTGTTGTAGAAAAATATTTTATGGAAGTCATCTGGACTCAGAAAAACAAAACATCCAAGAGTCATTCTCAATCTGTGAATTAAGTCTGGGAACTCAGATTTGTACCCTACTCTGGAAAGAGTACTCTACAATGGAACACTCCTGGACAAATGAGGGATTACACCGACACGGTGCACTGGGAGATTGAGGAAGGGCCCCTGGTCACTCTCCTCTGGCATTTCATAAACTTACAATATTGACTTCTCAATATAGAATTTTATGCTCCAGGTTCTTTTTCTCTCTTATCAAGTCCTTTACTCGCCTGGTCCGTGCAGCTCTCCTGCAGGGCCTCCACGCTCCTCCTCTACCTCCTCTGTCACATCCAGAGTGGACACAAGGGGCACGGCCAGCTTCTGGGCCCATAGGTGGCACAATTGGAACAAGCCCTGCAGCACTTTCATTCCCCTTCCCTTTTAGCTCTTTATGGTGTTCCAGGTGGGTGTCCAGCCGGGGCCCCATATACGGACACCCAGTTTCAGATGTGTTTACCGCACTGTACCATTATGCAGTGAGGAGACGCAGGGGCTTTTGGGGAGAGTCATAGTTTAAGCAGGAGCAGATCCCGATTGAGCCCCCATGTTAGGTTCTGCACCTTTTCCCTTTGCCATTATTATCATCATTGTGTTCTGGACTTGTTTTGTAGCATGGCTGATCATACACTATAAATAGGAGCATGTCCATTGCACGCTCTCTTGCTCTCACAAGAGTGGCTGCTCACCACCTTTCCCTGGGCTCCAGACTAACACTGTCTTGTAGTCCTGGGGGCGTAAAAAATTAGAGGTTGCCAGCATCCGCTGTTTCCTATTTATGATGCACAACATTTGCAACAAGACCAAACATATTATATTGGTCTTGTTGAAATGCATCGAACATTATCCACACTCAATGCATTTCATAATTATCTGCAGAGAAGTAAAACAAATTCAAAACAGGTGATGATAAACAAGAAGTATTTTCTTGTTTACTCTAGCTTTTAGCCACTTCACAAACTTTAGAAAGAATGACTTAATTTACTTTGTTTTATAAATTGCTGATATTGGTCTTTTGAAGTAAAAGTACAATTTAGGTACAATTCATATTTGATTTATCAAGAAAACATTTGTTATGTTTGGAAGATGTCAGCTGCTCATGGAGACACATTCCACCATCAAGCGTACTATTCCAAACCACTCCAAAACAAACTGGTCTGAGGGACCAAGGCCAGTCGAGTTGTGGCTCTAGTCTTCAGAGGGATTCAGAAAGCTTGAAAAAACTATAATGTAGTTCTCAAATCCTCATCCTCCCCCAGCTCCCCTTCATTGCACACTTAGCCTCTCCAGCTTGTATATATAGTTGGTTTGTTCTGTGCATTTATCAGGTATTGTGACAGATCTGGGAGCAGCTGTCAGTCGCTAATAAACTGTCCTCCTGGAGCTGTGTCACGGAGTGCTGAGCAAGAACCGGAGCAGCCGTAGGGGAGATACTAAACCACAGGCTCACCAGAGCGCACCGCATCCCAATGACTGTCGGCCTAACTCATCCGTCTCTGCACCCTCTTCTAAACACCAGGAGCATATTTGAGCGTAGAAAAACACTGCACCAAAATACAGAGTAGAGTTGTCTCAATATAAAAAAATAAATAAATTGATAATAAAGAAAAGGCTTGATGCACTGGTTTCTATAATAACCATAATTTGTGGTCTTATACTACTTCTGACGTCAAGTGTAAAAACCTTTTAAAACAGAACGCTTTTCAGTAAAACAAAGGTAATGAGATTATAGCCAAATATTTTGCCTGTTTTCCTCCAATTTGGCAAGTTTTGTGACATTTATAATGTCACTTCCTGGTTTGACAGGGCAAGTAAATATGACATTGGTGGAGGTAGTAATTCAATAAATGTTACTAAGCAACCAGATTGTAAACATAGGCCAAGCCCGTTTAAGTGATACAATAGTTATGATTTGACACCTTTGTTTAAAGGTGTAAATTGTTGTTGTTGTTGTTGTTGTTGTTGTTGTTTTATGGCGGTTGGCATCCGAGTGTTGCATTACCGCCAGACTTTATTCCTCAGACGTTTCGTAGTCCTCAGACTCTGTCGTAGTCCGTAAAAGTACTCCTCCCATCGCTTTGGCGTTACAAAGCCCATGAGGTCATGATGTGTTTTTGTGACTAGAATAGTTGTTGTGTCAGAGACCAACCGGCTTTATTCCAGGGAGACTCTTCTTCACCTTCCTCGCCCTCTTTGACGTTCGGTGCTTTGGAAGTACAAAGCCCATGAGATCATGGGACGTCTTTGTTGTTTTACAAAGCCCATGAGGTCATGGGACGTCTTTGTCGTTTTATCCTTTAGAAGTCCTTCTTCCATCACTTTGGCGTTTCTAGGCCCATGAAGTCCAAGCGCGTTAGAACATCCTCTTGCTCCTCATCCTCGGCTCAGTCTCCAACACCCCCCACCTCTATAAACGTTTACCCAGCCCTGTGCTACATAAGTAAGCAACCACAGCCTGACACAAACCCTGTGACTGGATCGCCAGAACGTTCCGCAGATTGAACTCCCGCCCATTATTCCGAAACCACAAGGCCAACCCGGCCCTTTCCCTATCATAAGCCTCACAGCAAATCAGCACATGCTCGACAGTCTCTGGCACCGACAGTGACCACACAGACCGGTCGGATGTTTGCCTATCCTACTCAGTGACCAATTGAGTCCAGAATGGCCAATCCTCATGCGGGCGAAGGCCCTTTCCTCCCACGCGTTCCTGCCCATAGACCCGCAAGGACCCACACTACCCTGTATGTGATAGAGATGCCGTCCAGTAACACAGTGGCTCCAAAATTCCTGCCAAAGGCCGACCACATGACTCTTGATAACAGGCTTGATTTCAGATTTGCTTAACTCAACCGCCACATCAATTGATGGCCGCCGAAGGGAACGTTTAGCCAGTGCATCAGCCATTTCGTTACCATCCACCCCCACATGCGCAGGGACCCAAATGAAGGAAACCCTCACATCCTTCCTGGACAGGGAGAGCATCAGACAGAAGATGCCATTCAACACATCCTGTCTGCAATCCGATTTCCCAGATTTAATGCTTTGCAATGCAGAAAGGCTTTCAGAGGCCACCACAATGCCGCAACACTGCAAAGCAGATTCCGCCCATTCCAACGCCAACCGTATCGCTATAAGTTCCGACGTGAAAACAGAAAGGCGATCTGTCAACCTCTTCTTGACCGCTAGCCCCAGGTCAGGCACAAAATAAGCGGCGCCAGTACGCCCACTCTCAGGATCCCTAGACCCGTCGGTATAAATAAACACATCACCTGAGTGCTTATCGATGAGCGCTTGAACGGCAAACTGCGGTGCCCTCCCAGCGACTCCTCTAAGCTTGCCATGCAAGCTAACATCAACAGGAGCCGGGACAAACTTCCACGGAGCTATAGCAGACAAAGCCACCGACGGGCTCACACGCAGATCACCAACCCCCGCAAGCCGCGCCTTCGCATTTCCTACCTGGCTGAAAATCATACCGCCAGCCTCACTCTGCCCCCCATCAACCCTGAGAAAGTCCCTCACCGGGTGAGAGCTCGTATGACCTTGCACATTCACCCAGTAAGCCAACAGAAGTTCTAGCCTCCGGAGCCGTAACGGCAATTCCCCCAACTCAACCTGCAGCGCCGAGACAGGGGAGGTCCTAAAAGCCCTACAGCAGATGCGCAAGGCCTGGGCTTGCTCCACATCAAGCTTCTTTAAGTTAGTCTCAGCCGCAGACATGTAGGCTATACAGCCATAATCAATAGCCGCCCTCATGACGGCCCGATAAATACCCAGGAGCGACCTTCTGCTGGCCCCCCAGTCCTGGCCGGATAGACAACGAAGCAAGTTATTCACCCTTTTGCATTTACCACTGACCTCATCAATGTGCCGACGCCAACTAAGCCTCTCGTCAAAGGTGACCCCCAAGAACCTCACCTCCCTGACCTGTTCGAGCACCTGCCCATGCAGTCGAAGGGAGATGTCCCTATGTCCATTGAAGAAACAGATCACTTGAGACTTCCGTACGGACAGTTTAAACCCCCACTTCAGGGTCCACTGCTCCACCTGCTGTATTGCCCTTTGCAGTTTCGCCTCGTAAAACCGGAGATTCCTCCCTCTCACCCATAGAGCGCCATCGTCAGCATAAAGGCTCCTCCCAACAGACCCATCCACGTCGTCAAAGATGTCCTTAATCATAACATTGAACAAGATAGGGCTACACACACTCCCCTGCGGGATCCCATTCTCCACCCCATAGACCCCAGAGTAAGCAGCGCCCACTCTGGTTTGGATACGCCGGCCAGACAGAAAGCTCCGGACCCAGTTAAACAGTTTACCCTTCACACCACACTTCCGCAGCTTAATGAGGAGCCCATCCTTCCAAACCATATCGTACGCCTTCTCCACATCAAAGAGCACCGCAATAACCTTTTCTTTCTGAGCCCTGGCCAGCTGGATATCAGATTCCAAACACAACACGGAATCCATGGTGTTCCTGCCCCTACGGAAACCACTCTGGTGCGCGGGAAGCAAACCCTGACTCTCCAAGAAGTAATCCAACCGCTCGGTAACCATGCGCTCCATCGTTTTCCCGAGCTGCGACGTCAAGGCAATCGGCCTATAACTTGAAGGGTCAGACGCTGGCCTACCCGGCTTCAGAACCGGCACCACCGTAGACTGTTTCCACGCAGATGGAACACAACCTGAATCCCAAACACGGTTGAAAAGACCCAGGACTAGCCCAAGCGTGTCATCAGTCAAATGAGAGAGCATGTCATAGCACACCTCATCTTTACCCGGGGCTGTCTGTTTCGCCTTAGAAAGTGCTCTCCTTAGCTCAAACAAACTAAACGGAAGGTCAAGGTCATCTTGAGTCGAAGGCTGGTGCCCAATCAGCTCAGAATTCTGGGCCAAAGTACTCTCCCTGTAGTGCCTTTCCGCAGGTGAGAGATTGTCAGAGCTGTGCACCGACACAAAGGTGCTGGCCAACAGTTCAGCTTTGTCAACGTCGCTGACTGCTTCAACACCATTCAGTATTAGGACCGGGGTCCCATGACGGCGCTCAACCCCATGCATCCGCTTAATCATCCCCCAAACATCCCCGAGACGCGTTTCTCTCCCAATTTTGGAACAATACCGCCTCCAATAGGCACTCTTGGCCGTTCTCACAGTTTTCCGCACAACAGCGCGGGCCCTCTTGTAGTCAATGAGGGCACCCTCAGTGTGGGCAACCCTTAGCCGGCGAAACGCCGCATTTCTCGCCCTAACAGCATGACCACATGCTTCAGTCCACCACGGCACCCGCTTCCTATGTCCACTACCACCACTCTTAGGAATCCTGCCTACCGCTGACTGCGTGATGAGCGAGACAATTGCACTATTGAGATCATCCACCTGAGTCAATCCTCCTTCCTGCAGAACCCTAGAACCATCATCAGCTTTCCTCAGGAAAGCCCCCCAGTTCGCCCTTGCCAACTGCCACCTCTGGATCCTCGTCCCCCTGACCACACAGCTCCCAAAGCCAATCACGGTGCGGACTAGATAGTGATCGCTACCAAAAGAAAGATTACCAAGAACCTCCCAACTACAAACACCAGCTAACTCCTTGGACACAAGTGTAAGATCTATTGCACTTTCCGCACCGGTCCCCATATCATAGCGGGTCCCACCCCCATCATTCAGACAAACCAACTCCCTTTGATTGATAAAACCCTCTACCACCTGCCCATACCTATCGGTACCACTACCGCCCCACAAAGCGCTATGCGCAATAAAATCCCCACACCACACGGCCTTTCCCCGAACATCCTTACCGATACTATGTAAGGACTCTAGCGTTAACTCACCACACGGATTATAAAGGTTAACCACAGTAACAGCTTCACCACCCAGCCAGACCCTCACCGCCAGGGCCTCCGGCGCTTTACTCACACTGACAACAACGTAATTTAGGTCATCTCGGACAAACACAGCCACACCTCCGCCTCTACCCTGCTCCCTATCATTCCTAACACACACATACCCTTGTATCCCAAAACCCCACCTAGGTCGTAACCAAGTCTCCTGCACGCACATAACGTGAGGCTTGTTCAACAAGGTAGAGACAAAATGCTTAAATTCCTGGCCATTAGCACGAAGACTGCGCGCATTCCATTGCAAGACAACCACCGCCATTATGAGCCCCCGGAACCTGACGGCGCATCGGGAGCCCCCCCACTCCCACTGCCAGAATGGGGCAGGGCGCCCTCCCGCAGCGCATCCTCTATCTCCGTCCACTCGGGGCCCCCAGCTCCAAAGTACTTCCCTGCAGCCTTAGCGATGATCTTAGTCTTTTCGGATCTCTTCTTGGTTTGCCCAGTACAGTTAATCACTTCCACTATAAAGAGGAAGAAATCTTTCCTCTTCACAACCAGTACATCCTCCGCACCCACAGGGCCTCTGCCCGTGGAAGCCACACTCACGGGCATCCCAGTGGGGACCTCCCCCTGGCTGCGGGCAACGCTGCCCCCTCCCCTGTCGCCTAGGACACCAGCAGCACTGGCAGCCCCCACTGCATCCACCGTCACCTGACTACCAGACACCTTCTTGACCGCATCCGCGTAGGATATGCCTTGAGAGGCTCTAACTTTTTGCACCTCCGCAGCCCTCTTGCTGAACACGCATCCTCCGTAGGCAGAGCTATGCTCTCCCCCACAGTTACAGCACTTGAGTTTAGTTTCTCTGCATTTTTGATGGAATGGCGCTTTTTGATGACATCAGAGGTGGCGGTATTGTGTTTAGAACTCAGCATGACTACATTCTGTAACAGCTGTGAAGAAACAATTTTTCATCAATTTATGAACGTAAATATTCAAAAGGTCCAAACTAGAAACATTAATCCTGCAGAAAACCACAGTAAGAATTCACTTGGATTGCTCAAACATAATCACAAACTTCATCATAAATAATGGACAAATGAGTTAACTTATTTATTTTACTTGGGAGATGTTACCTACGCAAATCTAAATGATCCGATAACGAACCTCTTTTCAAAAATATTAACTATTGAATTTAAAACATTTGCTCAATCTCTAAAATAATGAAGCTACTAAATTAATTGATATCATGAAACAGTTACATTTATTACAGTAATCATCTCTTTTATAGTTGTGTGCCTAATTTCATGTGATGTCTTAAATGTGTGTTTCATAAAAATAAGAAAAAATAACAGAAAGTACTGTAGTGTGTAATTTTCATCTTTCCATTGTCAAATTTTCTTCACAAACTCCAACTTGACAGATAAAAGCTAAAATAATTATTCACCACAGGGACTATCTCACAAACAACATCATAATCGCAAAAACATTAGAACCTGTCATATGGGCTTAATAATATCCCAGTTATGATCAGGTTTTTTTTGTATTTCTGAAGAATAGACCCAAAAATTCCAAAAGGTTTTAAGAAACACACAAATGTTTGGATCATTTATTGCTGTCAATTTAAACCTTTTGTCGCAGGAGGAAGGACAAATATTATGTCTCTGAAATGAAGTACTCTGAAAATAACTATTTCTCTTGTAAATGCATAACTCTGTACTATCCACCTCTGGGGCCAACAACAACCATTTTGTTTCCCCATTCAAGTACGTCAAAATTAAAACAAAATGACTTTACCAGTTAGTAACATGTTTATTTGGTCTAAGTTTGATTTATATTGTTGGCATTGCTTACTCTGGCTGGGATTTATAAACAACTTATTCTAAACAGTGGCCTTGCTGCTTTACAGTGGCCAGTTAATTGCAGGGCTTATATTGTTATTGTAATTGAATGTATTTTGCATGCAGCACATTTGTCAACTAAAGTGGTTTTTCCTCTAAAGCAAGTTCATTATTTCGACGTGTATGAATAATCCTACACAGTTTGCCTTCTGTTTTTGCCCTTTGCTTAATTCTCTTTAAACATTGGACCTGATTAAATGGAATCTCTAATGGGACATAAATAATCAGGTGTTTATTTTTTGCGAAAGCATAAAACAGGCCAACGTGGTAATGGTTTTGTGATGAAAAGGAAATTGTCAGTTCAGTGAGGCGTAATCTGTGTCTGTTGCAGCAGTAATGAGAGGGCAAGAGTCAGCAAACCACCTGTGTTCATAAAACGTACTGATTGGTTTTTTATCATAAATTATTTAGCTTATATTTATTTTTATATCCAGACACCTACGTGCACACATAATATCTACAAATGTGTTAATTCTTCAATGATGTATACTTTATTGTGTGTTTATTTCCTCTGCATCCCATCTTTCCATTAGAGGTAGAAAATATTGTCTTCCAATTAATATCAAAAAAGGTCTTGTTTTTTTTTAAGATGCAAAAAACATATATCATATAAATAAAATAAATAAACTTGCATTGTATCTTTTGAAGAAGAGTGTAAAGTAATATTTTGGCACTTGTATGGGTAGTTTATAGCAGGGGTGTCAAACTCATATTGGGCCGCGGGCCGAATTTGGACGCTCAGGCTGGGTCGCGGGCCGAACATAACGTAAAACATAAAACAATAAAAAAAAATAAGAAATAAATAGCTTTATATAGCCTACGCTGTTTTTGAAGCAATTACTGGATCAATTAAAAGAAATTGCAAACACGTTTGTTCTCATAAACTGAAATGTATTAAGAAAAACAAGTGTAATTTCACCAACTGCTTCAGTTTATGTGCATCACAACTTCAGAGTTGATCTACAGAGATAAACATTTAATCTATTGTTAAATATTGTTAAATAGGTATTTGGAATTGAAAAATATTGTGTTACAATATACAATTACAATATAAAATAAACTCCTCAAGATCTAAAAAACCTTTTAAATGTACTAAGTAATATTTCCACGTCTGCGTAGTTATCTGTAGTTATCTGTTCACCTGAACTGACTCACCACTAAATACAAACACACGTGGAGCGTTTAATTAAGGAGGTTAAGTTACGCCTCTTGCCTTGAAAATATAGAATAAGTGCTTGAGCCACAGTGTTCCATCAAACCAAACTCTTTTGTCAAATCATGGGCCAAATATTATTATTATATTATTATTATTATTATTATTATCTTTTGAAGAAGAGTGAAAAGTAATATTTTGGCACTTGTATGGTTAGTTTATAGCAGGGGTGTCAAACTCATATTGGGTCGCGGGCCGAACATAACATAAAACATAAAACAATAAAAAATATAAGAAATAAATAGCTTTTTTTCACAGCCTAGTAATAGTTGTGGAGACTGTTGCACAAATGTGCAGCAGTTGAAAGACTGAGTCCATATTCATGCAGCAGCAGGAACAGGAACATAGACTTTTGATGTGATTTATGATCATGTGAAATCTACAGACGTGTTTCTGCTCAAACTCAATATGAGCTATTTTCATAGTTTAAGCTGATCTTAGTGACAAATGATTCATGTAGTGACTCAAATAAGGTCATTGTGTTTGTGTTCACAGTCACATTAGTGTGGACACAGTCATGTTCATACTTAATTACACTCTGACCTGTGTTTTTACCTGTGGCTCCTGATCTGTCCAGGTTTGTAGAGGTTTGGATGTTTTCCTCACAGAGCATCATCACAGAACTTAGTTTTCTTGTTGTTAGCTCCACTTTTAGCACAACTCTAACATCCACAAAACAGTCTTCTTTCTCTGCTCTGAGGTGCGTAAGTGCTGTAAAGTGTGCACACGGCAGTGAAGGGCCGCGTAGGGAGGGGCGGCCACCAGCGGCATTGTGGGACGTGTAGTTTTAGTGCTAAAAACGGTTACGGATGTAACTACGGTTCTATGAACCAAAAAATATACATATGTCTATTTTTTTTTTTTATTTAATATGAATTCAAAATGTTTGGCAGGCCGGATTATAACGTCTGGCGGGCCGGATTATAACGTCTGGCGGGCCGGATTATAACGTCTGGCGGGCCGGATCCGGATGTTTGACACCCCTGGTTTATAGTATCTTCCCTTTTTGGAGATTTACATTAAAGGACAAATATTATGCAAATGTGATTTTCTGACATTGTTCCCTCAAAAACACACCTAGATTAGCATTTAGTGTCATTCACTTTAGTTTGATGAATCCTGGTTAGGAAGTCCTCTCCCCTCCGACCGTCAAAAACACTTCTGAATTTACTCGATAACTGAGGTTTTCTAGATCTGTGACGTGGCTCTGAGAATTTTCTGTTTTCAAGTCCATAAATCATTGCCAGACTCATCATGTGAATTTCTCCCATCTAATCATGATCAGTACGACTGTGTGCTGAGACCCAGAAATGAGAGGCCAGCTTGAAACATGCGTTGAAAAAAATTGTATCATACACTGTGCATAATTCCCTCTGCAGCGAGTAGATTGTGCCAAAACTCAGTTAGTGCAGGGGGAAACAATTTAAATTCAATTCAATTTATTTTTGTAACACTCGAAATCACAACAGCAGTTGCCTTGAAGGGCAACAGTGAGAACAGATTAAACAGTGTTCTTAAGGACTTGGTAATGTCCCAGCATCCCGTGTCCTTTGTCAAATGTCCCATGGTCCCTTGTCCACAGACTCTCCTTCTCGGCCAGGAAAACTACAAAACCTCCTTGGGAAAAAGTAGAAAGATCTTCCAGTCAGATGAAGAACCATCCATATGGAGTAGAGACCGTTTCTCCAGGCAGTTGAGGAGCATCTGGATCCACAGGTCATCGATGTGCCTGTTCCACTCCCCACGGGGAAGTGGAAGAAGAGAAAGCAATGAACAGATTACAAGTTGAATTAAATATTAAATATTGTTGATAGGAGAAGTAGTCAGAAGCAGAAGATATTGCTCAAGCTGCCATGCTTCCCCCAGCATAGTTGCTCCAATGTAGCTTTATATTTCTGTTCCTAACTGGCCTGACCATAAACTATTTCAAAGGAACGTTTTTAAGCCTGGTCTTAAATGAAGAGACTGTGTCAGCATCTTTAACATGGACAGGAGCAGATTCCATGACACAGGAGCTTGGTAGCTAAAGGCTCTACCTCCTACTGTGCTTTTAGAGACTCTTGGGACCACCAGAAGGCCAGCATTTTGAGAGCGAAGAGCTCTGTTTGGATGATATGGTACATCTTTGAGGTTGAATGGGGCCATGTCATTTATGGCTTTGTAAGTCAGGTGGAGAATTTAAAATCTAATTCAAAACAGCAGAGATCCAAAAAATGGGATGCCAAACTAACGGTACTAAAGAGCATGTTAATTATACAAATGCACAATATTTATCAATTTTTTCCGAGTGCAAAATGGTCTGATTATTTTCATAATAATATTCCATTATTCCATATTTGTTGTTAGCAGAATTGTGAAAATGTTTAAGAGCTGTTGGAGGTGAAAAATATTCACCTTCAGCCATTTTCCATGTAAAATGTGTTAATTTTAGAATAATCCCAGTAGCCATGTGGATAGCACGCATGGCAGCTGGTCCAGTCAGAGCAAATGACCCACTAACACTCGCTCTCAACAGCGAATCAGCCACAGAGTAGAAGTCGGTGAGCTCCAGCCCCGCTGACACAGAGAGGCAGTGCAGTGTTCTGTACAGCATCCTCGGGCAGTGATCACCGTTCTGCAACAGACATGGTTTAAAAAAGGTAAACAGACCACAGATAAAGATATCCACAGCTCACGGTGCCCAGAGACCCTCACCTGCCGCGGCTTTGGCTCTGGCCACAGGAAGTGGTAGGCCTCACTGGGCACTTGCCACGGGGCTTTCAGGGCCACTCCACAGGGAAGACGTTTGAAGAGCGGAATTAAATAACAACCGTTTTCCATCTCTCAATATGAAAACCGAACAGAAAATGATATGTTTTTGATTGAAAATGGAAAAACTTCCGATTTTCTAAGTTAGAAAACAGTCATTTTTATGGTGAATTTTCAGATGCTCTTGGATGATAGTCTAGCAACCTGAGTGAAGGCAAGGCAATTCGTACACAAGGCAAGTCAAAGTGCTTCACACAACAAGAAAAAAAACGCATTAAAATCACAAGTAGTGAGTAGCAAGCCATGGGTAGATGAAGTGAGAATGCCACAATGCCATTGTCTTGCTTCATAATATCAATAAGAACGAGCATTAATGGCACATGTCTGCATTGGTCTGGACATTGTTGAGGAAGTTTACATTGTTAGAGTAGCCGAATGATGCTTACAAATTGGTGCTTTGCTTATTATTGCAAAAAAATACAATAGAAATCATTCATCAATCATCATATTCTTAATGTGAGTGGGCTCGCTTCTTCTCTGACCAGTAACTTATCACAATGTGCTTCAACTCACAGCCGAGTAATCAGTTACATTTTTAGCTTGTTGACAGGTGCTCTAATTGTAATTGACCTCTGGAGCCTTATACATCATTTGCGCATATGTGAATGTGTTCCAGAACGTGTTAAGAGTTTTAAAAAATGACAGAAAGTGGGTGATATTTAGAATCACTCACAACATTTCATCTTCCTAAACTGGACTCTATTAGTGACTAACAATGCTATTTTGGCGGGGGACATTTTACAGCAACCGCATTTTAGCACTAATGAGCACAATTACTGTCACTCCTCATGTGAGTACGTGTTCAAACTTTGGACTGAATTCCCCTTCTTTCTTGTTTTTCAGGTGTCTAAGGAATAAAACCTCCTCCGTGAATGTCTCCACGCCACAATAGCTGCCATTACCACGGAACCATACTGGGCCCAATCTGACAAACAGTTTTCTTTTTGCCGCTGTAGCATTTAGCCAAAAAATCACATCTGATCCATTGGAAAGTAGAGCGCTGAACTGATGGCACTGTTGTCTACGGACAAGGTGGAGCGCGGACGTTATCGTAGGGAGTAATATTGATAAGAAGTAGTGGATGGTCTGGAATTTTAAAATATTTCATGATTGTGGCTGATATTAATTTGTTGGAGGAAAAAGTGTTAGCTCAGTGCCCGAAACGTACGGATGGCAAGACATATTTTCCTTCCGCGTCAAGTCAGGATAAAATAAATTAAACTTAAATGAAGATTTTTTTTTGGATTGATGCAAAGATGGCTGCACCAGAATATGAAGTATTTTAACCCTTTCTCAAAAATACAAATAAACATATACAAAATAACTTTTAATCAAATCTTCCGGGCATTGTTTCAGACTACAAAAGTGAATCCTGCATACACGTTTTCTCTCAAGAGACAACTCACAGAAGAAACAATTGGAAAATGGATTGAAAGTTACAAATATAAAGCTTAATATTGATAGCTAGCTACTATTAACTGCTAGTATTTACCATAACTTCAACAACTACCTAGTTACTTAAAGTGTACTGCTTACAAACATATGCAAAAAGAGGTAGGCTCTATCTCTTTTATCTGCATTTCCAGCTACATAGCCAATACCCACAGAAAAAAATTGTATAATGTGACATCTTATACCTATGAGTCATAGCAAAGTTTAACGGCAGCTCGTTTGTTAGCTAAACTATAGCTAGTTTTAAAAGTAGGTTATTATCATTAATACCTCTAACTAATGTTGTTATAAAGCAAAGTACATGGAGTCACGGTAACTTAAAAGAAATAAAGCAAGGTTAATGGTTGATAAATACTTTTTTAAGTGAAGGGAACGTAGAGCGTAGCCCCGAGATGCTAACATTAAAAAATGGTTGCTAATGGTCCCAACATGAGCACCCTTTGTTCCAACTGCACCGTGTCATTTTACCCCGAGGTTGACGTCAGCAAAACTGTGATTATGGGGATTGTCATGGTAGTGTTTTTTATTTTTGGCGTCCTTGGTAACATGCTGGTCATATTGTCCGTTTTGTTCCACCACCACTGGCGCTCCGTGACGCACTACTTCATTGTCAACCTCGCCGCCGCAGACCTTCTCCTCAGCTCTGCCGTCATGCCGTTTTCCGCCGCTTCCGAAGCTTTGGGACGTTGGGTGTTCGGGCGAACATTTTGCAGCGTGTGGGCAGCGTTGGACGTTCTGTGTTGCACCGCGTCAATACTTAGCTTGTGCGTCATCTCAATCGACCGCTATCTTGCCGTGAGCTACCCTTTACGTTACCCGACCATAGCCACCGGGAGACGATGCCTGGCCGCGGTGGCTTGCCTGTGGGGACTTTCCGCGGCTATTTCCGTTGGTCCACTTTTTGGATGGAAGCAACCGCAACCAGAAGACGAAACGGTTTGTCAGATCACGGAAGAGCCCGGATACGCCTTGTTCTCGGCTCTTGGTTCGTTCTACATACCTTTGGCGATAATCCTGGTCATGTACTGCAGAGTGTACAGCGTAGCGACTCGGGAGACAAAGAGTTTGAGGAAAGGCAGCAAAGGTGAGGATGCAGAAGGAGTGACGTTGAGGATACATCGAGGAAACGCGGGGCACGTGGACAGACAGGACAGCGTAAGGCATAAGCGCGCCTCCTTCGCCGTGCTGAAGATGCTGAAGTTTTCCAGCGAGGAGAAAGCAGCTAAGACTCTTGGGATTGTCGTGGGATGCTTCGTCCTCTGCTGGCTGCCATTCTTCCTGGTGTTGCCCATAGGTATGTACCATTTCTATACCATGACATAAAGTAGTGATACAAATATTGTGTATCGAGTCAAAAAAATACTGATCATGTAATCTTTCTTTATGTTGGTAAAGGTTATCAAGCCAATAAGGGTATTAAAGAGTAGACTAGTTAGCACTGAGTCTCAGAGGAAGCAAATCATTCTTGGATGATGCATTTTTGGATTTGGATATTCACTTCAAAGGAAAGTCTCTGCACCGACCCATACATTATATGTTTATGCTTTTACTAAAAAAATTAATACATAGTCGTGTTTTTTTCCACAGTTTGACAATTTTGGTGACGTTTAAAATGTGACTTCCTGGTTTGACATAAGCAAAAGATGTGACAGTAGAGGCAATGCATATAAAATACACAATAGATTTGATTTAACAATGACAAATAACATCTCCTTTTTTCACCTTTATTTTGTAAAATTTAGATTAAACTGTGGCTGCGTCTGAAT
Organism: Eucyclogobius newberryi; assembly: GCF_026437365.1. Lineage (NCBI taxonomy): Eukaryota > Metazoa > Chordata > Actinopteri > Gobiiformes > Gobiidae > Eucyclogobius > Eucyclogobius newberryi. The sequence goes on along the minus strand of NW_027315834.1, from coordinate 11,842,048 downwards.
ATCCACACTATTCCCTACTTTGGACACTAAGTAGGGGCCACATAATTTTGTAGTGTGAAAAAGCAGGTGAAAAAGTAGTGCACTCAAAGTCAATCTGGACCACAATGCATTGCGAGAGTTGGAAAAACAGCAGCAAACAACAACAAGCCTTTAACACTAGTGAATGAAAGCAGATGACAAGCTGTTTGAAAGCACTTTTGACCCAAAAACCACTCGAAAATAAACAGTTGTAAAGTTGCTAGTGTTAGCCGCTAACCTTAGCTTGAGCTGCAAAAAGATCACAATCGCAGGCAAAAAGTTGAATAATCCAATTGGTTTGATGTTAATTGTGCAATCCATGTTGAATAAATCTTGTAAATATGTGTGTCAGATGGATTTGACCAATATTTATACATAACATACACAACATAATTTTGCCCAGAAGCCAGTAAGATTATCTGCATAGAGGAAAAAGCAGCGCGCTGACGGTGGCTGCCCACGAGTCCGAAGGTTTACTGGTCCGAAGGTTCACGAGTCCGAAAATTCCGAAATTTTAAGGTTCACATGTCCGAAGGTTTATTAGTCCGAAGGTTCACGAGTCCGAAATTTCACCGAAATTTCAAAAATTTCAAAAATTTCACCGAAATTTCAAAAATTTCACCGAAATTTTAAGGTTTACAAGTCCGAAGGTTCATTAGTCCGAAGGTTCACGAGTCCGAAGGTGTGAGTCTGTGCAGCGGGCTCTACTCGCGGCTCTCCTCACCAAAGCTGTGTCTCCGTGCAGCGGGCTCTCCTCGCCTCCCTTTGCCCCACACACTGCTTTTTGGACTTTTCTAGTGTTGATGCACTTTTTATGATTAAACTCACGTATTTTCCATAACCGACTTGTTTCTGTGCATAGCCTGAGCTCCTTATCGTATTATTAATGAATGAATTAACTCAAATAGCCCAGCAGTTTCGGCCGCGCGCCGTGGCTCTGTAGACACTCCCGTCTTGGCCAGCTGAATTTCCTTTTTGACTACCAATCCTACGGTGATCGGATCATGCATTTCTACATATACATATATCATTACTATACTTATGATCAAATGAGGGCAGAAAAGCGGAGGATTTGAGATGTTCCCTTGTCATTTTTACATACACAGTACAACTTGTGGTGCCTCCTGTGAGCAGCTGGTACACAACGTTGTGACGAGCCCCAGTGCGTGTCTTCGTGCTTCGTGCGCATTTTACAAACTGACTACATCCCGATGCCGTCTGCACCTTCACTTTAGCCTTTGAGGAACTTTTGGACCAGTGAACCTTCGGACCAGTGAACTTTCGGACCAGTGAACCTTCGGACTAGCGAACCTTTGGTCTCGTGGGGGGTAACCGCGCTGACTGTCCGAATCATTCCGTGATTAAGTGTGCTATAAAGTCCGCTGAATAGGGCGAGTGTGGACATTCAGACACAGCTTGTTGGAAAATTGTAACATGTAAATTGTCGTTGGAATGTCGCTTATTGATGACATCACAGAGAGATTCCTTTCATTTTCAACTTTTATTTTTTACATTTTCTTCACAAACTGCAAATTGACTGAAGTTAAATTATAATAATTGATTATTTGACTTTACTTTGTACTAGCTCAACAATAACATAAACATAAAACATAATGATTAGAAAAGCATCTGCCATAAGCACGTTAATCCACGTTGCTGGTACAAATGATAAAGAGCGATTTGTGGTGGCACAGATTGGCAGCCTTGTGTCTCGCCCCCAGGGCAATATGACCACAGTAATAGCTCATCACCCTGAGTTTGTTTGTGTATTTGGATCCCATTAGCCATGGTCTAATCTGGTCTATTTAAATTGATATTGGCAGTGTTGGTAATACTCTTTGGAAGGGAGTTACAGACCTTCACACACCCGTGACAAGTTTTTTGTCCAGTGGGTGTGTTATCGGTTGGAAGTGCAAACGGCCGTGAAATAAACCTATGAAGAGTACAACTAAAGAAAAAGCCTATCTGAAGATTCTGAACATAATAACCACAAAATTTACTTTCAACGGTCATCCTGATGTTGATTGTGCATCCTGTGCATGATTTGAATTTGAAGCATCTTCGAGCAAGACTTTAAAATCCTCGCTGTTGCGTCACACACACACACACACACACACACACACACACACACACACACACACAACCAGGGCATTATTATTAGTAGTAACCATTTTTCTTAATACCATTGGATTATGATAATTAAGCTTCTTATTATTATTTAATGCCTTTGCTTAGGTGGATATGTCTGATGTCTGATATTTAAACAAATACAATTTTAAGTTGAACTATTTGAAATCCACGGATACAGCATATAATGTAAAATAAATTGGTTTCATGCAATACTTTGGGTGATTTGTTAAGTTTTACAATAACATGGGTTGTATTTGTAATGTTTCTGACTTTGTGGCACGTTGCAGGTTTAACATCATGTCAGTCATAATAAAATCCAACCGTAACGATAGTGGCAGTGGATGATTGTCTGTTTGCGTAGGTCTATGTGTCTGTCCTGTTGTAGCCCTGCAACAAACTGGCCATTGTCCACTGTGAACCCTGCCAAAGGCCCAAAGCTGTGGCCCGTAACAGAAACAGGAATTAACAAAAGAAGACCAAGGAATGAAAACTGGAAAAATTGCAGCCAAATGTATTACTTGGGATACATTTTCTGAACAGATTTTTCCCTTGTGCTCTCAATTATAATGTAGCTGTTTAAACTAGTTTGCTGAGGAGAAATTTGAATTGTTTATCTAATGAGACAAAGTGATTAAAAACTCAATTTGTCCGAAGTCCCTATATAATTGCTGTAATTGTTGTGATGAGAATGTTTTAACTGATAGTGACAGTAATCTGAAGGCAAACTAGATTGAGGCCTGGTGTTGGCAAAGGAGAAAATTGAGACATGAGCTCAAATGTTTACCAGAAATGTCTGGATAGTTTTAGAATGTCTTGAACTAAGACACCAAGTTTAGATTTAATAAATGAGTGTGTTTAAAATTGCATTCCATTTTGTTTAAAGGATAAAGGACAAATAAATATCATAAGTGCCTAGATCAGGGCTATTCAACATAAGGCCCAGGGGCCTAAACATGCCCTCCAAGCAATTTAATCCGGCCCACAACCCATCTTCCAGGTATTGAAAAACAACAACAACAAAAATTAAAGTCTGGGTTAGCACTAGTTTAGACCTGGTTTGATTTTTAGTTGGTTTGATTTAGTCCTTTCCAGGTTAGTCCTGGTTCAGACCTGGTTGGTACTTGTCAAGTCATAGTTTAATTCCGGTTTAGAACTGGATGGGCAATTTTGAAATTTTGTATGTTTTTTCTCATAAAAATCTATAAATATCAATAAAAATCAGATATTGATACAATGTTGGGTATATTTTGTGTGACCCAAAATGATGTTAGAGTGGCGTGTTGTGCACCTCCGGCCCATAGGCCTTGGCCCACAGAAACACCTGGTCCTCTGGAAAATGAAGTTGAATAGCCCTGGCCTAGATCATGCTTTTGAAGTTTGATGTAATCTTTACATTGCATTGTCACTGTGTAACTTCTCTGTTGGAGCGGTTTATCTCCATGGAGATGTTATCACTTTACTTGGGATGTTCCTCAGTATGGCATTATCTCCTAGAGACAAGCAAGTGATGCCACAAGGTCAAGTTACAGGCTCAGCAAGAGGAGGAGTGACTTTGTCAATATCACCAAAAGAGCGTATCATCTCGGGGGAATAGAGCAACATTCAATTTTATGTTTAAAGCTGGGTACCAACTTGTAAATGAGTATGTCCCCCCCCCCCCAGAGAATAAAAACAGCGCATTGTGACATATACGTGACATGTAATAATAAAGTATTTGATCTCTCGTGAACACAGAAGTAAGAGCCAAAAGCAGTGCTTTGACTGAGATATGGCGGAAAATAAGGTGCCTCAGCTTTGAAAGAAGATAAAAGTTGCTGTGTTTCTATAGTTCGGGAGGTTCACACAAGGATTACATCAAACTTTTAGATGCAGTTTTTACCATGGGCTCTTTCAGTATTTTTTTTATAAAATTGAGTTTCTCCTACGCTGATATAGACTGAGATACACCTATGAAAAGATACTGGATTTTATGAAGGACGCGCGTTTGTTTGCTTTGAACGATAAGTTTTTTATCAGAGACAAACTAGACAAAGGTGTGCTGGAGCTGACTTTATAGATAAAAATTGGACAAAAGACAAGGTTCACAGAAACAGTGTCAAATTAATATGGATTTAAATACATCCATCCATCCATCCATCTTCTGCCGCTTTATCCGGGGCCGGGTCGCGGGGGCAGCAGTCTGAGCAGGGACTCCCAGACTTCCTTCTCCCCAGACACTTCCTCTAACTCCTCCGGGGGGATCCCGAGGCGTTCCCAGGCCAGCCGAGAGACATAGTCTCTCCAGCGTGTCCTGGGTCTTCCCCGGGGCCTCTTCCCGGTGGGACATGCCTGAAACACCTCCCGAGGGAGGCGCCCAGGAGGCATCCGGAACAGATGCCCGAGCCACCTCAGCTGGCTCCTCTCGACGTGGAGGAGCAGCGGCTCTACTCCGAGCTCCCCCCGTGTGGCCGAGCTCCTCACCTTATCTCTAAGGGAGCGCCCAGCCACCTGGCGGAGGAAACTCATTTCGACCGCTTGTATCCGCGATCTTGTTCTTTCGGTCACTACCCAAAGCTCATGACCATAGGTGAGGGTAGGAACGTAGACCGACCGGTAAATAGAGAGCTTTGCCTTTCGGCTCAGCTCCCTCTTTACCACAACGGTCCGATGCAGCGACTGCATCACTGCAGCCGCTGCACCGATCCGCCTGTCGATCTCACGCTCCATCCTTCCCTCACTCGTGAACAAGACCCCGAGATACTTGAACTCCTCCACTTGGGGCAAGGACACCCCACCCACCTGGAGAGGGCAAGCCACCTTTTTCCGGTCGAGAACCATGGCCTCGGATTTGGAGGTGCTGATTCTCATCCCAGCCGCTTCACACTCGGCTGCAAACCGTCCCAGTGCATGTTGCAGGTCCGGGTTTGATGGAGCCATCAGGACAACATCGTCTGCAAACAGCAGAGATGAGATCCTGTGGTCCCCAAACCGGACACCCTCCGACCCCTGACTGCGCCTAGAAATTCTGTCCATAAAAATTATGAACAGAACCGGTGACACAGGGCAGCCCTGGCGGAGTCCAACATGCACTGGGAACAGGTCTGACTTACTGCCGGCAATGCGAACACAGCTCCTGCTCCGGTCATACAGGGACCGGACAGCCCTGAGCAAAGGGCCCCGGACCCCGTACTCCCGGAGCACCCCCCAAAGGACACCCCGAGGGACACGGTCAAAAGCCTTCTCCAGATCCACAAAGCACATGTGGACTGGTTGGGCAAACTCCCATGAACCCTCGAGCACCCGATGGAGGGTATAGAGCTGGTCCAGTGTTCCACGACCGGGACGAAAACCACTCTGCTCCTCCTGAATCCGAGGTTCGACTATCGGTCGGATTCTCCTCTCCAGTACCTTGGAATAGACCTTACCCGGGAGGCTGAGGAGTGTGATCCCTCTGTAGTTGGAACACACCCTCCGGTCCCCCTTCTTGAACAGAGGGACCACCACCCCGGTCTGCCAGTCCAGAGGCACGGTCCCCGAACGCCACGCGATGTTGCAGAGACGTGTCAACCAAGACAGTCCTACAACATCCAGATACTTTAGGTACTCAGGGCGGATCTCATCCACCCCCGGAGCCCTGCCACCGAGGAGTTTGCGGACAACCTCAGTGACTTCAGCTTGGGTGATGGATGAGCCAGCCTCCGAGTCCCCGGTCTCTACTTCCTCTTCAGAAGACGTGACTGAGGGATTAAGGAGATCCTCAAAGTATTCCTTCCACCGTCCGACGACATCCCCAGTCGAGGTCAGCAGGCCTCCACCCGCACCGTAAACGGTGTTTGTGAGACACTGCTTCCCCTTCCTGAGGCGCCGGACGGTTTGCCAGAATTTCTTTGGTGCCGACCGATAGTCCTCCTCCATGGCCTCCCCAAACTCCTCCCAGGCCCGGGTTTTTGCCTCTGCGACAGCACGAGCCGCGGCTCGCTTGGCCTGCCGATACCCGTCGATGACCTCCGGAGACCTACAAGCCAGAGTGGCCTGATAGGCCTCCTTCTTTAGTCTGACGGCATCCCTTACTTCCGGTGTCCACCACCGGGTTCGGGGGTTGCCGCCACGACAGGCACCGGAGACCTTGCGACCACAGCTCCGAGCAGCCGCATCAACAATGGAGGCGGAGAACATGGTCCACTCGGACTCAATGTCCCCAGCCTCCCCCGGGACATGGGAGAAGCTCTCCCGGAGGTGCGAGTTGAATACCCTACTGACAGAGGGCTCCACTAGACGTTCCCAACAGACCCTCACAATGCGCTTGGGTCTGCCAAGTCTGTCCGGCTTCCTCCTCCGCCAGCGGATTCAACTCACCACCAGGTGGTGATCGGTTGACAACTCTGCCCCTCTCTTCACCCGAGTGTCCAAGACACGCGGCCGGAGGTCTGATGACACGACAACTAAGTCGATCATTGACCTCCGGCCTAGGGTGTCCTGGTGCCACGTGCACTGATGGACACCCTTGTGCTTGAACATGGTGTTCGTTATGGACAATCCGTGGCTAGCACAGAAGTCCAATAACTGAACACCGCTCGGGTTCAGATCGGGGAAGCCGTTCTTCCCGATCACCCCTCTCCAGGTGTCACTGTCATTGCCCACGTGGGCGTTGAAGTCCCCCAGTAGAACAACGGAGTCCCCGGTCGGTGCACTGTCCAGTACCCCTCCCAAGGACTCCAAGAAGGCCGGGTACTCTGCACTGCTGTTCGGCCCGTAGGCCGCCACAACAGTGAGAGACCTGTCCCCCACCCGAAGGCGGAGGGACGCGACCCTCTCGTTCACCGGGGTAAACTCCAACACGTGGCGGCTGAGCTGAGGGGCTATCAGCAAGCCCACACCAGCCCGCCACCTCTCCCCGCGGGCAACACCAGAGAAGTGGAGCGTCCAGCCCCTCTCGAGGAGATGGGTTCCAGAGCCCAAACTGTGCGTGGAGGTGAGGCCGACTATATCTAGTCGGACGACGGATTTAAATACAATGCCCACATATTTGTCATGGGTATTTGCAGTGTAGGATTATTAATATTAATGTTATTTTTTTTCATTGAATTATTTTAATGAAACTTTGGCCTCAAACTGGAAGGTGTCTGGTTCAAACATTGCCCCATTGCATACAGCAGTAGATCTCAAGCTTGTCAGGTTGGAACCCTCAAAATAACAATTGTGATAGATAGCATTTTTAATGTAAAGTAGGAAAACCTATCAAACCAGGTTTAATGTTGTTTATTTGGATAGTTGTGTGTTTTTGGACCTGATTTCACTAAAAAGAATTCGTGGATCCAAATTGATATGACACATTTTGTTGCTACTGCCATCTTGAGGACGAAAGCCACATGCTGCACTGTGGGCTGTCAACTAAAAGTCTCAAAACAAAGGATTCCTCTTCTGTAACTTCCCCAAATACCTTGTTTGTCCAGAAATGTATTACTGTGTTCAGGAGGGACCAGTTGGACTTAGAGAAATCACTCCTGAGCTGTTTGTTTCAGGTAGTTATCAGCTGGTTGATGCTAGTTTACATATCATTGCAAGGCTATGCTAATAAACGTTAGCTTACTTGTAGACAGTTTTAAGAAGCCTGATTTCCAACTGTCCTGGTGTTATATTTTAGGATTGTGCTCTTGAAAGCTTTGAGAGCTTGTCCGGTGCAGAGGCTTGTGGACGAGGAAGAGCAGATGAAAATGTCCACAAAAGTTTGTTGTGGCAAGTTGTCTCTGCTTTTCTGTGTCGCGGCTGTAAAGATCAAAGCCCAGTACTTCTGTCTTTTTGCAGTATCAACACTTTTCATTTTCAGTTTTATGCACTGTACACGTCTATGTGTATGTATCAGCTTACAACATGATTATGTCACTGAACATTTTCATATAAAACTTTCCATGGAAATCTAACTAAACGTGTAAGTAAGTAAGTGAGGACAAAACACAAACTCTCAATCTCTCCTCTTTGAGATCACATTTGATTCCAGCTCATATTTGAAATGAAATGAATATCTAAACTTGTGCAAAGTTTACAGAGCTTTGGGCCCAGACTGCATATATTCATGTTATATTTTTATACATCACAATCCTAATTTCTCCATCCATTTTTGTACCTACCTGTGCGCCATAAAAGAGACCCCTGGACACTACATTTAGTAAAATTGTGTAGTTTTCAAAGTACTTTGCAGCCATTCGTGTGCTGCTTCCAGAGATTATCTAGATCAATGGTTCTCAAACGTCTCATACCAAGTACCAGCTAAGATAATATTTGGCTTCACGAGTAGCACCCGATCTAAACCCGGACTATATCATCAACCAGGTCTGAAATGAGACCAGAACCAGTTTAAAATGAGACAAAACATGGATAAATTCAATATAAATAAGGAATAACCAAAATGAGGACAAAACAATGAATAGACTTGTCTCCAAATAAAACAAAAACTCAAATTTCAGAACTATCACAGTTTGATAAACACTGATCTAGAATCCAAACAATTAATCTTATTGAGGAGAACCAAACCATTTTTACTCTTGTACCACTACTTTGTATTTACAGATTTTAATTAGAAGCATTGCTACATTTCTTTGAGCATATTTAGTTTTTTTTGGTTTCGATTTGAGATGATTGAGTTTACATGATTTTTCACCCAGCACAAAAACAAAATAACAATAACAATGACAACAAAAACACACACAAAAAACACAAAAAAAAGTACATTTTGGCAGCTCACTTCCGGAGATGGATTTGGCAAAAACACAAGGAGAACAAAAGTGTGCGACTGGAATCACTGACCCTCTGTTTGTTGGGTAAGAGCTAAACTCTACTGCACCACAAGATGAACTCTTTTCAGTTTACGAATAAATTAATCTTGCACTTTTGTTCTTCAAATTGAAACTGTGATGGGTAATTTCAGAGGGCCATTACTGCGCACTCAACACCAGCCATAATTACAGAGATTTACAAGAAATTACATTATTTTCAATGTGATTTTTACGCCGCGCATCTACGGGAATTGCTTTTGAAATAGCAAAAAGTACAAATTAGTGGCTCTGAAGTACCCAAACAAGTCCAAAGACAAGAGAAACTTTGGATTGGCTTCGTTTCCAGAATGGTAAACTGTCTACAATCTGACTCCGGCAGCAGCTCGCGGTTCGGTGACAGACACTCTCGTGCGGACAAAAGCAATTAGAGACCGAAATGCATAGAATAAATTAAAGTTCATGCAAATCTAATACAAGTTCACATTCGTATGCATATAAAATGAAGACTGATAATGAAGACTGAAATGTACAAATCTGGCGTAAATGCTTGCCACTAATTCTACTCTTTACAAAATTTGAAGCATATTTATTGTCAGCGTTAAAAGGAAACTTAAGATAAAACTGGTGGGAATGTTATGCACCACTAATGTTTTTATGTACAATTTATAGATTTTTGTGTTGCATGGACTATTATATTTCTCGAGAAAAAAGCTGTAAACATAATAATGTCTTGAGAATTTAAAAATTAAACACAAAAGTCAAATTTTTTCTTTTTAATTTCTCCACTATTTAAATAGGTTTAAAATGTGTATGACAGCTTTTTATTTATACCTATTGTACATATTAATTATGGTTTTACACCAAGTCATCAGGTATTTGTGGAGAATACGTTGAAAAATCTGTAGAAAATGAAAGAAAGTGACATCACACTTGGGACACTCGTTCCAGTCAAAGTTTATGCAGAATTAAAATAAACATTTTTGAATCTCTAAACGTTAATTCAACAAAATAAAGTCGCTCTCATATATTTTTATTTGTCAAATAAAACAATCTGTGACATTAGATGAGTTTTTGCTGGGGATTTTCCTACTGTGACGTCATCAATTACAAAATTACAAATATATTTATCTTAACTGCATTTTAGTTCAATGAGTTGTCCGACCTCTAGAGGGCACTTCAAGCTGCTGTTCTGTTAATAAATGTGGTGCTATGTACAGTTGGTCCTAAATATAATATGGGACACATTTAATGAAAAACAAATATTAAAGATTAAACACAACGTACATCCAGTGCTAACATCTTATGGTGCATTCAGACCGTGGCGTTCAATTCGTTCCAGACGTGCCTAGTTGTTGTGATTGTTGTTATATTTTGCAGTTACCATCAGCGCCACACATTTCTGGGGCAGTTATGGATCGTTTGAAGGAGCCCAATTTCAGAAAGACCTTGCGTTTGCCGTGCTCAGCCTGCACAGATGCTAAATACAAGCCTGTTTGTGTGGTTATTTTCACTGTGGCGCGTAAACGCTGTGGTTTGCAGTGTGTTTAGGGCGTATGGCGTTTGCATACAATGACGATATGTTTATACAGTGGGTATAAAAAGTCTACACATCTCTGTTAAAATGCCAGGTTTTGTGATGTAAAAAACAGGAGATCAAGATAAATAATTTCAGAACTATTTCCACCTTTTAATGTGACCTATAACCTGTATGATTCAGTTGGGGAAAAAAAACATTTGATTATTGTAGACGGGAGAGTAAAAATATGTCTTATAACTGGGGATGTGGTTGTGTTCAGAATCGACCAATCACATTCAAACGCATGTTAAATAGGAGTCAATACACACTGCCATAATTTAAACTGTCTCTTATTAACCCCCATTAAAGGCCTATAGCAACATTAAAAGTGCTGCGAGAATTTCTGGCAAGTGCTAGCTGTGTAGTGCATGTGACAACAATCTTCTGTAACAATCTTCTGTGGGCTAGAGTGGCAAGACCAAAGCCTTTTCTTACAAAGAAAAACATCCGAGCCAGGCTCACATTTGAAGTCTCCCAATAGCATGTGGGGAAATGTGTTGTGGTCTGAACTTTTTGGCCATAACTCCAAAAGGTATGTTTGGTGCAAAAACAACACTGCACATCACCAAAAGACCACCAAATCCACAGTGACTCATGGTGGTGGCAGCATCATCTGTTTTTCTTCAGCTGGAGCTGGGGCTTTAGTCAAGGTGGAGGGAATTATGAACAGTTCCAAATACCAGGCAATGTTGGCACAAAACATTCAGACTTCTGTCGAGAAGCATACATACAAATCGACTAAAGAATGGCTTCACCAGAAGAAGATTAAAGTTTTGGAATGGCCCAGCCAAAGCCCTGACCTGTATCTGATTGAAAATCTGTGAGGTGATCTGAAGAGAGCTGTGCTCAGGAGATGCCCTCGCAATCTGACAAACTTGAAGCGTTTCTGCAAAGAAGAGTGTGCAAATATTGCCAAGTCTAGATGTGCCCTGCTTATAGACTCCGTCCAAAAAGACTGAGCGCTGTTATAAAATCAAAAGGTGCTTCAACAAAGTATTAGTTTGAGGGTGTGCACACTTTTGTTTTCAACTAAATCATACAGGTTATAGGTCACATTATTGTTACCCACTGTAGATAATGATAATAAACAGCTTTAATATGAACGTAATTGTAATTGTTATTTAATAATAAACTACCATAAATGTTGTGACTTGTAACATACAAAGAAGACGTTTGAAACAGACGGTTGACACATGTTTGATGAAATTGTTGCAGAGTTATAAAAGTATTTCTCTAAATTCAGTTTTGTTTGGAGAACTTTAGAACTTGAAAGCATGAAACACGATAATCTAACCCGAGTCATTTGTTACTTTTGGCTGTACAGGCACAGTTCTGTTATGAGTGCAAAAAAATGATAGTTTTGACTAAGAACATGGCAACACCTCGATAGATATCAAGTAACTTCTTATGGTGGGTAAAGTAGCCAAATCAAGTCACAAAAAAAAACATTACTCAAATAAAAAAGTATTTGGAGAAACTATTCCTCAAGCCAGACTAACTGTGAGAACAAAACTTGTACAAAATGAATTAGAAATAATGCACAAAATGTGGTATTTTCAAAAGACAAAAATGAGAAATAACTAAACAAACAAAAGATCACAAAAGTCCTTAAATATTGTAGATTTACTTCAAATGGGACAAGGAACCAAAAGTTTTACTCAAGTAGGAGGCTGTTATACAATATATTACTCAAAAAGAGGTGGGCTCTATATTAAAAAAAGTGATATTATTATAGTTTTTGTTTTTAGATATACACAATTAGAATATGGAGTATATTGACTATACTTAAAATGGTTAAAAAGGACCTCAAAAAGAGACATTGTAAGTATAAAGTGAAATCTCTGCACTTTTGTGGCAAATGTTCTGATCATTCACGATTTGTGAGAAACTTGAACCTCAATCAAGACATTTTCAGACACATTTGAACACATTCCTGATGCATTGTTAAAATATCGCTGAATATCGTTATCACAATAATGAAACATAAATATATTGAATACATATTTTTTGTTAATATCGCCTAACAAAGTTATGATTAAAGTAAATTATAGTAATTGAGAACTACACATCTCTGCGTGCTTTCGCTCATAGAAACATCTTTATATTCCTCAAGCCCTCCATTGCTGAAGAGTTGTTTTTTACACTTTCAACTGCCATGAACGGAACATAACATCCTTTTAAATAAAGTAAGCACAAACTTATCATCTAATCACATCTGAGGCAAATATTATGTCAAAAACATTTAAGAAAGTTGTGTGAGTGACAGTTCGGTCTGTTACATAGGCACTTTGAAGTCCAGTCTCCATCCTTACCTTTAGGAAATGAAAGGTCTACAGCGGTGCAGATACAATCTCAGCTGTGAAAGTGCAGCCTATTAGCGGCATTAACTGGTAGACATAAAGGAACCCTAAAGATCACGACTCAATGAAACTTAATAGAGTCCTTTTGATAACCTTTGGATAAAGAGAATTCTGGCATTCATTCTGTTCGACTGAAACAAACAATAGTGGTTTTGTGACGGCATCGCATAATCTGACTAAATTAATTGTCCAAATTATTCTGCTTTTGAAGTAGCAGCATTCCATTGAAATCACCAGTGGCACTAGGACTATAAATGTTTCTACTATAAAGCACAACAGTGCACAAAGCTCTGGTTTTAGTCATTCCCCCTTGTCATTCATTTAATTTAAATTCATTTAATTCAATTCAATTTTTATTATTTATTATAATTTTTTTCTTAAAAAATAATAGATAGAAAAAAAATATTGTATAACAATGTAAGAAATGTATTTGAAATCTTTCTTAAACTACTTCATTAAGATAAGATATTCCTAAGATAAGATATTCCTTTATTGTCCCACACGGGGAAATTTCATAACTTTAGAAACTGTATTTACATTTTGGATATGTTGGATGTTTCACAGTATTTGTCCATTGATTATAATCACATTCTGGTTATTCTTTGCCCTTAATTGTTCAGACAAAGTTGTATCTTGAAACTTATTTTGAAGTGTGTGGAAAATGAATGTGAAGAACCACAATTCGTCATCCACTGAGAGTTAATTACTCAACCAAATTTATGCAGTAGATATCTCTTAAATTCCTCCGGCAGTCCACTTGAGCTGTGTTGAGGTGTTGACCTATTTCATGTTTCGGTTCTTCATCTTCACAAGTGTAACTGCTGTGAGTGACGTGTCCTGAAGCCAGGGGTCTTTGCCTCGTTATGAAAGTGTGGTAGTATTGTATTATGACAGAAAGACATGGAATAAGTAAAGGTGACAGAACAGAACGGTGCAGCACCACATGCACCAGGCTTTGTGTGGCCAGCTTCAACCGCATGAGATCACTTATGCTGAAGGGAATAAGTAAAGGAGACTGTTTGGCAGTTTCAAACCCTTCACATTTCACACTTCTGTTGTGAAAGACACGTCAGCCTCCACTGCTGAGTGAATGTTTCAATATAAATCACTTGTTTGTTTCCTCCCGCAGGACGGTTGTGGCAAAAGTAACAACCAAGAAGTGAATATATACATAATGGATTGTAGAGATTTTCCATAGTTCTCTAAACTCATCATAAGAACAATGTTTTGTTTGCTCAAGGCAATAAACTTTACAATACAATCTATAACCTGGTTTAGAGACAGGATTATTTTTCAGGGGATTTAAAAGGTCACATCTTTCTTGTGATAGTCAGTATCTATAAATATTTATTATTTTAGCACCAAGGATAGACAGAAGGGGATTCATGCAGAAAGGGATTCATGCAGAAGAGGATTCATGCAGAAGAGGATTCATGCAGAAGAGGATTCATGCAGAAGAGGATTCATGCAGAAGAGGATTCATGCAGAAAGGGATTCATGCAGAAGAGGATTCATGCAGAAGAGGATTCATGCAGAAGGGGATTCATGCAGAAGAGGATTCATGCAGAAGAGGATTCATGCAGAAGAGGATTCATGCAGAAGGGGATTCATGCAGAAGAGGATTCATGCAGAAGAGGATTCATGCAGAAGAGGATTCATGCAGAAGAGGATTCATGCAGAAGGGGATTCATGCAGAAGAGGATTCATGCAGAAGAGGATTCATGCAGAAGGGGATTCATGCAGAAGAGGATTCATGCAGAAGAGGATTCATGCAGAAGAGGATTCATGCAGAAGAGGATTCATGCAGAAGGGGATTCATGCAGAAGAGGATTCATGCAGAAGGGGATTCATGCAGAAGAGGATTCATGCAGAAGGGGATTCATGCAGAAGAGGATTCATGCAGAAGAGGATTCATGCAGAAGAGGATTCATGCAGAAGGGGATTCATGCAGAAGAGGATTCATGCAGAAGAGGATTCATGCAGAAGAGGATTCATGCAGAAGGGGATTCATGCAGAAGAGGATTCATGCAGAAGAGGATTCATGCAGAAGAGGATTCATGCAGAAGAGGATTCATGCAGAAGGGGATTCATGCAGAAGGGGATTCATGCAGAAGAGGATTCATGCAGAAGAGGATTCATGCAGAAGGGGATTCATGCAGAAGAGGATTCATGCAGAAGAGGATTCATGCAGAAGAGGATTCATGCAGAAGAGGATTCATGCAGAAGGGGATTCATGCAGAAGAGGATTCATGCAGAAGAGGATTCATGCAGAAGAGGATTCATGCAGAAGAGGTTTCATGCAGAAGGGGATTCATGCAGAAGAGGATTCATGCAGAAGGGGATTCATGCAGAAGAGGATTCATGCAGAAGAGGATTCATGCACAGGCGACGTGTAGTAGAAGTAGCAGCATGGAACGGTGCACAGACCATTCTTAGAAAAACGCAACTTTTGTGGGCTATTGATCGTATACTATTATTTTCAAACTGTTAAACAAACAAGTCCGGATTGAAAACTGCATCTGATTTGTACCTATAGCCCTTTACAGTACGTCACCGTAAAAATCCTCACAACAAAGCCCCGTTACTATGGAGCTGAGTTTCAGGGAGCATTTGATTTGTTTTTGTTTGTTTTTCCATGTGTGCAAAAATGTCTTCATGGCACAGACCAATCCTTTATGAATCACCTCTGAAGAATAACAGAACGGTGCAGCACCACATGTAACTGGCTTTATGTGATCAGCTTTAACCGCATGAGATCAATTATGCTGAATGGCTTCCCTGCTCTTCTCCCCCATTATTTGCTTCACTCTCCTGTCTTATAAGCCTATGGCCAAAAACGTATTTACTCAGGGTAATCCCTCATTGCAATCCCTAAAAAGGATCATGAAGAACAGATCATTGGGTGTGTATGGGGGTGGATGAAGTTACCATATACACTAAATATATTTTATTCATAGAAAGTAAATTCAGACTTATGGCCCTCTGGGGGTTGTGGGTATCAAACTACCAACCTTTGTGTTAGTGAACAGACCTTCCACCCTCACTTCTTCTTATTCTTTGGTGTTTTATGGCGGTTGGTATCCAAGTGTTGCATTACCGCCACCTAATGTAGTTGTACGTCTTAGACTTAAGACTTTATTCTTTAGACTTTATTTTTCAGACTATATTCCATCAACTCACCACCGAGTCACTTCACTAAAACTAACTTTAAATCCATGTTTCAGACTGAGTTTCCTTGTGAAATCTTATAGCTCCTGCAGGTTTTCCTAGCGGCAGGCTCTAAACGGCAAAGCATTCAGGAGCCCAAATACAGTCACATTCTTGGGATTTCCTCACAGAGCGACCCCAGTCTGACCCAAACCCAGCATTTCTTCCTCAAAGGATTTCACGTGGCATTTTGAAATGACATAATCGGAGACTTTCTGGAGCTGGGGCCGACAGGAGAGATGACTGGATGGATCTTACAACAAAAACACCTTTTAAAAAAGAAAGAAAGAAATGTTGAATGTCACGGGCCATTCCTGGCAAATCTATGTCATCTTCATGGAAACAATTTTTATTTTTTCACAACCCAGTTCTGCCACACAACCGTCACTTTTATTGGTGGCTAGCAAATGTTTAATTATTTTTATGAGAATAGTCTGTACTAAATTATTGTGTCCAGTACACTGCTCAGCATTAGAAAAGTAAAACAAAAAAAACATGTAGAACAGGCAGACACAATTTCTGATTTCCTTCAGAGCTCTAACACAGCAGTGGATCACATTCACTACAGCGCCCCCTTCTGATGGACTGGTGCTACAGCACCACTTAAGTATTCAAACAAACAAAACAAACAAAATCTATGCATTTATTTCAGTCTGGTTGTAGCTTGAGAATTATGTCCCTACAATATAATATTAGCCTGCTCACATAGGAGAAAAAGGATTAATTCTAATAATTATGCAAGAGGCAAGACAAGTTTATTTGTAGAGCACAATTCTGAACAAAGGGCAGACCTGACGGAGCCCAACATGTCCTGGGAACAGGTCTGATTTACCACCAGCAATGCGAAAACAGCTCCTGCTCCGGTCACACAGGGACCAGACTGAGCAAAGCCCCGGGACCCCATACAACCCCTAAAGGACACCACGTGGGACACGGTCGAAAGCCAATGGAGAGTATATAGCTAGTCCAGTGTTCCACAGCCAGGAAAAAATCCACACTGCTCCTCGTGAACCCGAGGTTCAACGATTGGTCGGATTCTCCGCTCCATTACCCTGGAATAGACCTTACCAGAGCCTCTTGTTCACTGGGGAGTCTCTACACACCACACCAGCCGCCTCTCCCTGCAGGCAACACCAGAGAAGTGGAGCGTCACGCCCCTCTCGAGGAGATGGGTTCCAGAGCTCAAACTGTGTGGAGGTGAGGAGGGGGAGGTGGTAGACTACATATATACCACTCGACCTCCCCCACAAGTTCGGGCTTTTTACCTTCAGCGAGTTGATGTTCCATGTCCCCAGAGCCAGTTTTTGAGTCTGGTAGTCGAGGCCCCAACCATCGACTGCCGCCCAGATCTCTCCGCACCGGCCCCTTACAGATCCTCCCGCGGGTGGTGGGTACACGGGAGGACGGCCGTGGGGAAAGACCAACACCTGGCTTGGCTTCAGAGTGGGGCCCAATGACGCCAATCCGGGCAACGTTACTAGCCTTGTCTTTATAATCATAATAAAGGGCTTCTAAACAGAACAGAACTAGTTCATTTTAAGCTGTTTCTTCTCCAGGGCTGTCACACTCTTGAATTTTCACTGTATTTAATAGTTGTAAAAATGGTACAAAACTAATTTTACTTTAATACTGTATAATGTATTGGGTACAGCCACTTTGTTTAATATTGTAATAGCAGGCAAATTAATAGACATTACAAAAGTTTGTATGTGTTCTTTTCTGTTGTTGTCAGTAATAGAAGCCTCACTGTGTTTATAATGGTGATGCCGCATGGTACATAAGACCCAGCAGGTGTATTTCCGTTTCATTTTCTTTTTGTGCTGCTGATTGCCACTGCAGTCTTGTCATGCTGTGTGGCATATGGCTGTATAGAAGATTGTGGTCAAACCTTTGATAGGACTGAGATAACAATTCATGCTGTTTGTTGGTGATAAAAACTTTTCTCTCTCGCAGAACATGGTGTGTTTGAGGGTTTGTGGTTTATTTAATTTAATTTTCATTTTATTTATTTATTTTTCACCTTTTGTCCATAGCCTGGTGTACAGAGGGCCAAATGCTAAACATATAACAATAAAAAAGCGTACATTTACAATTGCGTACAGTGGCGTTAGACCAACAAAATAATGCGTATGCTGAATCTGCCTGTTTGTCTCTTTTTATCATCATAGTCAATTCATTGGTCACACATTACTGACGTTTTTTACTGGAAGTATTGCCAGGCTCTCCTCAAACAAAACCTAACCATTTCATCATTTTGAAAACTTTTTGCTTTTGCTTCATTCTTGCATTTAGTACTTCTGCATATTCGCATTATAAATCATACACCTCAGACGATTCATTATTCAGCACTTAAAATCCATCTGCCACAATTGACCAACTTCAACATTAACAGCTATTGTTTTAGCCTACATTAACATGCTTCACACTCTGAAGACCACACACTGTGATTGAAACTGAACGAGCCATTTCTTGTGCTAACATTCTTTTGAAGGAGCACAATGTAAGGGTCCACCACCTGCTTGTCTCCATGGAGATGTTAATACTTTATATGTTCCGTACATGCAAATAACTGTATTAAAGGACACATACTAAACGCTAAATTGACTTTGAACTTTTAGCGATGTTCTCACATTGTTCCATGCGTTGTTCTTAAATTCATAAATCATCTGCAAACTCGTTCTGAGCATCACATTCGACGTCTCAAACTCTATAATCTATAAATAGTAAATATTGCAAATTGATACGTAATATAGGTAGGTGTGTTTGGGCCTCGGAGCTCCTGCCGTGGACGCAGTGTGTGGATATCTTTGGACTACTTCTGACGGCGGGGAGGTGGCCATGGATGGGTTTGACCGACTTTGGACCGTCATTTTAGACTTTGTGTGCCTTCATTTTTATTTTCTAAGGATTATATGTTTAGCTTTGGCTTCCACTGGCTTCCTGTGCAATGCCATATCCAATACAAGGTTCTCCTCCCTCCATAACCTGGGCCCTCCCTTACTCACCGACCTCCATCAGCACACTCTCCGCCTCAGATCGGCCGGCACAAGCTCCTGGGGACGAGAGTGAATTTTTCTACGAATCCCAAGTTCAGGATGGGACGAGGAAAAGTTTTGACCGGGATTGGGCAACACATTCATGCAGTGTAGCGTCTGACAACGCATCAGACTTTGGGGGACCGACCCATCAGGAACTCTGACTCATTAAAGAACTTCAAATCCCGGCTTAAAACTCACCTGTTCATACTGGCTTTTCCCTTTTTTTCTCATCTTTGACGGTCTTTGAGTGTAAAGATGGTCAACTAAATAATTGAATAATGCAAGATAGACAAGTTTTACACCATACTCTGGAAAATAGTCAACACAAGGACCCCAACCAGAAAGGTTACATAGTGCGCCTTTAAAGGGCCTATATCATGCAAATTTTAAAAAATCATTTGATTGATTCCTGCAGTCTTTAGCTAGAGAATAGTCTCTATCCTTCCCCTCGGATGAGTGAGGAACGAGAGAGGAACCGTGGCTATTTAGGCACAGTTAGCTTCAAAAGCTACTCAAACTAAGCCGTCTGCATTTCTGGGAAGGGGAGCGGGGTCCAATATATGGGTGATATTTTATAACTATAATGTTATGGGTGTTGCACAACACTTATTATTATCAACTATGCCCTACAAAATGGGAAAAATAGCATAATATGGGATTTTAAGCTATAAAACATACATTTCCAATGAATCATGATTATATATGTTGGATGATCAAGAGTTTCAGACCCCCAGAATCTGCTTAAATATTCTCTGCAACGCAATAAATAACAAGTGCATGTCCATGAACAGGCAAACACGGCTGTGTGCGTGGGAGAGTAACAATCAATAAAATTGC
Organism: Eucyclogobius newberryi; assembly: GCF_026437365.1. Taxonomy (NCBI): domain Eukaryota; kingdom Metazoa; phylum Chordata; class Actinopteri; order Gobiiformes; family Gobiidae; genus Eucyclogobius; species Eucyclogobius newberryi. Next base: position 11,822,130 of record NW_027315834.1, on the reverse strand, counting down.
CAAATGAGGAGTGAAGGTTAAATGTCTGTAAAAGTGATTAATTAGTTTCTTGTGTCTTGCAGCTGTAAATATGAAACTGGGAGCAGGCGCACAAGCAATCGCTTCAGACTCCTTCTTTTGTGCTCTGTACTTTATATGTGATGTTTATGTATGTACAATGTAACGAGAATATAAAACTGCCCAATCAAATGAAACAAATACAAAAAATTACAATTTAAGATGAGAAATGTTGTTTAAATTGGTTACATAAAGGAACTGAATTCAAGACTCCCCTGGTTGTTTAGGTAAGGCTGTGTGTTTTCTGAGTGTAGTACTCTAAAAGAAAAAGACATTGATTGTTGAAGTAATGGTTGTAGTTACTTTTGTAGATAACAACTTCCTCTCAGTGCCGGCCAATCACACTTCAGTATTTTTACCCTCTGTGCTGTGGCTTTATGAGTAATAATAGTCTGATTGCTGCTATTACATGACACATTCAGGGCCCGGTGTTGAAGGAAGCCGCACCACAGAACGACTGTTGTCACTGCTGCTGTGGAGACTAACGGGGACAGAGACATAAGGCGAAATAGAACTAAGTTGTCGTACTCAAAGGTGAATGTTTATTTCTAGTGCGAACAGCAGAAATCACTGTCCCCACACAGCAGTCTGTCCCTCCCAAGTCTCACCCCAGAACAAGGAAGAGCACAGCTTTATAAAGATAAGAAAAAAGGGGGGCAAGTAAGACCAAAACCAGTTAAAACCAGCATGGAAAAAATACAGAATACCGGGGCATCCAGATTATTTGTTATCTCACAAAGTTGTCTTCGTACAAACTCATAAAAAAGCATCTGAAACCTTGTATATTTATGGCAGACACCTAATGCTTTTTACCCAGATAAGAGTCATCAGGTTAAATGTTCAGATGCTTCTAACTCTTAAACCGTGACATGACATTATTCCACTACACTGCTCCACAAATTTATTGTAATTTCAAGTGAAAGCTGTGTTTGTGTCATTTCACAGTGCACTATTTGTATTCTAAGATAACAAGTGCAGTAGTTTCAAACACAGTGTCAAGATTGAGGGGTTTTATGAGATGAAACATTTTAATACATGTCATTTTACAGACAGAAAACATCCTATTCACAAAGCCTAAAATGTGCAATTCATTATTGATTTTATTTTATTTGATATAATATTAGAATCAGAATTGGAATCAGAAAAGGTTCATCGCCAATTGTCAATGAACAGAATTCACAAACGTAGGAACTTGTCTTGGTGATTCAGTGCAACATAAAACAATCACAAATGAATACATTATTATTATTATCTTATATATTTTCATTTTATTTATTGATTATATTTTTACCACAATATGATGCCACAGATATTTTTACTGCAATATTTGATTTTTAAAAAGAGCCACATATTAAACTACAGACAAAACAGAGTGCAAACTGGTGATTAAAACAGTAAATAATTAGCAGTAGCAGAGGTTTGATCATACGAACACTTTTTATCATACTCTGAACCTTAAAGTTGGGTCTGTTTTAAACCAAAATGTTTGTTACGAAGCTTATGACGGTACATTTTCCTGAATGCAGTAAAAAGTACTACTGTACAGGCAGTCTGGCAGTCTGAGGCATTTCATCAGGACGCTTGAGGCCCAACAAAATTGATCTGAGGGCCACATTTAGCCCCGGGTTCCTTGTTTGGACATCCACGCAGTAGCTACCATATTGACTCATTTGTCTCAAAATTGTTATTGAAAGGCACTGTAAATTTATGCAGATTTAAAGGACCAAATTGACCCTGTTATAACGCTGCACTTGGAGCCTGGCATATGTGTGATTTAACCACTTGACCACAGGGCTGCACCATAGCAATGTTTCATCATCGAAAACATACCCTAAGTTGTATTTCGCTACATTCATGCTTTTGTGATGAATCCTGTTTAGAAAGTCCTCTCCCCTCTGAGCCTCAAAAACACAGATTTGTGACGTCATATGTCAAGCTCTGAGATGTGATGTGTTGTGTGTTTGAACAGATCATAAGACTCATTCTGAGCATTTCTGCCATCAAGTTATGATCATCACAACTCTGTGCCTACATTAGCATGCGGGAGGCTGTTGTTAAACGCACCTATGTAACTCCCTTTGCATCCAGTAGATCGAGCCCAAATCTTTGGCATGGAAAATGCCTAAGTAACATGAAGTAATTTAGTTTTTCGTACTTAAGAGCATGTTTTAAGGCCAATAACAATCCAAGCAATGTATAATAATTGTCCTTTAAGACTATCACAGTCCACTTCTTCCGTCCAACACAATAAATCGGGACCTCACTGCCACGCATCCCTCGCTCCCCCACAACCACAAAACTGAGGCATTCAATTATGTGCAGCTAAACAGAACAAATAAAAGCACACATCGGGACCTATTGGTTTGCACTGTGAGACGAACAGCCCTGATGCCACTTCTGCTGCTATATATGAAAACCTATTATAGATAACAAGCACGAGGCCACAATGGCCAATTACCCTAGGGTGCTCCCAAGAAACCCGTGGGTGTTCCATACGTATGCATTTGAACTGAGACGGACATTCACAACTCGGATCTTGAAAGGTTGAAGAATAATTCGATTTTTTTTCTGAACAGGGAGGTTCTTTGGTGTCTTGTGGGTCTGACAAAGCCACACACGCTTACTAAGCACTGAGAGCAGCATGTGCCACAGAGATATATACTACAGGTCAGAGGATTCTGCAAGGTTGGCCACATCTTGAAATATACTCTTGTAGGTAATGGAACATGTTAAAAATGCTTAGCTGTAGGGTTTTCTGACCTTCAAGACAACATAAAAACTAGAATGTCTTTCAAGGTACAGTATAAACTCCTGTAATTGAATAAATGCGAGATAGACAACTTTAACGCCATATAGTGGAAAATAGGCAAAGCAATGACATCTTCAGTGTTTGGTGAGTCTGGCTAGTGTCTTGAAAATAATCTTTCTGGTCTTCTTTGATTGAACAGATACCTTTTGAGAGACCTTGGAGTAATGATTGACAGTTCTCTCAAATTGGAGAAGCATAATACAGCGATGAAAATAAGCTTATTCTTTTTTCTTTTTTTTTAGCTCAGAAGCTGAAAACAGTTGCAAAAGCAGGAAGTAAGTATTTAAATGTGTCTAACCAACCTTTTTTGCACCACGGACCGGAATGATGTAGGTTTTATTTTCATGGACCGGTGTGTCAGGTTATGTCGCGGTCAGGTTAACTTGCGCGGAAGTGGGCGGGGCTTAGGCAGCTCGGAAGGCGAAATGTTCTCAAAAGACGCGTTTGTACATTATTAAGTGTACCATACCAAAAGATCCGAATTGGAGTAACATAACGTACAGTTACACATGTCCTCACTGTTCTTCTGACTGGTGGAAGCTCATCACATAAATATGGAAAAAATAAGTGCATAAAAATTACAACTCACCACAGGCTGAATCAGTGGGGGCCCTGCGCGTGTTTCTGTGCAATGAGATGATCCCATCTTAGAGTGATGGGAGACAATGACACCTGCAGTGTGTTTAATCACAGTTCGCTCCGCAATTTTGTCTTGTTGCCGTCACGGCACAGGAAGCAGCACTCAGACTCTTGTAAAAGTAAAAACAGGTGATCGCGTAGCAGTTGCAGAATTCTGGCCCAGGAGACGTGTCCTCCAAAATCCTCGATGACGCCTCGTCTGGTCCTCACTTGGCCTTTTCCCCTTTGCAAAAATGGTCTCCAAAGACTTTTGTTTTTCACTCATTTTCGCGAGCTTGTGGGTCGACTTTTGAGCAGCGTGTTTGATGCGACGCGTCCGCGATGACGTATCATGTATAATGCACGTGTCAGTTATGTTATCACGCAGGACAAGAGCAGAGATATAATATACTTGCCATTATATTTAATGGATTTCATTGGAAATTTCCTATAAGGCTTTTCATTATATATCCACAGACGAGCTTATTAGCGTGTCATGAGGGACAGACCAAAGTTACGTCAGAGAAGATGCTGTCACTGATAGATTATTTTGTACGGCCCGGTAGCAAACGCGTTGCGGACCGGTACCGGTCCCCGGCCCGGTGGTTGGGGACCCCTGCTGTAGTGTATGTGCTGTATAAATAAAGCTTGACCTTGACCTTAACATCTTGACCAGAAAAGTTACACCTTGTACCTTTTAAAAACAGGTTTCTGCAGTTTTTTCCACAGAAAAGGCAAACTGAAGCTCATTCACACATGATAAATACAGCACATTCCTGACATCATTAGGTGGTAATCCAGGAAGAGCTGAATTGGAACATGGTGAAAAAGTCTATAGACCTTCACAAAACTCATTCAGATCATTTCAGAGCTTAGATTTCTGATGCCAAGATCTCAACTTTGTTTGTTTTTAGCCACATTTGAAATGATTACATTCTCAGTTCTTTGACACTGTCCTGTAAAACCACATTAACAAAAGTTATAATATTATTACAATATAATATAATATAACACTTTTTGTGTTCCTTACCAAAATTTAATGATATGTAATAACTAAACAAAATTTGAATTATGTGCAGTGGCTCAGTGATAAAGCATGTGGCCACTAACCGAGAGGTGCGGTCACCGATGTATAAATGACTTTATACTAGAGCTCAGTAATGGCATGATAGTAGGATCAACTAACTAATAAAGTACAATTATGGTCAGTTAGGCCAATAAATAAATATGTGTTTCCGGTAACCGACCGACCTGATTTTCAAAACCCGACCTTAAACATTTTATTGCAGTGAGCGGGAAAAAAATAATCTGTGGGGATCGTAAGATATGAAAATCGCCGCACTTTTGAACCGCAGGTTTTGTTTTACCTATGGGCGCATCCATGTTTGCGCAGATGCTTATATTTGATCAGCGTGCAGATCGGCTGGGTCAGCACTAGATCATACACTCCTAACTCACGGAAGTCAGAATCAGTTAGGAGTGTATGATCTAGTACCGACCCACTGGCTGCCATGGCCGTGGTGACAGGCACGCCCGGGGTAGCAGCGGTGAAGATATTTTGCGTGACGGTCGAAAAGTGCTCACATCAATGTAGTGACAATAAGAAAAATAGTGCGACGTGTGAAGATATTTTCCGACACTGGCGCCTGTCATGGGTTCGTTCGCCACATTCAAAGTTCCAACTACTGCTGGAAATGCCTATTTGCAAGTGATCCATTTGGTCAACGAGACTCCAAAGTATGGCTGGGCACTTACAAACAACGGTGCTTTGGAAAACTTTTTGGGACGAGAGGATCTACAGCTCAACGAACACGCGCGCAGGGCAACAGCGCGGACCACGGCGCGGACCGTGGGGGGCACTGCACCGTGGTCTGCGCCGCGCAGACAACAACAGAGCGGGCAATGCTCTGTTGTTGTCTGCTAATGGCTCTTTTCCTGTGGTAGGACTAGTATAGATGAAGAGAACACTTTTATTCAATATCTGCATACCAATAAGGCCACTTCAATGCGAAGCGCTCACTTCTGAGAAAAGAAAACTGTCTGAAAAACCTGTGCGAGGGTTTTAGAATTCCCATTTTTTAAAATAAAAAAAATCCGACCTACCTACCTGCTAACTAATCCAGTAATACTTTAAATATTAAAGTAAATGTAAATAAAACCAAACAAGCCCCAAATGTGACCTTCACTCTGGGACACTTAACTACCTAAACTTTATTCTAATACCTCGCCTCCTTTGTTGATGCAGGCTCCATCTTCCCCTCCTGCAAACCCTCCGACACCTTCTTCAAGATCACCTTCTGGCTGGGCTACTTCAACAGCTGCATCAACCCCATCATTTACCCCTGCTTCAGCAAGGAGTTCAACCGCGCCTTCCAGCACGTCCTGAGGGGGCGCTGTTTCCGCACGGGGCCCCAGACCTCCATCCCCGCGGCCACCACCACCCAAGCCCTGTCCCTCCCTGCTGCCGCGCCGACCCTGGAGAGCTCGGACGCCTCGCCCTCGCTCTGCTGCTGCTGCTGCTGCTGCTGCTGCTGCTGTGACGGTGGAGGGACAGAACACACTCAGTCACGGAGTAAAGTCCTGCTCAAGGCCTGGTGCTTTTCCAGAGGACAGACTCCAGGGGCGAGGGAGAGCTCTGGGCCGGCCAAGGTTCTGAGGCTTTCCATCGGTGCAGCTGGAGAGGCCGTCTAACAGATTACTGCACAATGACATTATGAACGAATGAAATTATGAGCTATAATTAAAGATGCCCTGTGTTCCTTCGCCACCTGCTTGTCGCCGCGATAAAAGTTGGACACTCAATTAAGGGACGATATATCTGCTCCGATCAGATGAAGTGAGTGGTTTAAGTGCAGTTTAAAACACGCCTTGTTGCCATCATAGTTCCAGGGTTCATGTACAGTATTATAGTTTGCTGAGTGTAATAATTGCCTTGGACTCTGGTGATAAATTGGGAGTAATGTGAAGCTGCATTTAATATTTTATATATATATATATATATATATATATATATATATACTTTTTTGTGGCACAGAGACAAAGTGTATATGTGTCATGTTCTATCATATAAAACTAATTCTATCAAATACAACAAATTCTTTAACTGTCAATCATAAAGTGACATCCTAAACAGAAGATGCGCACACGCCAAATACAACAACAACAACAACAACAACAACAACAGAGAGTAGAACTGTTAAGGTTAGATGTTATGGTTGTCCCGTTTGGTAAGGCCGTCTTAACATGCTCTGTTAAAGTTTTTATATGAAACTGAAATCCAGAAGTGCTCCTCCAAGTTTTCAAAGTCCACTTTTATTAGACCAATTCTGATCTTTTCATGCTGAAAACTGCCTTCGGTACAAAGCCACAGGACAAAATGTGTTGTTTTATATTTTTGGACTCTGAAGTAAGCCACAGAATAAAGCTAAACCTTTACGTGTTGAAAGAATTACAATGAATTGTGTGGCATATTTTGGCGGTATCTGGAAAATATTTTTTTGTTTTTGACATTTTTAGTGTTGTTATGATTATTCTTTTTATATATATATATATATATATATATATATATATATATATATATATATATATATATATATATATATATATATATATATATATATATATATATATACTTTGACTGGAGTAGAAAATAGTGATTCTTCACTATTTTCATGAAACTAAGTTTGTGCTTTGGGCAAGATTTAAAGCCATTACCCTCTCATCAGATGGCAGGAGCCTACTTGCTGTGCCTCTTATAACAAAAAATGAAGACAAACCTTAAAATAAAGGACATTTGCCAACGATGACGGTAAAATGAATTGTGTTTGGAATAAAATACTTGATATTTTTCTGCATGAAAATAAAATCTTTTGTCAAAGTCAAATTGTGTGTAAAAGAAAAAGCATAAAAAATATTTAAACAATGATTAAAACGTTTTGTTGTGACTGGGGCTGTTTATTTCACTCTGTTTAATGTGCAATCCATATTTAGTTTTTCCTCAATCTCAGGATCTTAAAACATTTTCTCCCACTTTTATCTTATCTTATTTGATCTTATGTCAATTATTGGTGCAGGTGCTGGGCTTTAGAGTGTGAGCTTTCAGATGGTAGAGAAGACGCAGAGGTTTTAAAAAAAAAAAATATTATCATTTCATTTTTTATTCAAAATGAAAGAAAAGAGAGAAGGGAAAAAGACAAAGAAAATCACAAGACAAAAAAAAATTATGAAGTCTGAAGTATGTTCCAAAGGTATCCATTAAATTTGCCATAACATGCTTTTTTTTTCACGTTTCATAGTTTGTCCTAAGTGTATAATTGATAATAATAAGGGTTGTGCAACAACCTTAACATAATAGTTAAGAAATATCACCTAGACCTTGGACCCCCTCACCAACCCGGGAATGCAAACGGCTTGGTTTGATATTCGCCCCCACCCTTGCGAAGAGCGATCTGGCTCCCCCGCCCAACCCGTGACATAGTCTCAGAGCGCGTGTGTGCCCCGCCCAACCCGTGACGTAGTCTCAGAGAGCGCGTGTGTGCCCCGCCCACCCGTGACGTAGTCCCACAGCTGTCAGCTCCGCGATGCGCCGCTCCTGCTGCGCGACTGAGTGAGAAACGATAGAACTTCAGATCAACACTACTTTGAGACTAAATAAATCTGGTGTTTATTCTACAGCGTGCGCAGAACAGATATATCTATATATATATATATATAGATATATATATATGTATATATATAAAAGTCTTATGTCCATCGCGCTCTTATTTCCTGGTTTTTCGGTATCGGATAGAACTTTTCTCCGTTTATTTTCCCGCAACTGCCACATCAACCTTCACCATTGTGATAATAGTAAAGAGTGCAATATCATTAATGAAGTTTTGGGCCTCTTTGAGCCGTGTTTCGGCGTAAATCGAAGCAGAAAAACTCCGGAATGGGCTTGTGGGGAGACAGCAGCGTGGAGCCGGGGGGAAGAGGGCGGGAGGCGGCAGGCGGGAGGGGCGGGGGAGGGGGGGTGGAGAGGGGGGATGGTGACGCGTGCTTGCCCTTATGACGCGGTCTTGCCCCACCGCCCGTCAGTTTGGAGATTCGAGGAAAGGAGATAGTCTGTAAACACTGCGGGAATCAATCAAAAAAACACTCTGGGTACATATATGAAGCACAAATAGCAATGTAAGAAGGTTAAAAGCTCTGAAGTCGATTATGCATGTTATGGGACCTTTAATGGCAGGAGTTTTGAGGCCTAAATACATAGTTCTGAAATTGAGTGGGATGGCAGTGTCAAAAACAGTCTGCAGTGCCTTGTTCATTTCCATCCTACATTTTACTTTTGGCGACAGAGCATTCTCCCGAACAGCACCCCGACTCTGGAACTCCCTCCCCCAACCTGTCCGCCACTCTCCCTCACTCACAACATTCAAATCCCGCCTAAAAACATACCTCTTCACCCAAGCCTATGACCTCCCCTACCCCTAGCCTCCTCTACCCCATTGCCTACTCTTCTACCCCCTGTTACATCCCCATCTTTTTCTCTCTACTTCTTCTGTCTTGTTCATTTTATCTGTATATTAATGTGTATTGTACGTGTTGTCCCCCCCTGTCTGTAAATACCCCCCCTTTTTTATATATGTTCAGCGTCTTTGGGTCACTGAAAAGCGCTATATAAATAAAAGTTATTATTATTATTATTATTATTTATGTGCAACAGGACCATCCCAGAACACATGATAATGGTGAGCCTCCTGACAACCACAATTTCTCCAGCATTCAGCCCCTCCCTGTGAGTAGTGGGCACCTTGACAACGGGTCACATTCTTCCCTCCATGCAGAAGTTTCAACACATAGGATTTCAACTTAAACTGGTAACATAAGAAAAGACTGGAGAGACGGGTCGAGAACCAAAGTACAACATCAACAACTTTGTTTCGTCTAATGTTTTGGTAATTAAGAATAAATCAGCATTACAGTTGTCACCAGATAATATGTTTACCTAATTTCTGGGGACAATCTGGAAATCTGAAATATAAATTCTACACACTCTTCCATTAGCGACATATGAGCTACCAATGGGAAAGTGTGCAAAGCCCCAACTCAAAAAGCAGGGCACAGCGAGACCAGTTTACTTGTAGAGCGCAGTTTGTACACAAAATAAAAGATGTTCTAAAATCACAATCACATCAAGACAAACAGATAAAAGATAAATAATCATAAGATATAGTTTAAAGGAGAAGAGTACAGAATAGGTTCCAGCCCGACATGCATACACACATCAATTGGTTCATTCAAGTGGGTGAACTGTGAGTGCATCGCTTTTCATTTCTTTTCATTTCAGTGCGTGAAAGGCACGAGGACAGGTTTGTGAAGTGAATAACACTCTGCTGAAGCTGTTGAATACAAGTCGCAATCCATCCAAGCGCAGTCTGCAGCAGGACACTTACGTCGTCATGGAGACAGAGTATAGATGACTGCTCCCACAAACTCTGGTCCAGACCTTGGGCTGTCTGGATGTTGTCAGTTCAACAGAGTCACTCAAGTTTTACCGTTGCCTACGTTTTAATTAGTGTTAATTTAAATGGTTTAAATGGCCTGTACCGTAAATGTATCATACGTTGTATCATAAAAGCAGCAAAATAAGAAATATTTAGATACAATGTTTCTCAAAATGTGGTACGTGTCACTGGTGTGTCATGGATCCGGTTTTGTTTCTTTGTTTTCTGTTTCTTGATGTGTTTTTGTTTTTGGTGTTTTTAACATGTTCATGTCTTTGTGTTTTAACTTGACATGTCTGTTTGCTTGTTGTTGTTTTTTTCAGTTTCACGTCGTGTTTCTTGATTGCCCTAATGTGTCATAGCAGTTGTGTCTTCTAGTGTATTTAAGCCCCACGTTTCGCCTTGTCCTTCGTTGGTCCATTGTTGTCTTGTCCACATTTTTTTGTGTTCTATTATGTGTTAGTTCCTTTGTTTTGCATTTTATCCATGGAACTCTTTACAGCTCCACATGTATCGCTCATTTTCCTAATGCATTCCCAGCATCCTAATTATTCACCACAATGAGTTTTAAAGTACTTCGTGATACACACAACCCAGTGTTTGCACACACTTCAGCTGGGATTTGGCCCACTCCTCCATCTTTTCTAGATCTGTCACTGAGCAACAGCCACTCCAGAACCTATGCTTCTTACAGAACCACTCCTTGGTTATTCTGGCTGTGCGCTTTGGGTCATTGTCATGTTGGAAGACCCAGCCATGATCATCTTCAATGGTCTGACTGAGAGAAGGTGGTTGTTGCTCAAAATCTTACATGGCCCCATTCATCCTCTCCTTAATACAGTGCAGTCGTCCTGTCCCCTGTGCAGTAAAGCACCCCAAAGCGTGATGTTTCCACCCCCATGCTTCACATTAAGGATGTGTTCTCGGGATGTACTTCTTCTTCCTCCAAACATGTCGAGTGGAGTTTATATCAAATAGTTCTCTTTTGATCTCATCTGACCACACGACTTCCTCCCATGACTCCTCTGGATCACACAGATGGACATTGGCAAACTTCAGACGGGCCAGGACATATGCAGACTTAAGCAGGGGAACCTTCTGTGTGATGCATGATTTAACCATGACAGCGTAGTGGCAGGTCAGGCAAGGTAGAAGCTGGAGTCTGACTAACTGTTCTTTTTCTTCTACTTCTAGTGGGGTTTTATGACGGTTGGCAAATATTTAAAATGTGCATTACCACCACCATATAGAACTTGTATTACTTCTTTTTGCTTTGTATTCACAGTGATTTAAAATGTAATGTGCACCCAAAGACCCTACTCTTCCCTAATTCCCCCTTCATCCACTGCTCTAAACAAATCCCTCCGGTACAATCCTCTCCAATTCTTCCCCGGTCACATCCCCTTCACCTAATCTTTTTTTTTGCAGCATCCAATATCACCTTGACCCGTTCAGATGGATATTTCAGCTCCACAGAAATGTTCACAATCACAATCGCTATAAAAGCTAGGAAACTCTGCTTCTCTATCACTACAAATCGTGAAGCAGGCTGTGTTTCAGTTTGCTTTGTTGTTTGTTTGCTTTGCTTACGTTTGCTTCGTTACAGTTTTAACAGCTTCTGCATAAGAAACACGATTCTCCGTTCTCACCCTTTTAATTTCCTCTTCCCTTCTGTCTCGGGCACTCCCGAGCTCCAGTCCGATGCCCTCAAGAGCAATGCAGACATTTGGGGTCCATGTCTTCACTCACACGCTGTCCAGTTTTACACTCAGATCCTCCACAGCTTCCACACTTTCGCACTGCTTTCCACACTGCAGCTACATGTCCATACTCCTGGCAGGAGAAGCACCTAGGGGGGCCTCTAGAGAACGTCCTGTAACAAACATAATCTAGGAATACTTTTTCTGGTAAATCCCCCTCAAAGATTATGCACAATGATGTACTCTCTTCTGGTTCTTCTGCCACAATCCGAGTCAGTTTCTGAGCACCACACACCCCAGGAACAAAAAGAAAATCCTCCTCGTCAATATCCCCTGGCACACTACACCTTTCTTCTTTGGTTTTCCTGAAAGCAGTAAAAAACTCGAAAAGCTCTCACACCCTGTCTAGCTTTTCCTCAACAAACCTCCCAACAACATGTGGATCCTTAAATATGCTGTCGTATATAGTCACAGCAACCATGCCAACTGTAAACGACTCCTCGTGCTCTGATTCGTTTGAGCCACTTTCTTTTTTCCTTTTATTTCTCACTCCGCTAATTTCATCTTGCGTTTCATTTTCTGGCTCGCTTAGTGACTCCGAGCTAGACGGCTCTGGCTGCATGGCTCTGACCATCCCACTCGGCACTCCACCCCATCCGTCTGACTGATTGTGGGGTGGACAGGAGTCTTTATGCAGCTAACGAACTCAAACAGGTGCTACTAAATTAGATGAATAAGTTGCAGACAGGTCTTTGAGAGACACAATTCCTGCTTATTGGCAGCAATATTTAATAATATTTAATACTATCTAAAAATCATACAATGTGATTTACAGACTTTTTTTTTTTAAATGATCTGATGAATCAATTTACATAACTGAATTGTCAGTTTTTAACCATGATTTAATATAGAATCCTCAATGTTTTTTTTTTTAATTATGTATATTGGTAGTTCATTGGTTTGCCTTTATTTCACAGTAAAGAAACCACAGACCGTAAGACAAGAAGGAATTGAAAAATTGAACTTGCACTAAATATTGAGTGACCGATGGAGGTTGCTGCCAATAGAATGCGGCAGACGCCACGCCATTTAGCCAAACTCTTTGAATTAAGTTACTTGACCAATAAGGCCTACTTGACTTCAGGTTGTTTAATCTGCAGCAAAATAACGGACAGAACAAAGATCAGGGACACTCCAAGAAAGGAAGGAAATGTTGTAGCGAAGTGCACATTTTGTCACAACTTATGCAGTGCTTTACCGCCACCTTCTGGACAGAAGGGTGAAGCGGAATGACTGTGGCACCCAGTCATTCTGATTCACCCAAATCAACCTGATTCTGTTGATATGAATAAACAGAGAAAGACTACATTCATTGGGCAATATTCATACATACCTATTTGATATGTACGCTTAGATAACAATGGAAAACAAAGTGTGTTTGTTTTACAAGTTCATTACGTATATATATAATATTTAGTCTAATAATTGGCTACATAATACAATACAGTACAGTGTATTAAAATATAATATAATCATTAAATTATATTTTATTATATTATATTGTACAGTAAAATAAAATACATTACAATAGTATAATACAATATAGTATAATATAAAATAAAATAAAATAAAATAAAATAAAATAAAATAAGGAGTACCTCAATGTTAAGTCTGTGTTTGAACCATGGATGTATTATATTATCGGTTTGAACTCTGAATGTGGTTCCCATGGTGGTTCCTCGCAGAAACGCAGTGGTCAAAGCCGCCGACAGGAGGCGCTGTAGCGGCTGTGGCTCGTCCATGTCTGTTGCTGTGCCTTCTGCACATTTAGCTTTAGCTTTAGTTACAACAGTTTGAGCGCAGCCTACATTTTAACTAAATTGAATCCTTGTTGATATGTGTGCAACCAACGTGAGCGTTAGCATAGCGGAAACAGCGTTTGTGGTTTGTTTATTCAGAGATATCTGGTTATTGTTTTAACATGCGTTAGCCGCGGTTAGCTTTGTTAGCTTTGTGCCAAGACATTTTCTATCCGTTCAACCGAGTTGAACTCACTGGACTTCCACAACATTAACAAGGAGCGAGTTTAGGTTTGGGCTGGAGAAAAGCTGGACTTGTAACTCTTCTGGCGGAATCAAAGACAAAGTGCTTCACGTAGACTATGGTCTACGGTCTATGTTGGTGCACATACTGGTAAACGTGTTTATCATCTTCTCTTGTTATAATTGGTTATTGAGCAAGGGTTTGAGCTACATAGATGTGTTCACTGAGTTACAATGCAACATTATGTGTTTGTGAATGACATTTAAGACCACTACTGACGTTGTAAACAATGTAAAGATTGTCTATAGAGTCTATATTCACTTCTTGTTGCTCTTCTCTGCAGCTTTAGCCTCAAGTAGGGTGTCTCTGTGATGGATCCCCGAGGGCCTCCCATGGGGCCTGACTGGGGCCCGCCTCACCCAGGCTGGGGGCCTCCTCACTCAGACTGGGGCCCTGGCAGAGGCTGGGGCCCTCCTGGCGGCGGCTGGGGGTCACGTGGACCTCCACCACCTGATTACTGGGGCCAGAGAGGTCTCCCAGGATGGGGTCCTCACCCTGATGACTGCCCTCCTCGAGACTGGGGCCCTGAGGAATGGAGGAGGGAGGAAGAATGGCGACGCTGGTACGAAGAGTGCAGGGCTCGAGATGCCTGGGGACCACCAGGACCACCGGGTGCAGGTCCTCTAGGACCACCAGGTCCTCCCGGACCCTGGGACATGCCCCCAGGCCCATGGGCCCCAGATGGGCCCATGGGCCCGCCTCCTCCCGGGGTGCCTGCACCGGGTTTACCTCATCCAGTAATCCCTCCGATGGGTGCCCCTCCGATGGGTGCCCCTCCGATGGGTGCCCCTCCGATGTGTGCCCCTCCAATGGGTGCTCTTCCAATGGGGGCCCCTCCTCCAGGTTTACCTCCTCCAGGCATCGGGCTGCCTCCTGTAATTCCTCCTCCTGGGGTTCTTCCCCCAGTAGCTCCTCCTCCTGACTGTCCCCCACCCTTTTGCTTCCCGACGTACCCTCCAGGAGGCTGGAATGCAGCGGTGAGGCCCTCTTCAATTTTACACAATGCTTTCCATTTTGATTGACTCATAACACATTTTACCTTTGTATCGATGCAGAGTTCTGAAACCGAAACAGAAAAGCCCATTTGGGTCAGTCACATGACACATTTATTTTGCCTTTCTTTGGCGTGTACTTGATTTTTATTCTGAATTATCCTTTTCTTGCTGCAGATTAAAGCCCTGCTCTCTGCCCCCACGGCCTGCCAAACAAGGCCTGCTGAAGTAGCCCCTGAGCCCATTGGACCTGTGCCCCCGGGAACAGAACTAGTGACCAAAACCAAAATTAAAAAAAGAATTAAGGTCACAAAAGCCAAGACAGTCATCAAACACAGAGGCCTGCTGGTGAAACGTGAACTCGACAAGTAAGTCAGCCACCTTCAGCACAAACTTGATTCAACAGTTTTGTACTTTCTTAAACAACATAAATGTCAACGTTAAAAGTCATTTCTACAATATAATACTTTTAGTGTGATATGATTGTGATTTAGTCATTTTCTTTCTTCACAGACCTGTTCCTGGCCGGTCCATAGGAACAATCACTTTTGTTGGGGTAAGAGCCATGGCACATTTAAACTATTAGAACATGATCTTCAGTCTATTTTGCTTTCCACTAGTTCTTACTTGGCAGGGGACGATATTAAAATGTAAAAATTGAAAACGATATTATTAAGTAAAATTATGACTAAGTTAAACAACTATTACACACAGCCAGTCCAAAGAAATAGCCTGTGTGTGTGTGTGTGTGTGTCTGTCTCTGTGTCTCTGTGTCTCTGTGTCTCTGTGTCTCTGTCGTAATGTCTATCAAAAAAAACATTAGAGTGACATACATACAAACATAAGGAAAACCGGAATTAACTTTCTGAATTGCTCACCTCTCGTAACGCTGTAAGTTAAAATGGCAGCATTTCGTGTCCTTTTACCCATTTGAATTAAATAATTAAAAAGTGAGGGGTAAAGTTACTCCAGACAAAAGCTCAGCTGACACTAATATGCGAGAACTCGTTAGACGTTACACGTCTGCAGTTTTAATTTAGTCTTTAGTTAAGCTTTTTGTTTGGGACCATGTACAAATACATTAATCTTACAATTACACCGCATTACAAATCATTATTATATAACAGTAGCTCAGTAAAATACACAATAATGTTACCATTTCAAAAACAATCATTTCCTAAAATTACAAAATTAGTTCATACAGAGGGAAGATTTACTGTAAAATCACAAGCACCGTTAAGCTAGGATGTGCATTTTCTTCAAAAAAAATTCTAATCAGTTTTTTGAAAAATAGAAACATAAACATGACCAAAGAGTAAACAAAAACGATAGTAATATAATAATAGTAAATAAAAATAATAGCCTGAAGCGGTGATGATCGGCCTTCGCCGCGCCGCAATTGACCTGTTATTACACCTGCTGCTGAATCTGTGACGCTGTCGCATCTTCTTCCTTTTGCTTTACATATGATGTCAGGGTTCAGAATAAGCGGTATGGCATCGCAAAATGCGATGCAATTTCTCTCAAATGCGATGCATTCGTCAGAAAAAAGTGTTTGTATCGCACCTTTTGCGATACAAAAATGTGTGTTCAATTGTAAAACCAAAACGCCTAAAAGTACTGATCACTCGTCAATCAATTGCCAACAACGGCATGACACATGTAGGACGCTGTGTTGTCATGACAAGTCCCGCTGCTGTCTCAGATCGCGCGTCTGAAAGCGGGAGGAGCCCGTGTGGTAAAGTTAGCGTCATATTCACAGATTCGGACTTCCGAGGTCAATAGCTCCTAAACGCAGAAGTCTTTGCAGATCATTCACAGCCAAAATACTCGCGTTCTTAAAAATCAGATGCATATTTTGGGCGCAGTGAATTACACTACTCCGAATGTGCAGCCGGAGCCGAGACGAGTACTTAGGGACCGTCATCAAATGTGCAGCTGGAGCCTAGACGAGTGCTTTTAGGAAAACGTCAAAACATCAAATAGCAAAACGGAAACGTTTTATAGCTGGAACGTCAAATAGAGCGGTACAATTTGAATAACACAATAAATACACCATGATGGACACCACAGCAACTTTATTTTTCCATCAGAAGCTAATACATATTTTTTGTAATTGTAAAGACAATTAATTAATATGTAAATGAAACTCCAGCTAATAGTCATCTGATTGATGATGATATGGAAGAAAGTTGTAAATAAGGCCATCTGACTTGGTGTTAATTTGTTCAACAAATTTTATTTGCAAGTTTTCTGTTTTTTATTTTGGAAAAAATGTTTAAAAGTGTTTTTTCTGACTGTTTACAAATACATTTGAAATAAATAATATTGTTACATCAATGGACTATATTGATTTGTTAGTCACTTTCGTGTTTTGCAATGCAATTATCAAATTGCTATACCAATTAGAAAAAATGTACGGATTGTTTAGCAGCACTGCTATAAAAGAGAAAATCCTTAATCTGAGCTCTGCAGCCTCATAGTCAAGATCACCAGGGTTAGGCAGGAGCATCAGGTTATCCAGCATCTTTGTTGACAGGGAATTCCTTGACTTGGTCTTTATTCTCCCACTCACAATCTGAAATTGAGATTGTCTCAGGAGCGCGCGCACCGCCTTTGCCCCGCGCACCGCCTTTGCCCCGCGCACCGCCTTTGCCCCGCGCACCGCCTTTGCCCCGCGCACCGCCTTAGCCCCGCGCACCGCCTTAGCCCCGCGCGCGCTCCGCCTTAGCCCCGCGCGCGCTCCGCCTTAGCCCCGCGCGCGCACCGCCTTAGCCCCGCGCACCGCCTTTGCCCCGCGCTCCGCATTTGCCCCGCGCTCCGCCTTAGCCCCGCGCTCCGCCTTAGCCCCGCGCACCGCCTTAGCCCCGCGCACCGCCTTAGCCCCGCGCTCCGCATTTGCCCCACGCACCGCATTTGCCCCGCGCTCCGCATTTGCCCCACGCACCCCGCACTAGCCACGGTGGCACCCGTGCCGGGTTTTAGGGATGGATTACAAGCCTCGAACTAACGGGCCGGACACGGTCAATGACCGGCGCAAAAATCAGTTTTGACCGACTCCAAAATCAATGCTCCGGACATAATGACCGACGCAAATTTTTCGCCGTAATATATATTTTTAATAGGCAAAAACAGCGCGGTGAACATGCCCAAAGCGATTCCTCTGCACAAACTCGGGCGCGCTGTACTACAGACCACGATTATTGCTGTAGTTATACAGCGGAGGAAGGCAGCGGAGCGCATGTGCGCGGGCATTTCCATCGCTTAAGTTTCGTTTTGACAGACATGCCACTTCGCAGTCTTCTCTCTTCTCATTGGCCGAGCGGTGTCCGTGATCTAATGTCGATGAAAGCGGGCATCTGATTGCCCGCTGCGCTCGGTTGCGTTCGGTTGTACTCGGAAATGCCCGCTCTAATTTTGCGCCACAAGTGATATCGAGGTTGGCGGGCGTCAATCTCTCCTCAGTTCGCAATTCAGTCTTTTTAAAGTTGTTTGCAACAAAAGCTGTAATTTTACACATTAGGGACAATGTCAATGTGGAAGTATCCAAGGGCCCCGCCCCCTTTGGAGTTGTTAGCATCGGGGCAATCTATATATGTTAGTATTTTGTAGACTGTGATTTTATATATTCCACAAGATCTCCTTGTGTCAAATGCTGTAAACAGTATTTATTTTGTATATAAGAAACATTATTGTATTAAATTAAACAGTATTAAAGATCATGATCTCTGGTTTATAGGAATTCAGTATTTGTGCTCTTCATATCAAATAACAGATAAAAGTACTTTAAATTGTTTTACATGCCCCTTGTGGGCCCCTGAAATTGCTGGGGGGCCCCTAACTTTTTTAGGTAGGGGGCCCCCCTGGCCCCTAACTTTGAAAATCTATTTCTCAGCATGTAAATGATAACGAGACATGTTAATAAAAGTTCATTTACTGTTTTCCTTTCCTTGTGACCGATTCAGAATTAGCCATGACAGGTACCAAATGATCGGTACCTGTCATGTTGACAGGGACGTAAAAATAATTATTTCAAGGCTTGGATTATTTTCTCCCCATGTCAGAACAGATGGCCGGCCATTTTGATTTATTTGAAGTTACGTAGCGAGACCTCTGAATATTTGTCCTTTTAAAACACCTTTAAGGCTTGTTTTTGAAAAGTAGATTTGGCATAGTTCCCTACAATATAATAATATAGTGAAATGTGAAGTCTAACCTGTTTCATGCACTTTAATCTTCTGTTGCTGGATTTGATTTCTGATTTGATTGTCTTCAACTTTAAAGGTATCGTTCGGACACATCGAGAGAGACCGCGACAAGGAGAAGTTCACATTTTCCTTCTCATCGTTTTTTGGGAATCCCAAATCCTTGGTCAAAGGAGTTTGCGTTCACTTCACGGTTGTTCATGAAAGTGTAAGTATCTTTAGTTTTCAGCACTATTTTGTTGTATTCAATACTGCGGCCGAACAAGTCAAAATTCCCACCACGATATTTGAAATTGTTCTATCCAGAGCCTTTTTTTAAGTTGAGTTTAGTCTTTATTTGAAGAGACAATGTACAGAGACATTAAGCTCGTAAAAGACACCAGATTGTTGCTAAATAGCTAATTTCCATCTGCAGCTCCTGATTTCCCTCTAGTTTTGCAATCAGAGCACTCTTGGGTGAACCTGTTGTCTTGGCTGATTTGAAACGGACGCGACAGGCACTCCTTTAACTCCTTTAAAATAATATATTTCAAATTTTGGGTTCAGTTTGTGCTCTCAGCAACCTTCCACCTGGAAACAAAATAAACTGTCCACTCTACACCTAGAACTGTTTAATTTCACAAAATCATCATGCTGTCCAACAGTTACATGATTTTAAACTTTTTAGTTGAGGTTTAATGATCAGACAAATGTAAAATATCTGTAAAATTAAGCACAAGTGCAGAAATGTCACGGTATATACTTATAAGTTTACAACGTCACTCATATTTTTGTGGAATATTTTTCACTATAAACGATGAGCAAAATCGAATAGCAAGTATATCTTCAAAAACACGTTCACAATATCTACATTTCAATATATAATGCCCACCACTTCTGTTTTCTCCAAATCATTTTCTTACACTGGAACATAAAGTATCACACACTTGCATAAACACGAAAAGCTGGGTCAGTTTGTCAAGCCCCTCCCACTGATCGTCACTATGGAGCCTCTGAAACGACTGAAATTGTATAAAATTGCTACAGGAAGGAGAGCTTTTACAAAACGCTGCGCAGATATTCATTTTGGACCAGTATTGATTTAATACAATGCAGATTGTACGCTTAATATTAATCAGCTCCTGTGTCTTAAAAGCACAAACTAATCAAATGTCAAATAATTATTTTAAATTCTTACAAATTAATGATTCTTTTAATCATTGGATATAAAAAAAAAAACGTCATAGATTTTAATATCATAATCTCATATGAATTGTAACTGTACGGGACATTCAGTTTTTGAAAGAAATCGCCAAATTTCTGTTGCACAAATGTTGAACTTTATCACCATTTGTTTTGGATTGGCTTCACACACTTGTCATATTCATCTCATAGCTAAAAGTATTTTCAACTGACAACAAATGCACCTTTTGAAGTGGGAAAAATGGCACCACTTTCTGAGGCGTTTGCCAGCAGAAAAAAGTGAAATCATTTTTTCCACAGAGAAAAGGTCGAACTCTGTGCCAGTTTTTCTCATGTGCATTGGACCCAGTAACTACAGCCAAACGAACCATAAACCAGGACTTTATTAGAGCCGATGGTTGCGTCCGAATATCGACACTCTTCCCTCCTACACAGAGCCCTATTAAGGGCTCACGCCTTTTTGCTGTCCGAATGTCCACCTTGAAAAGTAGGTCAACTGGACACGACCTTACCTTTAGTACCTTACCTTACCTTAGTACCTTACCGTACCTTACCTTAGTACCTTACCTTAGTACCTTACCTTACCTTAGTACCTTACCATACCTTAGTACCTTACCTTACCTTAACTTAGTAAAAAGATCACCATCACAGGCAAAAGATTTAATAAACCACAGTGTTCTCGCTGAGGGGTTTTGGCATGGCGGTACGCTCCGGTTGGTCATAGCCGTGCTCAAAAGATACCGCCAGGTATTAAGATAACTCGCACGGAGTTCTTACGGACTGCGGCGCTTGCTCATGCTGGCGAAGAGTGCCGCGGCGCTCGCACGGTAATCTAGATCGCCGAGCGTCGTGCTACTTTTTTTAAGTACATTTTGCAAGCGCCGCCTGCGGCACGGTTTGTCCCACCGCCATTATTCAACCTCAGCCCAGCGAGAACACTGAACCAGTCAGTTTGTTCTATTGGAAAATTCTACTAAAGATGCAATGCAAATCCCAAAAAATACAATTTAATTCCCAAAAAAAGTCAAACTAATGTGAAGAAAGATCAATGGTTTTCTTCATATGAGGTTAGTGATACACACAACAGTTTATACAATACAAACCAGTGTTTAAACATTTATGTTTATAATAATAACTAGATAATTTGCAACGGCTGAAGCCATTGCTAGAGTGTCTGCGTCTCGCTCTCTCTCTCTGTGTCACAAAAGAATAAAGCCTAAAGAATTACGCAGACATAATGCCCCATTTATTTCACTGGGGAAAAAGTACTAATACTTTTGAAAATCCTGCAAAAAGTAAAAGTTGTTCAAAAGTAATAGCACACGTACTACTGTGAAAGCGATCATAATGAGGTATAACTTGTATGCAATGGAATTTTTTATTATGATTTCAACAAGAACATATAGTGCCTGCGTGACATCACGCAGACACTCAATAACAACAACACACAGGTAGAGCTCCCTGCATTATTAGGACCATAATTATATCATATGGTAATGCTAACACTTATCGTTTTTATCGCCCTGTTTTTACATTATTTCCTATGACATTTGTGCATCAACGCTGCACCAATGCTCTCTAGCCTGTATTATAACTACTACAGTGCTTATTTTATATATTTAATCTTTATTTCAGTTTTTCAAGAATATAAAACATAGAACACGACCAAAGAGCGACAACCAAAACAAAAATAACACAAGCAGCACTAAACACCCAAAGAAACTTAATCACGGCACTTTGAAATTAAAATAAGAGTCCTATTTGGTCCAAAGTCTGTGTGAAATTTGTCCATTTCCAAAATTAAGTCTGAATGTAATTTTATTAATTTGTCTATCGTTGGTGAGGTGTGTGTCATGATGTCTGTGTGATGACCTTTTTTTCCTGCCGCTAAAAGTACTTTCCATAAGTATCCATTTCTTGTATCCATGGCATGACTTCTGAGGCCCAAGTACATTGTTCTAAAATTTTGTGGGAGGGCAGTGTCAAAAACAATGCACTGTAGTGCCTTGTTAATTTCTGTCCAATATTTGATTGGAACGAAATTTACAGAGTAAAAAGAATTGTCCATATGCGGGCCGCACCTGTCAATAAGCCCCAAGTGCTTACGTTGTAATATGAGATATTTACACATAAATAAACGCGGAAGTGATGCACAGGTCCGCTGCACTGTGGGTCTAATTAGACTAATTTCTCAGTGCGATGAGTTGAATTGTAATAAAACACACAGCATTTTGATTTGTGACATGAGTTATTTACGCAGAAATATGGTCCCCTGTAGTGATCCACGGGATCCACGCTACACGTGTCTTTGCTTTTTGCCGCGTCTCGATTCACTTCCTCCTTTGACTAATTTCTCTGAGTCTGATTACCGTATTTTGCACACAAAAAGGCGCACCGGATTATAAAGCGCACCATCAACTAATGGTCTACCATGGGTACTAGTCTATACATAAAGCGCACCAGACTATAAAGCGCATGGACGTTTTTTGGGGACCTTAAAGGCTTTTAAGTGCGCCTTATAGTGCGGAAAATACGGTATAGTAAAACATATCGTTGTGAAGCTTGAAATGTAGAGAACACGACGTGTCTTCTGGACAGTGACCACTGGCCACTGATGTCTTCTTCTACAGTGTGTCAAACACTTGCGCTTCCTGCTAGAGGGCCCCCGGTGGTCATTGGCCAGTAAATCTATGAATTAGACACACGGCTGTAATGACCGCAAGGTTCAAAGGATGGGAAAAAAGTAGCTTAATTATGACCCTAATAGACACTGAAAATGTAGATACTGTTTTATGTTTCAGAATGAACAAATTGCGACCGACATCAAGATTCCGACCCACGGCACTGAGAGCGTGGACCCAGAGATCCTGGAGGGCGTGGTTGTCAAACCCCTGGAGCCGTTCATGGGGAAGGTCAACGCGTACATCGGCAGGATCCTGACCTGCTTGAATTTCGAGAAGAGTGACTGCAACATCACTCTGCTCAAGGATGACCAAATCCTGATGAACCGCCTCACAGACATTGCCACGAACAAATGCAGAGCCACCAACATCCGGCCCAAGGTCCCGGAAACCTTCATCCACACGGGCGAGACGCGGGAGAAGGTGAGGGCGCAGGCTTTCAAAGATCAAGATAAGAATGGGAGTTAAAATATCAACAAGAGATGATAATATAGTGGCAGTAAGTGCAATCGTCAGTCAAGGCTAAAAACGCTACAAAACATACTTTATTAGGAGAAGCGATATTGGCAATGAATGTATTCAGACTGGGAGAAAAAAAATTATAGAGCCATCATTATATTGCCTTATGTTTGGGCTTTAATACGTTTATTCTGTAGTGTAGGAAAATCTGCCTTCACACTTTCATTTTGTGGATTCCCTGTTTTTTTAGGTTATTCATCAGACTTAATTTGTAACTGCTCCTCCTGTAACAGCAGCAGTGACAGTCTCTCCTCTAACTCTGTCGGTTCACACACTTTCACACCTTTGAACCTCTCATACTAAAGTTATTTGGAGTAGACATGGCAAAACTGATCATTTAGATCAGGGGTGTCAAACATCCGGCCCGCCAAACGTTTTAATCCGGCCCGCAGAACGTTTTGAATTAATATATATATATATATTTTTATTCATAGAACTGTAGGTACATCCGTAACCGTTGTTGGCGCTAAAGCGGGTTCCACACCGCCGCAGCCGAAGCGTCCAGTTTACATTCAAAGTCTATGGTAAACGCGCGTCGAGCACGTAGTGCGTTAGCCGCGGTGCGATTTCTTTGTTTTTGCGGCGCGATTGGTGCGTTTTTTTACGCTCTCGACGCTTTGAGCGCGCGTATGAGCCGGAAAGCGGCTTACGCCACGAGTTCAGATATGTTGAGGTC
This sequence comes from Eucyclogobius newberryi, assembly GCF_026437365.1. NCBI lineage: Eukaryota > Metazoa > Chordata > Actinopteri > Gobiiformes > Gobiidae > Eucyclogobius > Eucyclogobius newberryi. The sequence goes on along the minus strand of NW_027315834.1, from coordinate 11,798,103 downwards.
TCTGGCAGCTGAAGCGTATCAGCCGCCGCAGCAGCCAATCAGAGCTGACGCTCCAGTGACGTACGTACGTACGTATTGCCCCTCGCATTTCCGGTATTCCCCGTGGAATTCCCCAAGAATCGCCACTTTTTCCTTGCTCGTCAACAATGGCAGACGAACGATTGGTTGTGGCTGTTTGTGGGAGAATGGAGCTGTACGATGTATTCACGGTGGAATACAGAGACAGAAACAAACCAAAAACGCGAAAACAACACTCTCGATATCCGCCATTTTACACAATGAAAGGCCACACTGACAACAACTCCATTGCTCATGCGACAACACCTCTACTGCGCATGTGCACAGAGAGCTCAAGCGCGCCATGTACAGTGGCCGGGGCGTCGATAGCGCGCGTCCGGTGCGTAAACCTTTCAAATGTACACGCGCTCAAATTCTGCGTCGGGCGCGATTAGGCCGCGGCGGTCTGTACGTAGCTTAACACTACACGTCCCACAATGCCGCTGGTGGCCGCTCCTCCCCCGTGCGGCTTTTCACTGCCGTGTGTACTGCAAGGGAGAAGTGCTGAGGAGTAACGACGAGCATTTGCGCACTTTACAGCACTTACGCACCTCAGAGCAGAGGTCTGAGCTAGGACAGAGACGTGTGGCTTTAGGAAACACGTGGAAGAAAGAAAGAAGACTGTTTTGTGGATGTTAGAGCTGTGCTTAAAGTGGAGCTAACAACAAGAAAACTAACTTCTGTGATGATGCTCTGTGAGGAAAACATCCAAACCTCTACAAACCTGGGCAGATCAGGAGCCACAGGTAAAAACACAGGTCAGAGTGTAATAAAGTATGAACATGACTGTGTCCACACTAATGTGACTGAACACAAACACAATGACCTCATTTGAGTCACTACATGAATCATTTGTCACTAAGATCAGCTTAAACTATGAAAATATTGAGCTTGAGCAGAAACATGTCTGTGATATGAACATTTCACATCAGAAATCACGTCAAAAGTCCATGTTCCTGCTGCTGCATGAATATGGACTCAGTCTTTCACCTGCTGCACATTTGGGAAACAGTCTCCACAACTATTACTAGGCTGTAAAAAAGCTATTTATTTCTTATATATTTTTATTGTTTTACGTTATGTTCGGCCCGCGACCCAGCATGAGCGTCGAAATTCGGCCCGCGGCCCAAAATGAGTTTGACACCCCTGGTTTAGATGAAAAACTTGTCACATTCAATTTTAATTTTCTGGTGCTTTTAAAAGTCTTTTTAAGAGTCTTTTGACTTAAAGTTTACCGTCTGTTCTCTTGGAATATAGCAGCATTACTGGAGCGTGATATCGGCGGACTGATATCAGTGCTTTTGGCTGATACCGATATTACTCAGTGATGTGGCTATCCCTAGTATTGGTTGATGTTTAATTATCAGACAAATGTGAAATTCCTGTAAAATGAATCACAAAGCTGCAGAATCATCTCATACCTGTATTTGAAAGGCTGCAACAGAACATTTTTTTTAAAAATTACCTCTTTTGTAGCATTTTCACTTTTAATGACTAACTCGAAAGTCAAATTTTTACATATTTTCAAAGCAACATAATCTAAATTTCGAAATGTTGTCAACTCTACTGTTTTTTGCACTATGGTTAATTATGGTGGTGACTGAAAAATGACAATTCTGGTATTTAGTTTTCAGATTGTCCAAAAAAGGGTGGAAGTAAAGGGCTGGAGAGACCAACTGGATGGTTTAAGCAGGAGAAGTTTATTTACAATCCACACGGGCAACATAATCCAACATGATGAGTGTTCCAGAGGAGGTTTAAAACGCAGGTGTAGTGCGACAGTGGGGGGCCAGTAAAGGCTCCAGTTTGTCGCACCAGCCAAAAAATGCATAATGGAGAAGAAAAAAACATATATAAGTTGCACTGGAGTATGAAATGTGGTTGCAAGTGTGAAAATAACAAATAATATCACATAAGTTGCTCCAGAGTATAAGTATAAAAATAAGTATAAGTCGCGCCCCGGCCATAACTATGAAAAACTTACAGTCCGGAAAATACGGTAATTTTCCTTACAAGTATTAAATGCGCGGGTTTGTCTTTGTGTTCTTGTTCTCCAGGGCGTGATCCTGAGCTTTAAAGACACAGCTGGAGGTTTGATAAAGTGCAACGCTCATGGAGTGATTCCATTTGACGTCAAAGAAAACTTGGGTGATGTGGAATTTACGGCAAAAGACGTAAACCAAGAGGTGGAGTTCACAGTCATTGAGGTAGGACTGGTTTGCAGTAATGTGCTGCCGATGCTTGCTGCATTTCACTGAAAGAAAATAATTGATTAAACCTACTGTTGATGTTTTTATTTATGTAGTAGGGACGGTGCAAATAAAAGAACAGCTGCATGCTACTATGACTGGATTGGAAAATATATATATATTTTTAACATTAACCACAGTTATAGTGAAAGGCTCATTCCAATTCAAAGTAAAACTGAGTTGTTTTAACAATCCTGAGCAGATTTAGAAATCTCTCGAATTGGAACTGAACTAGAATAAGACCCGTTTGTGTTGTAAATTACATTATATTGTAAAAATGTATTATTGAAATCCGTATCAAGACAAAGCACAACTGCACCTGCTCAGTGTTAATACTTCCTGTTTATTTCCGTTTCTTTAAATTTAATAAATACTAAACCGAACGACGAGTTGTGGTGGATGACTCTCTCGACATGTTAAATACAAAGCAGGTTAATACGTTCCCATGAAAATAATCAGTCTTTACTTACAATTTAGTTTGAAATGTATTTGGTTGTACTGCATTTATATATGGGTCATGCCCTCACACGGGGTCTGAGCTCGGGGCTGCGCTCTGAAAGCGAAGGGGGCAGAGAAACGGGACCATGTGGGACAACACTAGACTAATGAGCAGTCAGATGTTTTGACCGTGCTGCAGGGGGGGTACAAGAGCCGGTACAAGCCGCAGCTGCTCCCTAGGCTCTGCTGCTGTGCCAGTGCGGGACACAGGCTGTTGGGACAGAAAACGGGCTGACCCTGTGCCCCCTGTAGCACACTCTTTAAAAAAAAAACCTAATGGCACAATGTATGTTCCTCTCAGTCTACAGCCCTGGTATCGTAACACCTGTGATACATTTAACTTAAACTATTGTAATATTTGTTCCACAGCATCGTCCAGGGAAGCGCGCCGTCCGGATCTGCAGAGTCGCCCCTCCTCTCCTCGTCACTCTAAGTTCAATGACCACTGAAGAGAAGGAGGAGTTGGTGGAGGAAGAGGTGGATGAGGAGGTGGAGGTAGAGGTAGATGAAGATGAAGAAGAAGAGGAGGAGGAGGAAGAGGAGAGTTCAGAACACCTTTGTGACAAGCCCCTTCAACTGAGAGCAGACATCCCACTGTACAACTTCGAACTGGACTCAGAGCTGTACGAGGGCGTTGTGAGCCAGCCCATCATCAGGCAAACGGTCAGTGAACGCAACACAACTGCTTTTCTTATAGTGTGGTACTTACTGATCCAAATACACTCTTTCTTTGGACTTTTTCAAACTTTGGTCTATAAGCAAACTTGTTTAAGTTACAAATCATTGGAATAATGACAAATGATTTTAGTAGTCACTAATCATTTTATTGTCATTTGTCAATAAAAAGTTAAAATCTGGTGACTAATTTGAGATATTTGACAGGTTTTACTTTTTTTTTTTTACTTTTTTTTTTTTTTTTGATAACTTAGAAATGCATTGGCTCACAGGCCACAAACTTAAAATATAATATATCAGCCACAACAGCAAGCAGTTTTATTATTCAATTACCGTATTTTCCGCACTATAAGGCGCACGTAAAAGTCTTTAACGTCCTCAAAAGCCGTCTGTGCACTTAATTGTCCGGTGCGCTTAATATATGGTTTATTTCTGGTTGTGCTTACTGACCGCGAAGATGTTTTGTGTGGTACACGGTGTATAAAGAAGATTTTGGACACGAGACGTTGATGCACATCTGGATTTACAGTACTCCGGAACTGGAAGTCCCAACAACATGTATGCAAAGCATTCTGGGAACAGTAGTCTAGCGCTACACGCGGCGCTTTGTCAAAATGTAAATAACATTTTCAGTCGGGCACAACGCAGACACCTACCGCTAAATAAAGGACCCCAAGAAACTTGGCCCAAGATGGCTCCTACCAAGAGACCATTGGATCTGTTATATTATCGCAAGAAATGTGCTTACGGGCTAATCAGTCAACTGTGGTCAGAGGCCGGAAGGCCGGAATCATCACTGAACTGCCGCGTGGATCCGAGATGCGGGATCACACTGGCACGGAGCACTATCGGCACTTTGGCTGCTTTTACCATTTGCGCCCCAGCAGACATTAAACCGGGACACACGGGACGAAGTCTGTGCAAAACCAGGACAAATGCAACCGGACACGGGACGTAAAAAATCGGGACTGTCCCAGGTAAATCAGGACATCTGGTCATAGCTATGCGGGATGTACACCGCGGCATTTGAAGGATTTGAGGACGAGGAATGAACTGAAAAAGTGAGTGTATTGTGTATTTTACGTGTTGCAACTGAACGAGGCTGGGAGTTGTTGTGAATACGCTAACGTGTCTTTTAGCGGTTGCAGAGTGTGTTCTGTGTTTTTTACGTGTTTACAAGTGATCTTGACTGAGAATTGATTTGGATGATTGATTGATGATTGATTTTAGCGGTAGCAGAGTGTGTTTTGATGTTGAACAATGTTGTCCGTCTGTTTTGTTTATCTTATGCACTTTGTGTATGAGCCAGTACACATGGTACACAAATAGATGATTGTGCTTTTAATAATCCGGTGCGCCTTTTCGTGCGCAAAATACGGTACATTCATCTTCCTGACTTTCTTTTCTTCCAGACCACGATGCCGGGCTATCCTGGTCAGATTCACACAATGCTCGGTCTAAGCAAGACCAATGTGACATTTGACCACAGAGATTGTGGAGTGACGCTGCTGAAGCACGACCAAGTGCTCATGAACCTCCTCATCGATAAAACTAAGGGCAAGAAGAGAGCGGCTAACATCAGGCCCAAAATCCCATTCACCTTCACACACACTAAGGAGAAGCGAGAAAGGGTACGGACCCTTATTCACTGATGCTAAACATTCAAAATGCATTCTGTTCTAATGCTTATTCCCATTAACGCTTATAGAGCCTATATTATGCAAAACTTACTTTAATGGCTTTAACCATGTTGTTTCCCCATCGGAACAAATCTGCAGTGGGTTTTATATGTTCCAGGGCATCGTCAAAAAGTTGGTTGCAGGGAAGGGTGTCATAACGACGAAAGAACATGGAAACATTCCATTTAATAAGAAGGAGAACTTAAGTGACACAGAGCTCAACGCCAATGACGTCAACAAAGAAGTGGAATTTACGCTAACGCAGGTCAGAGCAACTCTTTAACTCAGGGGTGCCCCACTTTTTCAGCGCGCAAGCTACTTTTAGATCAACCTATAGATTTATATTGCTTTATTTTTAGAAACCACTATAGAAACACAATATAAGCCTAAATAATAGGCCTATATTGTGCCTAATAATATTGTATTGTGTATAGATGTGCAACATAAAGCGGGGAAGAGAAAATATGTTAATTTACTTGACCATTAATACAGATGACTATTTTGAAAATAATAACTAGACTAAATTAGAAGGTTGAACTTATAATCACCTCACTTGAAGTGATAGCTCTTTTTTAACTATAATATTAGTTATTATAAGACATGCTCTATGGTAAAGCTGAGAGGAGGGGCTTGAGACGTAGAAAAAGTCTGCTTCCTTTGGGTCGCGAAGGACAGAAACAGCGTGAACAGGTAGGATTACACTAAAACCCTCTTCCTGCTCCTCGGCCTGACTCCCTCTCCTCTCTCCTCCCTCATGTGAGCGTTGTAAAACTCCTTCTGTAGATTTTGCACCCCCTCCCCCACTGTGGCCATCTCTGCCAACCCAAACCCGGTCTCCCCCAACTCTCCCACCCCTCTCACAGTTCAGGAACACGATGTGTGCAGACTATATTTAGGAAATCCAACCCTCGAAAAGCTGCTGGATCAGACGGTGTCACTCCGGCCACCTTAAGACATTGTGCAGGCGAGCTGTTCCCTGTCTTCACAGGCATTTTTAACACCTCCCTGGAGTCATGCCAGGTCCCAGCCTGCTTCAAGTCGTTTATCATTGTCCCTGTCCCCAAGAAGCCCCGGATCACTGGACTTAATGACTACAGACCTGTGGCGCTGACGTCTATAGTCATGAAGTAATTTGAATGCCCGGTCCTCTCCCACCTCAAGTCCCACACCTCCTACCTTGCTGGACCCCCTGCAGTTTGCTTACAGAACCAACAGGTATGTGGACGACGCCATCCACCTGGCACTCCACTTCACCCTGCAGCATCTGGACTCCCTGGGAACCTATGCCAGGATCCTGTTTGTGGACTTCAGCTTGGCATTCAACACCATCCAGGACAAGCGTCTTTGGGTCACTGAAAAGCGCTATATAAATAAAAGTTATTATTATTATTATTATTATTATCCTCCCTGCTCTGCTCCAGGACAAGCTCTCCCAGCTCAACGTGCCTGACTCCACCTGTTGGTGGATCACCGACTTCCTGACGGATTGGACGCAGTGTGTGCGAGTAAGAATGTCTCAGACACGCGGACTATCAGCTCACGGTCTCCACAGGGCTGTGTACTTTCTCCCCTGCTCTTCTCCCTGTACACAAACTGCAGCACCTCCAGCCACGACTCCGTAAAATGAATTAAGTTTGCGGACGACACCACCCTCATCAGGCTCATCTGGGACGGGGATGAGTCTGTCTACAGGAGGGAGGTGGACCGGCTGGTGTCCTGGTGAAGCGGTAACAATCTGGAGTTCAATGCCCAGAAAACCGTGGAGATGATCGTGGACTTCAGGAAAATCAAAGCCCCCCCTCACCATCTCAGACTCCCCCATTTTCACTGTGGACTCCCTCCGCTTTCTCATCATCATCATCACCCGGGACCTCAAGTGGGAGCCCACCATCAGCTCCCTTACCGGGAAGGCCAGGCAGAGGATGTACTTCCTGCGGCAGCTGAGGAAAGCCAATCTGACAGTGGAGATGATGGTGCAGTTCTACATGGCCATTATTGAGTCCATCCTCACCTCCTCCATCACTGTGTGGTACGCTGTAGGGTTGTGTTCAAAATATCGATACGGTGATATATCGTCACGGACTCTGTATCGATACGCGTTTTTAATTTAATGTATTTATTTATTTACTTTTAAAGATTTTTTTGGCCCGTAGGCTTCAAACGAGGTGGAATAGTACTTTTCATCTGCTGTTTGGGAGCTGTGGACCTTATCAGAAGCTGATGCTGCTGCAGCATGTTCAGACAAGGCCAATTGTTTGGCATGTTTCCATATATTTCTTTTTGGATCAGTTGGTTGGACCGACACCTTAACGTGGTGGAGGGGTTTGAGTGCCCGACTGATCCCGGGAGCTATGTTGTCGGGGGCTTCAAGCCCCTGTTAGGATCTCCCAACAGGTCCTAGGTGACGGGTCAGACAAAGATCAGAAGCCTCTTATGATGACAACAATAACAAGGCCGTTTACGTCTCCCGGATCGGCGTCACTGGGGTCCCATCCTGGAGCCAGGCCTGGAATGGGTGCTCGATGGCGAGCGCCTGGTGGCCGGGTCTTTCCCCACATGGCCCAGGCACAGAGACTAACTCTGGGGACATGGAACGTCACCTCGCTGGGGGGGAAAGAGCCTGAGCTTGTGCGGGAGGTTGAGCGATACCGACTAGATATAGTCGGCCTCACCTCCACGCACAGTTTGGGCTCTGGAACCCATCTCCTCGAGAGGGGCTGAACGCTTCACTTCTCTGGTTTTGCCCGCGGGGGGAGGCGGCGGGTTGGTGTGGGCTTGCTTATAGCCCCTCAGCTCAGCCGCCACGTGTTGGGAGTTCACCCCAGTGAACGAGAGGGTCGCGTCCCTCCGCCTTCGGGTGGGGGACAGGTCTCTCACTGTTGTGGCGGCCTACGGGCCGAACAGCAGTGCAGAGTACCCGGCCTTCTTGGAGTCCTTGGGAGGAGTACTGGACAGTGCACCGACCGGGGACTCCATTGTTCTACTGGGGGACTCCATTGTTCTACTGGGGGACTTCATTGTTCTACTGGGGGACTTCAACGCCCACGTGGGCAATGACAGTAACACCTGGAGAGGGGTGATTGGTAAGAACGGCTTCCCCGATCTAAACCCGAGCGGTGTTCAGTTATTGGACTTCTGTGCTAGTCACGGATTGTCCATAACGAACACCATGTTCAAGCATAAGTGTGTCCATCAGTGCACATGGCACCAAGACATCCTAGGCCGGAGGTCAATGATCGACTTTGTTGTCGTGTCATCTGACCTCCGGCCGCGTGTCTTGGACAGTCGGGTGAACAGAGTTGTCAACCGATCACCACCTGGTGGTGAGTTGGATCCACTGGCGGAGGAGGAACCTGGACAGACTTGGCAGACCCAAGCGCATTGTGAGGGTCTGTTGGGAACGTCTTGCGGAGCCCTCTGTCAATAGGGTATTCAACTCGCACCTCCGGGATCCCGGGGAGACTGGGGACATTGAGTCCGAGTGGACCATGTTCTCCACCTCCATTGTTGATGCGGCTGCTCGGAGCTGTGGCCGCAAGGTCTCCGGTGCCTGTCGTGGTGGCAACCCCCGAACCCGGTGGTGGACACCGGAAGTAAGTGATGCCGTCAGACTGAAGAAGGAGGCCTATCGGGCCACTCTAGCTTGTAGGTCTCCTGAGGTCATTGACAGGTGTCGGCAGGCCAAGCGAGCCGCGGCTCGTGCTGTTGCAGAGGCAAAAACCCGGGCCTGGGAGGAGTTCGGGGATGCCATGGAGGAGGACTATCAGTCGGCCCCAAAGAAATTCTGGCAAACCGTCTGGCGCCTCAGGAGGGGGAAGCAGTGCCTCACCAACACCGTTTACGGTGCGGGTGGAGGCCTGCTGACCTCGACTGGGGATGTCGTCGGACGGTGGAAGGAATACTTTGAGGACCTCTTTAATTCCTCAGTCACGTCTTCGAAGAGGAAGCGGAGACCGGGCACTCAGGGGCCGGCTCACCCATCACCCAAGCTTAAGTCACTGAGGTTGTTCGCAAACTCCTCAGTGGTAGTGCTCCGGGGGTGGATGAGATCCGCCCTGAGTACCTAAAGTCTCTGGATGTTGTAGGACTGTCTTGGCTGACACGTCTCTGCAACATCGCGTGGCGGTCGGGGACCGTGCCTCTGGACTGGCAGACCGGGGTGGTGGTCCCTCTGTTCAAGAAGGGGGACCGCAGGGTGTGTTCCAACTACAGAGGGATCACACTCCTCAGCCTCCCGGGTAAGGTCTATTCCAAGGTACTGGAGATGGGAATCCGACCGATAGTCGAACGCGGATTCAGGAGGAGCAGAGTGGTTTCCGTCCTGGTCGTGGAACACTGGACCAGCTCTATACCCTCCATCGGGTGCTCGAGGGTTCATGGGAGTTTGCCCAACCAGTCCACATGTGCTTTGTAGATCTGGAGAAGGCTTTCGACCGTGTCCCTCGGGGTGTCCTTTGGGGGGTGCTATGGGAGTATGGGGTACGGGGCCCTTTGCTCAGGGCTGTCTGGTCCCTGTATGACCGGAGCAGGAGCTGTGTTCGCATTGCTGGCAGTAAGTCAGACCAGTTCCCAGTGCATGTTGGACTCCGCCAGGGCTGCCCTTTTTCTAGGTGCTGTCAGGGTTCGGAGGGTGTCCGGTTTGGGGACCACAGGATCTCATCTCTGCTGTTTGCAGACGATGTTGTCCTGATTGCTCCATCAAACCCGGACCTGCAACATGCACTGGGACGGTTTGCAGTGTGAAGCGGCTGGGATGAGAATCAGCACCTCCAAATCCGAGGCCATGGTTCTCGACCGGAAAAAGGTGGCTTGCCCTCTTCGGGTGGGTGTTGTGGTAGACCGTTGTGGTGAAGAGGGAGCTGAGTCGAAAGGCAAAGCTCTCAATTTACCGGTCGGTCTACGTTCCTACCCTCACCTATGGTCATGAGCTTTGGGTAATGACCGAATGAACAAGATCGCGGATACAAGCGGTCAAAATGAGTTTCCTCCGCCGGGTGGCTGGGCGCTCCCTTAGAGATAAGGTGAGGAGCTCGGCCACACGGGGGGAGCTCGGAGTAGAGCCGCTGCTCCTCCACGTCAAGAGGAGCCAGTTGAGGTGGCTCGGGCATCTGTTCCGGATGCCTCCTGGGCGCCTCCCTGGGGAGGTGTTCCGGGCATGTCCCACCGGGAAGAGGCTCCGGGGAAGACCCAGGACACGCTGGAGAGACTATGTCTCTCGGCTGGCCTGGGAACGCCTCGGGATCCCCCGGAGGAGTTGGAGGAAGTGTCTGGGGAGAGGAAGTCGGAGTACCTGGTTAGACTGCTGCCCCCGCGACCCGGCCCCCGGATGAAGCGGAAGAAAATGGATGGATGGATGGATGGTTGAATGTATGAAGTTATTGGAGTATAATGGATTTATAGATAAGAACTTTGTGGATAAACATGAAATTTCATACATTTTCTTATCCAGAGTAAAAACATTACCCATTTGGTACATTTTTAAGGCCCTTTTTTCAAAAATGTATCAGGATACGTATCGCAATGATGGAATTATCGGATAAGTATCGTATCACGAGGGTCTTGGCAATACCCAGCCCTAGTACACTGGAGCCAGAGACTGCAGCGCATTGTGCGCTCTGCTGAGAAGGTGATCGGCCGCGGACTTACATCTCTGCAGGACCTGTACGTCTCCAGGGCTCTGGGACGTGCAGGTCGGATCACAGCCGACTATTCGAGACTCCCCTCAGGCAGGAGGCTACGGTCCTTCCGGACCAGAACCTCCCGTCACAAGAACAGTTTATTTTCCTCCGCTGTTGGACTCATGAATCACTTTGCACTCACTGCACTGTTCACTTCTTATTGCACTACATACGTTTATCTGTACAACTGTAAATGTATGTACGTAATCAAGCCTATTTTAGCTTTATCCTTATTTTTTGTACATCTGGTAGCTATTCATTGTTAATTGTTTTGTTGTTTGTTTTGCATCGAATCACCAGAACAAGTTCCTATCTTTGTGAATTTTGTTCATTGACAATGGCAATAAACCTTATTCTGATTCTGGTTCTACGGCTCCAATCATGTCTTGTGTTGTCGGCTCGCGCCACAGTGTGCTCCTGCCGAAACTCAGAAAGTAACAACTGTAGGCTCCTCATGCTGATAGTAACTCATGGTTCATGAGGTGTGGGGACCTCCATGTGCGGACTGGTGTGCATCTACTGTCTCTTAAAGCAAGACAATAAACTTTGCTTTGGGATCAACTGCCATTGCCTCCGAGATTGACTTAGATAGCGATCGATGCAATGGACACCCCTGCTTTAACGCATGATTATGATCCTACTTGGTACATTTTGTACATTTTATACCAAGTCTAGTTTTAATTGCACCAATTGTCTTGAAAAACATGAGTGAATGAGTTGAGTTTGTCTTTCTGTCCTTTCACCAATTATGTGTTATCACAATGCAGCTTACAATGAACTGATACTAGTTTGTATTGCCGCTCAATCTTGGTTTCCACTCGCAGGTAAAGAATAAGAAGCGTGCTATCCGCCTCCGTAGAATCAATCGGATGTCTGAGCAGCTTCTGCAAGAGAAGAAGAAGCGACAGGAGCAAGAGGAGTTGCGCAGAAAGAAAATGGAGGAGCGAAAATTGGAGATAGAGAGGAAGCAGCAGGAAGAGGAGGAGATCCGTTTGGAGGCCGAGACGAAGAAAAAAGAGGAAGTGGCTGCTGCGTTGGCAGCTGCTCGAGAGAAGGTGAGGTGCTGGTGATGCAACATATCTCAGTTCTTAAAACTCGAAAACCAAAAACCGGACTTTACACTTACTATTTTATCATCACTCTTATTTTCATTGTCAATAACAGCAAGCTATATTTGAAAGATTATTTTCTCAACAAAATGAATACATCATTGATTTGCATTGAAATAATATGCCCCAATAAGCAATTCCCAATCATCTTTTCATAACGCATTTCTTACCCTTATTCCGGTTCTGACGGACTCAACAGGGTTCACTCTGTAGTGTAAGCTCTGAAGCCCTGACAGTGTTCATATGCACATCTCAAGGTGAAGATGCATCACACTATCATGTGGGCTGTAAGATCTTCTGTTACCACCCACCTATTTTTGCCCTGTGCACAATGGTTGGACATACCCAAATGGCATTGCTTATTAAAAGAGGATCTTACAGCCCACATGCAAGTGTGATGCATCATTAGAAAGCTTAGGCCTTCTAGTTTCTGCAGATGTGCACATGAACACTGTCAGGGCTTCAGAACTTACACTACAGAGGCCCAAACATAAACAAAACATCCTTTTTTAGTCTCGCCTGAATATTGTTAATTTGTAATGGTCCTGAGCAAGACATACTTCATTGTGTGCATATGCTGTTCACTATACATGCTGTTTATCTTATTGACAACTGTGTAAAGTTTCAGATCTCTGGGAACAGGCATTTTGATGCTGTTGACCTTTTTGTATCAAAAAGTATATTCGGAACAAGTGATCCAAATATGCGCCAACTGTGCCAAACTGCTTTATTACAATTTTAGCTCCTCTATGATCATAAAACATACATTTTGATGTTTTGTAGGCCACCAATACCCATTATAACTGCTAAAAACAATGTATGTGAAAATGTGTAAATAGGAGTTTACCCATGAATTTCCCATATAAAGGTGAAAAAATATATTTATTTTTATTTCATTGTTGTATTGATATAATAATACAGATATAAGATATTCCTTTATTGTCCCACATGGGGAAATTTCATTGGTGCAACGCAGGTAGATACAGAGGTAGATACAGAAGAACAGATCACTTATAGGAAGTCTGAAAAACACTTTCAGTAGAAGATCTCCTATAAATAAATAAAAACTCCATAGACAAATACATAAATACCATTGCATGTGATCCCGACAGTAATTGCACATGAATATGTGTCACGACAGCACATAGATTGCACATGAATTTCACAGTAATTGCACATGAATTCCAACAGCAATTGCACATACGACAGAATTGCACATCAGTATTAGGTTAGGTCAGTATTGCGACGGGATAACGTGACGATCTCCGGGTAAGACGACTGTTCTCCGCAGTTTCATGAGTTCCTCCTTTGTGGAAACGCGGTACGCCGCCGGCCGGGGGGCGGGGCTGGAGCCGGAGCCGGGGGGCGGGGCCGGATCCGGGGGACTCAGAGCCAAGACACATCGCAACGACACGACGAAAACACTCAATCCAGCCGAATAAAGTCAAAACAAGTTAATTTAAAGCGATTCCAGTGCGTGTCCCGATCGTTCGTCAAGTTCCTCTTTCATATAAACGTGTACATAAACGTGTACCGACGACACGCCGTACTTTAGCGCGGCCGGAGGGCGCGGGGGGGCTGGTGGGCTGGTGGGCTCACTCGGAGCTAGCTCACGTCACAACAACACAACGAACGCAACGAAAAACGCTCAAATCCAGCCGAAAAAAGTCAAAAACAGTTGAATTAAAAAACTATTCCAGCGCGTGTCCCTATCGTACAGTAAAATAGAAAAAATATACTAACTATATTTACAAAATATAGGAGATAAAGCACAATAAGTGTGAGAAAGAAGAGAGAGCAACAAAATGCGCGCAAAATGCGCGTTCAAAAGGCTAATAAAATCAGAAAAAGTTATGCGCAAATTCTAGTCCCCTCTTCTCCTCGTCTTCTCCTCTTTACAGCCTTACGCAGGAGAATTAGAGGATTCTGTGTGGATAAGTTCTAAGTCCAGCCCCTCTTTCGAAAGCTATTTTTATTGGCTAGAATAATATGTCAAAGTCTGCTACGTCACTAGCATGCGGCGCTATGTGGCTACAAACACGTTAGCTTGGCGCGTCGGAACTGCCGCATTTTTTTCCTCCGGAGGCTGTAGAGAACAAACCCGGTGACAGAAAAATGGATGGTCTCATTCTGTAGGTAACAGTCTGAGGAAGAGATCGATGCCAAACACCATTTTATAAGTCAAACAGGTAATTTGTTATGGACTGAGACATGCGCCGAACAAGCGCATTCTCGTCCGGTGAGAAATGAAGAAAAGTTTGTTTACTTGACAATATCTCGAAATCGGATAACTTCAGGAAAAATACAAGTGGATATTGTTGTTCAATGATTCCTTACGGACAGACTGAGCACAAGGATGTACAGAATTAAAGCCGTTTCGTCCGTCATAAACAGCAAACAGGTATGACATGCGTTTGTAAAAGTTGAGACTTTCTCACAAACTATTGGCAATTGCTTCTTGGGGCATATTATTCAATGTAAATCAATGACATATTCGTTTTGTTGAGAAAATAAGCTTTAAAATGATGTATGGCTTGCTGGTATTGACCACGGAAATAAAAGTGATGATGTAGGAGAGTATTTGAGATATGGAAAATGCTCGCCGGCGAGCAGGTGGGTGTTAACAGGTTTTTTAAAAAGCAATGCCATTCTGGTATGTCCTATTGTGCAAAGGGCAAAATAGGCGGCTGTAATGAGTTTTGACAACCAATTTTACACTTTTTTATTTTTGGTCACTTTTTTATGATTCCTTACATGTTTGCTAATCTTGTCCTTATGTTCAGTTGACTCCTCTGGGATTCATGATGCGTGGGCCCGACCCGGATGAAAGCATTAGTAAAGACCGCTTCGATGGCACTGTTCTAATTGCCATCTGCAAACATCCTCCAGTGGAGCTCAAGGAGGAACCAGATGAACCCAAAGATCCCGACTCAAAACCAGGCCAAAACGGAGCAACAAAGCCCTCTGAGGTTTTACCCATTTTATATTCTCATCAAAAACACACCCGGAGATGTATTTAGCTTCATTCACGCTTGTTTTATTAGTATTAGTCACGAGGCCTCAGAAATGCTATTGGACTGGAGTCAAATTGTGTTCACAAATACATGGTTCGTTTAGCATAGCAGTCACTTTGCACAAGGGCTTCATTTGTTGAGGTATTAATACATTTAGTAAAGGTGTAGTTTTCTGTGTGTACTGCCCCTCCATCCAACCTGCTGGGTAAATTCAGACTGAAATAATCTACAACCTGACACGCATGGAAAGGGTGGTGTCCAAAGATCAGAGCCATGCAGTCATGTTTGTTTCAGTGATCAAACTTCTCTCTCTGATTCATAGTTTGTCACTCCTTGATTCTGCAAATGACCGCAATGGTTTTCACTAGAGATGCACCGATTCCAAAATTGTTGGCCGATACGATTTCCATTTTTTAAGGAGGTTGGACCTGCCAAAACCGTTTTTTCCGATACCGATTTTCTATCTAGCCACTGATTTTCCCACAAACTACCCAGTATTATATGAAAAAATGCATGTGCATGTGCATGTATACAGGACACACGTTTTAGAATATAAAATGTAATTTATTTTCTGGAAAAATAGAAAAATAAATAACTATATATAAAAATAATATATATATACAGAACTATATACTAACTAATATGGCCTGGAGAAGAGTGGGGGACTCCTGCAGAAGATGTAGCTCCAATGGTTCCAGATTGAAATCAAATGAACTATTTTCATAGTAATTTATACATTTGTAATTTTACATATCCTTTTGAATGAGCTGGGACCCTCTGCAGGAGAGGAACAGGTGGAACATGAGGAGGGTCAGTCCCAGACCGCTGCCAGCACCTCCCTCTCAAAGCTGGAGGACTAGTTGAGCAGAACAACAACTCTTCTGACAGCCCTGCTGCTGTTTTTTCAGGCCCCTTCACGTGTCCCTACTCTTCTGCAGATGTCCTCTGTCTTCTGGCCCCTTCATGTGTCCCTACTCTTCTGCAGATTCACACAAACCAGCGCAAATTATTTTGACCGCATCAACTATCAACACGTAGATTTGAATCGTCTCAAAGTTGTAATAACTTACCCCACAGTCCAGTCTCCTCTGATCCTCCTCCAAGCTCGGTCCTTCTTGTGTTCCACCAAAGTTGAACAAATCTGAACTTTTCTGCGACAAACAATTTTAACGCTTTGAAGCTTACGCCTGTCAAAGCGTCTAGAGCGGAAAACACAAACGCACCCTCCGCGCTCCACACCGAAAAAGCAGGAATCGCACCGCGGAAAACGCAGGAGGTGTTCGACGCGCATTTACATAGACTTTGAATGTAAATTGGCCACTTTGGACGCCGCGCTCTGAAAGAGTCTTGCTAGTTTTTAGCTGATTTGCTCTGGGCGCGCTGAGCTGCTACGCACCGCGCATGCGGGTCAGTTTGGATCGGCCGAAAACCGGCAATTATGACATGGACCGGCCGGTCACCGATTCTGGCCGATTCGGCATAAAACCGGCTTTTTAAATCGGCGGCCGATTGATCGGTGCATCTCTAGTTTTCACTCCTGTTTTCTCTTACAACACATAGGATAAGATCAAGTACCGTATTTTCCGCTCTATAAAGCGCACGTAAAAGTCTAACGTCCTCAAAAGCCATTCGTGCGCTTAATAGTCCGGTGCGCTTAATATATGGTTTATTTCTGGTTGTGTTACTGACCGCGAAGATATTTTGTGTGGTACACGGTGTATAAAGAAGATTTGGGACACGAGACGCCGATGCGCGACTATATTTACAGTACTCCGGAACCGGAAGTCCCAACAACATATGTGCAAAGCATTCTGGGAACAGTAGTCTACCTGCACGCGGCACACAACATTTTCAGTCAGGCACAACGCAGACACCTACCGGTAAATGAAGGACCCCAAGAAACTTGGCCCAAGATGGCTGCTGCCAAGAGACCATTGGAACTCTTATATTATTACGGGCTAAATTATTAGTCAACTGTGGGAATCAAAAGGCCGGAATCATCACTGAACTGCCGCGTGGGTCCGAGATGCGGGATCACATGACCAAAGAGATTTTAGCACGGAGCACTATCGGCGCTTTGGCTGCTTTTACCATTATGAGCCCCAGCAGACATTAAACCGGGACACCGGACGTAAACAATCGGGGCTGTCCCAGGTAAATCGGGACGTCTGGTCATAGCTGTGCGGGATGTACTTCGGCGCTTTTGAAGGATTTGATGACGAGGAATGAACTGAAAAAGTGAGTGTATTGTGATCTATTTTACGCGTTGCAACTGAACGAGGCTGGGAGTTGTTGTGAATACGCTAACTTGTCTTTTAGCGGTAGCAGAGTGTGTTCTGTGTTTGTATTTTACGTGTTTACAAGTGATCTTGACTGAGAATTGGATTTGAACGCGTTTCATAAAGCTCAACTGACTCTGACTTATCCGTCTGTTTTGTTTCTTATGTGCTTTATAGTCCGGTGCGCTTTATGTATGGACCAGTACACATGGTACACAGAGAGCTGATGGTGCGCTTAATAATCCGGTGCGCCTTTTTGTGTGCAAAATACGGTAGTCTTGGCACCAAAACAATTTATCTATAATTGTGCCTTTGAAAATGGGACTGCAACTGTCGATAATTTTGCTAATTGGTTTGTCTTGTGATATTTTGGTAAGTTGATTTGTTAAGCATGCGTAAGTCACGTGATGAAAATATAGTTTTGACCAGATGAAGCTGGAGTGAAGGCGTTTGAACATCCTGATGTAGCAAATTTATGGATAAAATGTTTTCATCAAATACACACAATTTACCCATTTTCCGCATCATTTTGTTTTTTGAAGATTTTGTTGCCCATTTGCTTTATCAGACAGGAGAGGACAAGGTGAAATGGGGGATATGATAGGGGGGAGGATTACTAAATTAGTTGACAGTTAATCTATTAACCTGTTGCAACCCTATTTTAAATAAAAATTCTTAACCGAGAATCAAATCAAATTGCTGAACACTGAAAAGACTCTGCAATCTACAGGTAAAAATAAAGGTGGAGAAGGAAGAGTCAATGGAGTTGCCCATCGAAGTGCCGAAAAATGAAGACAAGGATCGGAAAGATGAAAAGAAGGCAGCAGAGGTAAAAGAGGAGAAAACGGAGGATGTGAAGTTGAAACCAGATGCTGGGCTGCTGGTGATGACTCTGAACGGAAAGCAGAAGAAACTCTCTTTTGAACGCAGCGACCTTCTCACACGGGCCACCATGATGGTCGGAGACAAGGTAAGATGTTCTTTCATTGTATACCCAGTGTTCTAATGATGTGATGCGAAGTTTAGAAATTATCTTTTTTATTTTGCCGATTAAGACGAGGTAGTTTTGACATGCATCCATCGTGAAATGGCTTTGTTTTCATGTTAGATGATGAGATTTAAAAAGCATCTATGAACTTCAAAAATAAAGGAAATATATTGGTTTTGCAAACCGACCGAGTAATTGAGAACTTAGGAGGTGAATTTTTATTTACAGGTGAAGGGGCAGACAAAGTTAAGTGCCTTAGAAAATAAGACGTTTGCTTTTAAATCACAATCAAACACAATTTGATACGTGTAAATAAAAAATAAACAAGGGATTTTTTTTCTGCACTAGTTCTACTAAAATAACAAATATTTTGTGAAGCAGTGATCAGTGTTTTAGAACGTGTGTATTTGTGCAAAGGTTCGCTTTAACATTGCAACTCTGCAAAGAAACCAATGCGAAAGAGCGGCCTACGTAGAGCTCCTCAATGATTCATTTGTGGAGTCTGCAGAAGAGCGACATAATGTAAGTCTCTCTAAACCGACAAATGTCTGTTTCTATTGTTGCTAGTGTCTGAGTCTGATATGTCTGACACAGGGCATTGTGATTGGGTTTTCTGAAGACTATGGGATGATAAAATGCAGCCAGAGCCCGCAGCTGTACTTCCACAATTTTGAGGTCAATGAGAGGAAGAAACTGGAGCTCAATGAGAAGGTGGAATTTAGCATCGTCCCGGTAAGATTCCACAACTGGTTCTGTCAAATTCTGCTGCATTATGAAGCAATTGGTTGGTTCTAATTTTAAACGCTGTGCACGTCTATTCATTTTTAAAGCATGACACATTAGAAGCCCAGCACCAAGCCATCCGGATTAAACGTTACACTGAAAGCATGTTTCTGCCTGTGAAGAAACTGTCTGGAGTCACTGCCAACAAGGCCAAGGTGAGGCTTGAGCTCTGATTATACTTCCTGTTTGTAAAATCCGCGCGGAAATGGGACATGCGAAGGATAGCGGAGAAGATGTTTGCAGTATTTGTAGTCTGCGTGCGTTTCATGCCGTGTCGACAATAAAAATCTGCGCTAGCTGCTATGAAATCCCATTAATTTCCGCGCTGAACCGCCCGCATAAATGTTTTCCCTGACACCACACGCGTCAAGCATAAACCTACCTTTAGACAAGACAATGGTAGCTAAACACTAGAATATTACAGCACTATAATATATTTTTATTTTTCATAGTCCATGACCATCAAGCTGTCCATGCCTTCAGAGGAAGAGTGAGTTTATCAAATTTACGTTTCATTGCACCTTGAACTTTTTCATGATATGTTTGTACATCTTTTTAGGAGGAAGAAGGCAGAGGTTGACAAACTGAAAGCTGTAGTAAAGAACCTGAGAAAACAGGACAGCAAGAATCGCAGTAGCGGCAGCCGCCGCCGCTCTCGGTCCAAGACTCCAGAGAGGGATAAGTTTGGGAGAATAAAAAGGCGCAGCTCCAGCAAAGACCGCTCCAGCAAAGACCGCTCCAGCCGAGAACACCCGAAAAAACGCTCGAGAAGCAGGAGTAGGGACAGATCCAAAAAGCGCTCCCGCAGCAGAGACCGCTCAAAGAAACGCTCCAGGAGCTCCAGCTCCAGTAGGAGTCGCAGCCGAAGCGGAGAGAGAAATCGAGAGAATAGCAAAGACAATTCTAGAAGGAGCTCCTACAGCCACGAGAGGGAGAATCTCGACAGGGAGAATCGCAACAGGGAGAATCGCGACAGGGAGAATCGCGACAGGGAGAATCGCGACAGGGAGAATCGCGACAGGGAGAATCGCGACAGGGAGAATCGCGAGAGGGAAGAGTACAGGCGACGAGGGGAGCCAAGTCCCAGAACACCGCGCCACATGGATGACGAGTTGGCACGGAAAAAGAGGGAACTTGAAGAGCTTAATGAGATGATTGCATACAAGAAGGCGCTGGTGGAGCCCCGAATCGTGGAGCCCCGAGTAACTGAGCAAGGAGGGAAGACCTGCATAGACTATGACCACGGCAGATTAGCTATGCCTGTGAAAGAGTTCAACCCAATGCATCCAGATTACCCTCCTTCGAAACCTTATGGAGACCCGTACTATGACCGCGACTACAGTGTGTACAGAGAGCGACGCTATGCAGATCCTTATGGAGACCGATACAGTGATCCATACTATGAGCGCCGCCCCTATGGACCACCATCCTACAAGAACAGGCCTTACCTTGAGCCTCCTTATGGGGAGCCTTCCAGACGTTACACTGACCGCTACGATGTTTACGAGCCTCTGCCAGAGAGTAGCTACCACGATTCAAAATACCCACCAGGCCGACCATATCCAGACGATTCCTACCGCAATCCGCCTCTAGATCACAGTCCTCCACCACAGCAGAGTCTTGCTCCCTCTGGCCCTCCCTTCAGACCCCCTTCTCCAGAAGAGCCTACTCAAAAGAGCCCCCCTCCAATGAGCCCACCTCCTAAACGGCTGTCTCCCCCAGTTGAAAAACCCCCATTAGATCGGTTCCTTGACATGCTTAACAAGAAGAAGGTTACTCCAGACAAACGCATCAGCCCACCCAATGATGACCTGCTTCCTCATGAGCGAGCACTAAAAGAAGGCACCACCGGCTTCTCCAAGATCGTTTGCTTGCCCCAAACAAAACCTTTTGAACCCATCAGAAGCATTTCGCCACCAAAACCTGTCAAACCACCAAGTCCCAAACCAACCGAAGAGCTGGAGAAGGCCGAACCCTATGACAAGATCCAGACTCTTCTGCGAACAATTGGGCTGAAATTCACCTCCGATGACATGACCAAACTCCGATCACAAGCTGGAATAGTAGCCTCCAGTCCAAAGTCGGCCTCTTTGGAGCGAGAACCTCAGCGAGCGGGCTCCAGCCGAACCAGTTCTATGGACCGTTTTCACTCTCCGTCTCCAGCCAGATCTGCAAGTTCGGAACCTTCTCAAAAGCCAGTCAATGAATATGAGAGCTTCCTGGACCAGCAGGAGTTAGAAGCTTTGCAGAAAGCTCAGCAAATGCAAAGTCTTACCCGCTCCATCAGTGAGGGAACTCCGCCACCCAGACCACCCCCGGGGCCCCCTCCCATCCAGTACCAACGTCCCCCGGTCCCAGACAGCTGGGACGTCCAGATTGCCAAAACACTTCCCAACCCCAACAACCAGGCATTTCATCTGGACTGTGCCTCCAAAACTCCTCCAGGACCACCTCCAGGACCTCCACCCAAACGCGCTGCAGCCCAAGCCCCACCAGGACCCCCACCCGGGCCCCCTCCAAAACGGACCCCTGGACCTCCGACTTTCGTCTCTGCCCTGTCGTTTATGGGACAAGCGACCCAGAGAGCCCCTGCTGCTGCACAGGTATGTGAAAGAACCATGTCGCTAGAGTCCGGACATCACATCTAAAACCCTTCTGACCTACTTCATTTAGATTGTACCCAATCCTGTTTTCCTTTTAATTTAAAATATTTAGTTGTGTTGCCGGTATGTTTCGGAAATGTCAAAGAGGAATTGTTGTAAGGCTCTTTCACTCAAGAACATGATTTCCAGTCCAAACTAATTAGTCAAGTGTGAGGAGACAATTTGTCCTCAGTAATTAGGCTGGGGAGGAAGAGTTTTTACATAAAAGGTTTATTTCCCGCTTCAGTCAGTTTTGGCATTAGATATTTCATGATTAAAATACAAATACACATGTAAATGGAACATCAATGGCCCTAATAGTTACTACTGCCCACCTCAGGCTCCTGGCCAAAGTCCCAACGACCCGGCAATCTCCACCACTGTAGCTCGCTGCCTCCAGGTCATCGAGACGGTCAGGACGTTGGCTCAGCCGCCGGCCAAACCGGCCAAATCTGTACAGTTCAATTTACCTTCGGAGTCCCAGGCCACGATGGAGAGTGAGGAGGACATCAAGAATGTTCAGAAGGAAAAGGTAGGTCTCCAGTACAAAACTGTAACATATATATTGCTCAGGGCCAAGGTTAAGGTCAGTATGATCATTTATTACAAACTAAGTTTCTAAAACTTTTGACATCAATGATCTCATGTTTTAATTTACTTTTATTTATTATATTGGTATTTAAACTGCAGAAACGCTGTAGTTCTCTGCAGAGGAGAGTTGGACATTATGATTTGGGCTGTCAATAAGTTATTTTTGCAAATTGATGAATCTACAGTCTATTTGTTCAATCACATTTTTATTACATTTTACTTATATCGTACAAGTACAGACAAATACTGTTATTTTTGCGATTCATTGATTAACTTTGTTCTGCTCTAATCATGATTTAATTGTGTAAAATTGGTGTGTAATTTCAGATGTATTTATGTGTGTATTACATGGTATATTGTCGTGCTATAAAACTAGAATAAAATACATACTAAACGGTCCAACTCAAGTAATCTGTCATGAGACAAAAAGTATTAGAAATATTTTAGATTTTTAAAATGTATATCTCTGTTTTTGAGGTAAGTGTGGCCTTTTTCCTCACATTTTGTTACATTACAGCCTTATTCCAAAATGGATTCAGTTCATTATTTGCCTCAAAATTCTACAAACGATACCTCATAATGACAATGTGAAAGAAGGTTGATGGAACAGGTCAGGATCAACAGACAGATGAATGCAGCGGAGTACAGAGACATCCTTGATGAAAAGTACCTCTAGAGCGCTCTGGACCTCAGACTGGCGTGACGGTTCATCTAACAGAGGAGTGACTCAGGACGACTCTGTGACTGTCCTTGAGTGGCCCAGAGGCCAGACTTGAACCCAAATGAACATCTCTGGAGAAATCTGAAACTGGCACTGAACCAACGCTCACCATCTAACCTGATGGAGCTTATGTGCAAGTGCTATTTTAGTTTTTAATGAATTTGCTAAAAATCTGTTGATCCTGACCAGTCTCCCAGTCCCATCAACCTTCTTTACCGTTGTCATTATGAGGTATAGTTTGTAGAATTTTGAGGCAAATAATGAACTGAATCCATTTTGGAATAAGGCTGTAACATAACAAAATGTGGAAAAAGTTGAGCAATGTAAAAACTTCCCAGATGCACGTTTTTTTTCTGGTGGAAAGTAGCTAATTACAAATACTCAAGTTAAAGGTGCTGTACCTGTTATTTACTGTTTGAAACGTGAAAACGGAAGAAGTTAATTTTAAACTCTTTACCGCTCCTCATGTATCGCTCTGTATGCATTCCCAGCATCCTAAATATTCACCGCGATGAGTTTAAAAGTACCTTTTTGCTGTAAAAAGGTAAAGCTAGCATACATTAGCATACAATAATGCTCTAACTGGATGCAGACAAAGCACTGTGGTCTCATTTTCACCCAAACAAATGCTTTCACGATAACTGTGCGGAGGCAACACTGATTATACATTATTACATGCAAAAACAAATCTGGTGCATGAACTAGTTCTGTTCATTTTTCAAAACTGTATATATCACGTACAGCGCCTTCAATGTAAGAGTTTTAGTCACTGGTTACTTTCCACCACTGTTTGACACAGATCCGTTCTTGTTGAGGGAAGTTTTTGTGTAGAATTTTAAACATTAGAAATGAGTGAGCCGAGTGGTTTCGCCGCTGTATCTGCTCCATTTAGATCCACAAATACACTGATTACACTCAAGTGAACTGTGGTTTAAACAACTTCATTTTGAGGGATATTTGTACACATGATTTATTTATACTTAGTTACTTAGTACTGTTGCCAAAATTGTACATCTTAGTAACATACTTTTACTTGTGCACATTTTCTGCTGTGGCTCCACTGGCTAACAGCTCGTGTGTGTGAGAATGTTCATTTTTAACTCTAAAATCCTGTACGAAGACTTACCCGTCGTTGATGTTTCTGTAGTTGGAGATGTATAACCAGCGGTTACTGGACAAGAGGGAACTGGACAAGAAGAAGTATTATGAGTCGAGAAGAGCGCAGGACAAGAACAGGGGCGGCACAGCTGTGGTCCCAGGTATAAAGCACTTTACATGGAGCTCTAATTGTACTAACTGCTCTGTTTCACAGGCTTCTGTAGCACGAGGATTGTCACGTCTGTCAGGAGTCCTCTCCCTTCTGCCTCTTTAAGCTCATGAAATCCAAGCTGGGTTTAGTCAGGATTAATATAGCGCTAATAAAACAGGCTGTGACAATTATTGACTAATCTTGGTGTTGGTCGGGCAATTGACGCAGTAGCTGTGGTGCATGGCTACTTACCAGTGACTATTGTGCAGTGAAAACGTATTTGTCTTTTTACACGAGCGCATCCCGATCAGTCAGTCATTTATTTGGCACAGAAACATTGCAAACACTGATTACAGCCTTTATCCAAAAGTGGAATCTTCACATTTCAGATGGTTTAAAAGTTTGGCAAAGTTAAAATACATGATTTCTTTAAATTGTAAGGGGACAGATTGTTTTCATTGCACTGTAGAAAAAGTATAGTCTGCGTTTATTGTCTTTCTAGTTAACTGTCTTGAGCCTAATGTTGGCCTCATCGATGTACATTTACTTGAGGAAAGATCACAAAGAAGCCGGGTACAGCTCTCCATCACAGTAAAACCTTTTCATTTATTCTTGACAAGTCTGTGGTTAGGGCTGGGTATTGAGAACACTTATCATTTTAAAACATCTTTTCAATAAAGGGCCGTTTCCTGCAGTGTTTCTCACAAGAAAGGCGAGATATATTTGTGTTTGATTTATACTCCAGCTACGCTCAAACCACTCCTGGTGTAGGTCTGCTTCGTATCAGCGGTTTATTTATTTATTGCATCTTGCGAAGCACGTAACGCCGTAAACGATGAATAAATCCATGGCGTAAACATGTTTTTGAGTGGTTCAGTTTAGGTTTGGGGTCGTGCGCTTTGGGTGCAGGCAGCGCTGTGCAGCTAGTACAACCGTCATAGACTTTAGTCATCACTTATCAGCGTTTGAATTAAGAGGTCACAGCCAAAAACCTCTGTCAGTAAATAATCGATTTTTAGTCCAGCCGTTACTAATGAGGTTGTTTTAAGGCTTTTGCTTTGCCTTTAAGTGTGAGAAACACTGAGCAGTCAAAAAAGATAATGAATGATGATAAAGCCAATCTTTCCTGTTGCTTTAAAGAAACATCAGTACCCAGTCCTACGTTTCATATGTTTTTATATTCGCTGTATCGTGAGCAGACTTAGCTGAAGGTGCAATGCTACAAACGCTATGCACAAGCTACTTTAGCTTCTGCAATCGTAGACTCATGATAAATCAGCATATACTATTTTTGAAGTAACAGAGGGAAGCAAGTTTCAGTGTTAAACGCATTGGTTTGTCTGTATTGATATTGTAATGCAAGTGCAAAGCTAAATGAAAAAGCCCTGCAGCTAGACCGCCCGTTATTGTAGCTAGCATTAATGTATATGTAATCATTTATATTTTCTACTTTGGACACTTCACGTGGCTTTGCTTGATTTGTAAACGTCACCAGAAGCCTTTCTTCTAAATTGTGCGTCCATCTGCGCCTTCGCAAACCCAGTCATTAAGAACTATGAGGAGATCCATCACTCTCGTCACCGCAGGAAAGTGCTACATCTCATCTGTAACGTTTCATTTTCTCCATGCGCCGAGTCGAAGTGCTTCCAATAGAAACCTGAAGCACAGCAGGTAAAGGAGGTGCTGCATTTGGCTGCTTTTCTTTACTTGTTGTGCCTGTTGGTCATTAATGATGCATAAAGTGCTTAAGGTTTTTATTAGCCTGGCCAGCCAGCCTTGGTTACTTGTATCGTTCAGAGCAGACTTTATTACTCCTCAGTTTTATTAAACAAAGTCTAATGTGTTCCTTCGTCTCCTGTAGATATTGCTGAAGTCTGGGCTCTCATTCATGTGGGACTTGTTTGTCCTGTTGCACATGGCAACATGAGCCACTGTTCAGTCTCTGATAGTGTCTAATAAGATACTACGAGACTGGCAGATACTTTACTTTTTAGTATTTTTGTTTGGGAGAAAATGGAATTATCTCTGGTTGCTCCTTTTGCCCATCAAATTCCTCGTAATGGCAGCACCAAGAGCAAACTTTGGAGAATGGTCTGACTGGCCAGGCTAAATATTAAACCACAGTGTAGTTAAATGCTTTATTGCATTTGCAAAACCCATGCGTGGAAAGCATCACAAGTGATAGCTTTGATTTGGCTATTATTAGATCGATAGATACTTCTTGAGTATCCTTGGCTTAGGCATCGTCAGTCAAGTGCTAAACTTGGCCTTGTAAAGAATAGTATAGAAAGCTAAATTTAACAGTGTTAGTATTTATACTGCATAAGCTTGTTTGTGACGTTTGCTTCTAACCAAAAAGTTTAAGGTTTGCCAGTAACTGCTTTAGGAGCCACAGTTAGGACTTGTAGGCTGCGTTTAAAACATGCTTTCTGATTCAAATTGCTTACTGCGTGGAAATGTCCAGCAGACTTTTCACAGGTTTGTTCAGAGCTTTTCCTTATATCTAAATATCCTTTTAGAAGATGCAAGCTTCTTTAAGAAGCATTTTACATTTTTAATCATTGTAACCAGAAAAAATGTTCTTTTTATTGACGCGTTTTCATTCTCAAATGTTTAAATTTGGCACGTTGCTGGAAAGGTAGGTAATGTTAAAAATATTTCAAGAAATGTTTGTCTTCATGTCATGGCCTTTGATGTCCACGCAAAATCCCCCAAGAGCTGGACTTTTCTCCCACTTATGAGGAGCGTGAGCCGAGTTTAGACCGTGCGTCTTGAAGGGGATTCTGTTACCTGTAGTCTCTGTTCTCGTCACTGTTAAATCTACTCAAGACAATTAGTGTGTTAGCTGCGTTTTTAGGTCTGTTCCACCGATCCTTAAAGCGCCTGTTAAAGGCCAGCAGTTTTGGAAATGTTTTATGCGTATCTACCGAGCTAAGCTGCTTAAACATTTTTACGTTTGTAAAAAAGATACTTCCAGACATAAGTAATTTGTTTGTTAAAAATAGCTGTTTATGTTGAACATGATTAAAATAGGATGTAAGTTGATCTTCACAACAAAACTTGCTTTGCGTCGGTTCTATTTGTGCCGCGATGAATCCAACAACTGTTGAAAAGCCTAATGTTTTGATTCAGACTGAAAAGGGCATCTAATGTATTTAGAATGTTTTTGTTTTTTCGTATCTACATCGTTTCAAGATAGTTTTGATATGTAACGCTAATATCCCCTTTTGTTTCTATGTATCTGAATCATCAGAATGGGTTGTTTATATGGTATATACCACTGTATAATGCTGTAAATTACATCTTCATATATGTGACTTGATTCTGGAATGTCTGAAATGTTGAAAATGTAAATATAAGTGTACAGTGTTACAGTGGTTTGACTTGCTGTGTTTGGTTTGTGTTTCAGCTAAGCCTGTCATTGTGGAGCAGAAAAATGTGTGGATCTGTGGACATTCCTTGATTTACTGGGCTGAGTCCCGGGCCAAGTCTCCTGAGGTGGGCATGCAACTGGGCATGGACCCCAGCCGTGTTACCCTCTGGTGGAGGGGCACCCAGGGCATGACCTGGTCACAGCTGCTTCCCCAACTGCACCAGCTCAAGGTGCTGTGGCCCAACCCTGACGTACTCATCGTTCACTTGGGGGGCAATGACTTGAACGATAGCCCCACCGACCTGCTGACGGCGGTGCGCAGAGATTTAGCTTCTATCAGGAGCATTTTCCCGCGCTGTCTCCTGGTTTGGTCCCACATCTTGCCGCGGCGCGCTTGGAGACATTCAAATGACAGTCATGAGGTGGATCTTGTGCGCACCACCGTGAACCGGCGCATTCACAGTGTGCTAACAGAGCTAGGCGGCGTGTCGTTGGCGCATGATAACATCCGGTGCGGGGCAAACACCGGGCTTTACCGCGCAGACGGGGTGCACCTCAGTCCCAAAGGTATCGACGTGTTCAACCTCAACTTGCAGGACCTCCTGGAGAAATGGGACCAGGAGGTCATCAAGAACCAGTAGGTTCATTAGAGGATGCTAAAATGGAACAGCTGGAGATGCTCTGATCTGCTTAAACTCAGTCAGCATGAAGGGCTAGTCATTTTAGCACTGCGAGTGGAACCTGTCTGTAAGAACAGGTCTATGGTCATAGCTAGTTAGAGTTGTTGTTGGTAAGGTTTTATCGTGCATGTGTAAAAGTGTTAAAAATATCTACGTATAACACCAACCGCAGACAGTGATCCTCCAGTCAATCCGTTCTGGCATTACTCAATTCTTGATACTTTAGCTAAGATAGACAATGATGGGCTTATACAATTAAAACTATTTTGTCGTATTTTGCTAATTTACTTTTTGACAAATCATATTGACATAATATTAACTTTTAAAAATGTGATTCGTTCTGTTTAGAGTACGGATTTGATTCTAATTTACTTTACATTTTCTCTAGTTTCAGTGGTTGTGAGTAAATAAATTTGTTTAAATAAGACTTTGTGGTGTGTCATTAATGAATTAGCTGTTAATAGCCTTTTTCGGGAGAGCGCTGGTAATGTGTGGATATAAGGTAAGGGATCATCTCAAAATGGGTTGAAGCTGAAGATTTTTTTCGTCTCTCTGCCCGCCCCGCCCCTTGTGCGGGCCACGGGGCGCCGTGCTCCTCCGTAGCACCCGCGCACGCCCCCGCCCCGCTCCTCGTACGCCCCCGCCGCCTAATGTTGGCCTAGTACTCGTTGCAGTTTTTTAGCATTTCAAAACAATGACTGCCACAACGATGTATTGAAGCTTCCAAACAACCCCCTGGTTTAGGTGGTTTCATCTATTTGTGTGTAATATATAATTCTTAAGTGTGTTGGTAGACAACCCCTTTAAACACCTTGTAGCCCTTTACAAACAAATGCACCATGACAAAGGGGTGTTTTTAGTTCACAGGATTCACATGTCAATTTGGAGTTTTCAGGTAAAGTCAGACTGAAGTTAATTTTCAGATTCCCCAATATAGAAAGGCAGGGAAAAACATAATTGAAAACGTTTTTAGAAAAAAAAATACAAGCAGGAAGTAATGAAGACACAAATAATTGTTCCTTTTTTTTTTTTTTTTTTAATGACGTTGCAGTCCTTGTTTTGTCTTTACATTGTCATTCAAAGTATCTGACATTTATACCATAGTGAGCAAACATACCCCCCAGAAAACCCCAAAGCCGTCGGGACAAAACCATCACAGGGTTCAAAGGACAGACACAGCTCCTGCCATACGCACGCTTCACTTGTATATCATGAGCATAACAGCATAGAAAAGCATTCAGAGCCATTGAGGAGCGTAGACCACGGAGGGACATGTTTTGGTAGCTATGGGAGTCTGGATATTGCATCTGTACATTTTGTTTACCGGTAATAAGATTTTGAATATTAAATGCTGATGAATTACTAACAGAATTTCTAACCGTGAAAAAATGATTGATTTCATCCTAAATTTCAGCAGTATTTTTCTCAGTTTAAACATTTGACAAAAAACATCTGCATTGGTTATTTAAAAGGTGATTTATTTTTTTTTCATTTAGAAATTGACAAAATTGCAGTGAAAATTTATTGTACGCTGCAAAAATTCTGCGACAAAAATAGAAAATAATTCAAACCTGTTTTCTCACATTTAAAACGTTCTAAGTGAATTTTGCGAGCATTGAACATTCAAAATCTGATGAAACAAGTTCACTTCCAAACACATTTTCTGGACTGGTTTATGGAAGGTTATTGTTACCATGGCAAGTTCTGAGGGAAAGGGAATGTGGTCTGTCAAACCCCTCGAAGATGCTGTACATGTCGACCTGCTGTTGCTACACAGATGAAATATTCCAGAAGACTGTGAATTAGTGCTGCTTTTGGCCAGTGATATTGGCAGCTTTTGAGTAGGGCTGCAACCGATTTAGTAGTCGACAAGTTGGCAATGTACAATCCAAATTATTTTTTAACTAATTGAAAAAAATGATTGAGAGTTTTAAATGATCGACTAAAGGGTGAAATGTGGTAATGGACGGCTTCTAGATGGAGAATATGTTATGTATTATTGATGTACTATGTATTGTTTGGACATTTTTCTTTAACAGACATTAAAAGTGGAATTAAGTTCAGTTAATAATTTTTATATGTTTTATAGTCTACTAATCGCTGCAGCCCTACTGTGGAGTTTGCAAATTCAATCTACATTAATTAGATCTTTTCATGCTAAATTTAGCAGACCGTTTCTTTTAAGCTTTCATGTCGGTCCCGTATCCACTTCCCATACTTCACTAACAGCGACATCAGCTCCGGTCTACGGTACTTTAAAGCGAAAGAATGAATAGTGCTCAGCCCTTCTATGCACCTAGTTACACACTAAAGCAGGTCAACAGGTTAAAAAGTTACACACTTCAATATACCAAGGCTCTACCCACAGAGCCTGTTCCGAACGCAAAATCTGGCACCTTTGAATCGGTTAATCCTGGCTATTTTCAACCTTTTTTTGTGGTTTTTTTTTTTTTTTTCTTAAATAATAAATCCTTCACTTTAATGCAATAATTAGAAACAACAGACTAGCTAAGTAACTTCTACAGGTTCAGGCACGTGAAGAGCAGAAAGGAGAAAAAGGAATGCTATGACTGGAAACATTCTGAACGTGAATTAAAAAATGTACACGAATAAATAAGTTTGGCTCTTACCAAACTGAACAGAGGCGAGTGAGTAAGGCAAGTGTACCGGACGTGTTTAAACCTGTATAAACTGATGAACCAGCTGGACGAGGCACAAGCTGACTCAAATCTGCACTTGAAGAAAAAAAAGATCGGAAAAGTTTTGGTGAATTTGTCAATATTTCCAAACATTTGAAATTAGGTGCACTATAACTTTTCTGTCGCAGGAAAAACCGCGGGCTTTTCTTGGAAGAGATGATTTTCCTCTGCCGAGAACGTTCTGTAACATCATGGCATTTACTCAATTCCAGATGTTTTTATTGCTCAAAAATATCTTGAAAAACATGCATTCAAGGTACATTTAAAGCCATACTTCGAAGCAAAGCAGTAGCATTCTCTTGTAGACCAGATAAGGACCAATGTTATTTTTCTCCATTGGAACAGCTTTTTCTAACTTCCCTTTTCTACAATTTCTCCAGTTGTTGCGTCCATAAATATCAGATTTTGTTTACTTCTGTACCACTGAGAAGGTAGTTTGCTGCATTTGTCACATAGACTATATCCAGGAAGTGAAAACATCTGTAGCTCAAATAAGTACAAAGGAGGTTTCTGTTAAATAAAAAAAAAGCTTTACCTTGAGATAAATGAAAGTTGCTCTTTATGTACAAATGCTACTCCCAAAATAAAAAGTTGATGCCTTTAGTTAACATTCTGATCCTGCTGTCAGAACAACACATTGAACTCAAACATGGAAAAGTGTATAAAAACTCCAAACAAACCAGTCAAAAGTGCTCAAATAAGAGGTGTTTTGTCTTGTCATCACGAGGCCGACGCTTTGTTTTCTTTTGTTTTGAACAGTGTCCTTTCAGACGGAGCTTGGGCTGCGGAGAGCGGGAACACGTAGAGATGGCACTCGAGGTCGAGACCGTGGGATGGACGGGTCTGCACAGCGGTTGGGTTCTGGTCCCGTCCAGAGGTTAGTGTTGGGCTTCTAGGCTCTCGTCTGTTCCCCCCTCGGCGCCGGACCAGTCTAACCCAGGGTGGTGATGTTAGCTCTGCCCCCTGGAGGTGCCACCACGCGAGACGTGTTGCGGCGCGGGATGTTGTCGTCGACCTGGGCCCCTGGGACAAGACGAGAGGTCGGAGGCAAGTTCAGGTACGATATTGGGAGTGAGCAAGTGGGAAAGAATCGAGCAAGAACTGACTGAATCACAAACTGTGATTTTCACTGTCACAATCGTGTTGCCTTTTCTCAACTAAATAACACTGACAATTCATGAATGTATTTATTTATTTGCCTTAAATTGTCTAATTTAGCAATAAAACTTTTTTTTTTTTTTTTTTTTTTTTTTACATTTAAAGTATTCTGTTTCAGATGTGAACATATACATGTACTCATTTTATAATAAAGAAAAACACTTTTCAAAGAATGTCCTCTAATGTTATTTTTACTGGAAAAAGTATTGCTACACCTGGTCAAATATTACTCCAATGTAAAAGTAGTTCAGGCAAATTACTACTTTTCTGTAGAAATACAGATTTTTTTGAAGGAAGTGTTGTGAAGGACAACTATAACAAATGGAATAAGCTACTTCTAAAGACAAGCTTACAAACTTACCTAGTTACTGACCTCTGTTGAGCAGAATAAATGTAGAAGTATATTCTTTAAGCCCCGTCCACACACGCTGCCTGACCTGGGAACTTACCTGCATTTTTCCAGAACAGCGACACTGTATTTTGTATGAGGCCATTTCCCTGGTAAATGACCAGGATTAAAACAGGAAGCCAGAAAATTGCCCGTACAACTGCTAGTTTCTTTGGTTTCCATGGTTACACTGTATGATTAAGCTCCAATTTAATTTAAAGGAAGCAGCTCATTACTGGAGGCATTTATATAAAACCACCTTAAACCTAAAACCACCTAGAGCGAACTCACTTTGCACCTGTAACTGCCAAAACTGTCCATGAGATCATCACCAGTCTGAGTTCATCTACATGCTGCCTTGATGTGTTACCCACCAGATTTCTAAAGTCTGTGCTGAACAGTTTGTTAGCACCATTCACTCACATAGTTAACATGTCGCTTCAATCTGGAACATTCCCAATGTCTTTGAAAACTGCGGTCATAAAGTCTCTCCTAAAGAAGAGCAGTCTTGATGCTGCAGTACTGAGTCATTACCGGCCCATCTCTAATCTGCCATTTTGGGGCAAAGTCCTTGAGAAGGTTGTTTACCAACAGCTCACAGATTTCCTCTTAATAAACAACTCATTTGATGTTTTTCAGTCAGGTTTTAGACCTCATCACAGCACTGAGACTGCTCTTGTCAAGGTGACAAATGACATCCGCCTGAACACTGACACGGGCAAAGCCTCAGTCTTAATTCTGTTAGATCTGAGTGCTGCTTTTGACACTGTCGATCGTGGACTCACTGGCACTGCCCTAAATTGGTTAAGGTCCTATCTGGAAGACGGGAAGTACTTTGTTGAAATTGTGAAACTGTCTCAAGACCACGTGCACCTTCTGTTCAACCTCTACATGCTGCCATTAGGACACATTTTTGCTGCATATCAGCTGACCTATCACAAAGATGCAGACACTCAGATGTTTCACTGTCGGCAGGTGAATATGGACCAGTGGATTCCCTGTCACTGCATCCAACAGATCAGTTTGTGGATGCAAAACAACTTTCTCCAGCTGAACTCAGACAAGACTGAAATAATCGTTTTTGGCCCACAGAAACAAAGAGAAAGTGTTAGTGGTCACCTCCAGAGTCTCGCTCTAAAACCTACAAATAAAGTTAGAAATCTGGGGGTAATAAGTCCACTATCAGCAGCTTTTTACCATCTATAAAACATCAAAGTTGTTGCAGGTACAGAGTGCTTCCTGGAGAATGGGCTGAAACGGCAAACTCACCAGGATGATAGAGACTGTTCTCTAGCTAAAGACTGCAGGAATCAATCAAAACACTTTGGGCACATATACGAGGTGCCAATAGCACTGTAAGAAGGTGAAAAGCTCTGAAAAGTCTATTTTGCATGATAAAGGACCTTTAAACTGTTCTGTGATTTCTGTCATGTCTTTGTGATTTTAACGCATTTTTCCTGTTGTGTGAAGCACTTTGAGTTGCCTTGTGTACGAATTGTTCTCTTGCCTAAGTTGCTAAGTCGCTGCACCGTTTGAAAACATTTCAATGAAATGCATTGTGGGGAATGTACTTTCCTGCAGTCTACATCGCTCCACACTTAGTGGAAGAGAGAGAAGGCCGAGGTGACGTGTGGATCAAAACATTCTAGAACTAGGACACACTGCACACTTCTGCGGCTCGTCATAAATGCACATTAAGAGCACGAGGGCGAAGACTGGGACGAAACCTTAAGTGTGAACAGAAAAAACCCAGCAATGTTCTGGGACTGAATTCTATGAGAACGAATGTCAGATATTAATGTTCTGGAAATCTTAACGTGGCAGTTTACTAGGAATTATGTGAGTGTGGTTTTAAATGCAGTGTTTTCCCTTAAAAAGAGGAGACGATTGTGGCTTAAACTAGCTGAGAAATAGGGTCTTAAAAAAAAATTATAATAAATGTTTGTATTGTAATGTGTATATGTAACTTTACTTTTTTATTTGTAGTCAACACAAAGATTCAATAAGGACTTCCTGTGCCACATTAGTTAGTCTTAAACCTGTTGAAAACATTATGTAATGTAAAATCTCAAGAGTCCGTTTCCATTTCCATAAAAACCCATGGACAGGTTTCTATTGACTAAATACCTACAGATACTTAAACCTGTGTACTTAGTTACTTTCCACCACTGCAAAGGGACGCTGTCGGAAGAGGACACTCACCGGACAGGCTGAAGCCGGACTGGTGGAGGTTGCGCACCGGCTGGTTGGGCTGTTTGGCGGGCGACGTCTTGGTGGAGGACACGGGGGTCATGACCTTTGGAGTCACAGTGACATCACACACCGGGCCGTCGTACAGGCCCCTGGGCACGCCCCTCAGCTCAGCCAACTGCAGCGGCAGGAGCAGCGTTAGCATGTCATGACGTCTGACTGTCACACTGGCAATATTCATATTTCAGCTGCAATGGAGATGTTTCTGCTGCATTGTCACGTCTTTACTATAGAGCACACTTTTTGTTCCTCTATTTGCTATTTAATATTAGTATCTAACTTGGATTCATCTGACACACTGTATAAATGTAGATATTGTTTTTAGAAACCTTAACACTTGAGACAAGAGTCAAATATGAACTCCTAAACTAACACAAGGAATTTTGGGTCTTTATATTGTTACAAATATAGAAATAATATTGTTAGAGACTATATGCCAGAACACTACAGAATGTTTGAGTCTGAAACAACTTATAAATGTAAGACAAGAAGACCATAGACTTCATGATTTTCAGCTCATGATCCTCCAGGTTCAAACACTATAGACTCAAATGTTGTGAGCTTACAAAGCTCACAACAGTGTGAGACGGTGCGTACCCTGCTGCGAGCCTTTATCCTCTTGTACACGTAGTCGGGGAAGGGTTTGCGGGGGATGAAGCGTCCGCAGCCCTCGGACACGTGCAGAGTTCCCTCCTCCAGGACGATCTTGCCCTGACTGATGACCACCAGGGGGCCCCCACGCACCTCTGTGCCCTCAAAGATGTTGTACTCCACAGACTGAGGAACAAGAATCACAGTCAGTACTTTGTCTGTCTGTCTCTCTGTCTGTCTGTCTGTGTCTGTCTGTGTCTGTCTGTGTCTGTCTGTGTCTGTCTGTGTCTGTCTGTGTCTGTCTCTGTCTGTCTGTGTCTGTCTCTGTCTGTCTCTGTCTGTCTCTGTCTGTCTCTGTCTGTCTGTGTCTGTCTCTGTCTGTCTCTGTCTGTCTCTGTCTGTCTCTGTCTGTCTCTGTCTGTCTGTCTCTGTCTGTCTCTGTCTGTCTGTCTCTGTCTGTCTCTGTCTGTCTGTCTCTGTCTGTCTCTGTCTGTCTGTCTCTGTCTGTCTCTGTCTGTCTCTGTCTGTCTGTCTGTCTCTGTCTGTCTGTCTCTGTCTGTCTGTCTCTGTCTGTCTGTCTGTCTGTCTCTGTCTGTCTGTCTCTGTCTCTCTGTCTGTCTGTCTGTCTGTCTGTCTGTGTCTGTCTCTGTCTGTCTCTCTCTGTCTCTCTGTCTGTCTCTCTGTCTCTCTCTGTCTCTCTGTCTGTGTCTGTCTCTCTGTCTGTCTCTCTGTGTCTGTCTCTCTGTGTCTGTCTCTCTGTCTCTGTGTCTCTCTGTCTCTGTGTCTCTGTCTCTCTGTCTCTCTCTGTCTGTGTGTGTCTATTTCTACTGCTAACATGGAACACGAAACGGATTCAAATTAACATCATTATCAAACAAATGAAGCCTGCGTAAATTCAGCCTGGAAGACCTAACTCCACCCATCTACGTCTACTGCTACGCCAGGGCCACCTCTCCCCATCCTCAATCAACGCATCAATATGTTGTACTTTATTAAAGGTTGTTTAACAGTTAAGACGCTTAAATTAAACTAACTAACCACTAGTGTTTCGTTCTGGCAGTGTCGTGCGGTCAGGGCAATCAAGGCAAGCAGTGATTGACCAATAAAATCTAAAATTGCCGCGTGTCACAACTAAATTGATCCAAAATATATCCAAATAAGCCCTCACTTCTGCTGCTGAAGTCACAATGTCTTTTAGCGGCTTTTACAAGTCACTGAGCAGTACTGTGGGGGAAGCTTGGTTCTTCTTCTCCCGCAACTGCTCAGTCTGTGACCGTGTTCAGAGGCCCGTTCATGCTCCGCTCTCTTAACATGAGCTTTTAGAACCAGAGCGGACAGCAGCTTCTTTTAGAGGTCTGCACGTGCTCTGAGGACCACACAGCCTCAAACACATGGATCAAAGCTCAAACCACGCTGAATAAACCTGTGTGAGAATCTTGGATGGTTGCAGGTTTTGCTCTAACTGAGCATGTGCAGAGAAGTGAAGCAACAGCAGCGCCAAGTTTCAACAAACAGACTAAAAAACGATCTTTTAGAGACAAGTCTTTGTTTGTAGCTGAGGCGCTGTTCATGTTTGTAATGATTAGACTAGATTTAACAACATAGAGCACTAATTTGTGTAATGAATTAATTAGTGAAGTGAAACAATACATTTTTTACAGATTTTATTGGGGTTTTTAAATTGAATTGTGATTTTAATGTATTTTGTAATGTCAGTAAAGCATTTTGTACGAATTGTGCCCAACTAATAACTTGCTAATTACTAATTTTAATAACAAATTTGCTCTTAACGCTCATTTCTTTGCATTGGTTAACTGCATTTTTGATCCGTTGTGTTTGTAATTATATTTGTACTTATCTGTGCTGTTTTCACCATGAATTTGGGCAGCTGGTGTTGTAAACGTGCTATAGAAATAAAGTTGACATTGATTGAATCTTGTCCTGTTTTTGTGGCGCGACCAAAAATGATGTCAAATTTCCATGTGGGAAGAAGAACATTTGCTGCTTTGAAGAGACGTGAATAAGCTCGCGATAAAAGAAATTCCTCATGTCCCGGTCTGTTTCCAGCTGCTGCGGTTGCCGTGACGACGAGACAACACAACGTCAGCATCCAGACCACATGTGCAGTCTGGACCTGGACACATTTATGACTCACGTTTGCTCCCTCCCTCCACCGTGCGAGACACTGAGCGGGGCAGTGAGTGAGACACTGGGCGGGGCAGTGAGTGAGACACTGGGCGGGACAATGAGCAGGACACTGGGCGGGACACTGAACGAGACACTGAGCAATACACACTGAGCGGGACACTGGGCGGGGCAGTGAGTGAGACACTGGGCGGGACACTGAACCAGACACTGAGCAATACACACTGAGCGGGACACTGGGCGGGGCAGTGAATGAGACACTGAGCAGGACACTGAGCGCGACACTGAGCAGGACACTGAGCGAGACACTGAGCGAGACAATGAACAGGACACTGAGCGCGACAAACAGGATTAAAATGTCAACATTATCCCCAGGTGTCATAGATTATAAAGATATAGCAGATAATAATACAGGAAACAAAAAAGCTAGGGTGCACAAATAAAGTGAATTAAAATAGTTTTTCTTTAATGCATGCCTTATTTCATATATCTTGCTTTTATTATTGTTCATCGTTGTATGTTGCACCGAATCACCAAAGTAAGGACCGAGCCTGAGAATTTAGTTCACTGACGATGGCAATAAACCTTTTCTGATTCTGAAAGTAGTAAAAAAGGCTGAATAATGCATAATACAAGGCGTTTGAATCCACATCCAAACACTCTGAGGATGTGGTCAGACAGTTTGAGCTCTTTAAACAACTGGACACTCACTCTCCCCATCAATCACCAGAAAACAAGAACGCGGCTGCTGCGCCGCAGAAATGAGCAGAAACGTGATGTGGAGACGGAATGCCAAGTACAAGATGAGCTCGTAGCGCCTTAAGCACTCGCAATGAAGACATTTGATTTGTGGCTCTCTGGAAGATTTTACAGATGAGATCCCCGTGACAACGCAGAACTGCTGGGTTTAGAATCACACTTTCATCTCATCACATTACAGGCCGTTCACTCACAACGCAAACATTAATTATTTATGTTTGTATATTTGTATGACTTGTATTTAAAGGTAATAATTATGAGGAAATGATTATCACATGATCTTTGGTTACGGTTCAAAACATTGAAGTGGGCGGGGATTGAGCCGACACCAGAATATTTCCTGGCGTGCTATTGGCTGATAGCCGCTGATAGTCGTTTTTGCCTCAAAAAAGTGTCGGAAAAAAGTTACGGATTACCATAAAAACGTGCCAGAAATACAAGTGGCGACCAATTTATTGAGATTACTTGATAAATGTAGATCAATCATGTCAGCGGAAAACAGACTTCTGCCTCGATGGAGAACGATAGACGGTACAAAACAGGCCGACGTTTAGCAGATGAGCAACACTTTTAACATAATAAACGATAGGCTAAACCTAACCCTTGGGAGTGAATCTAGAGTGGTTTCACATCTCGTGCAGTTCCACATGAGCACAAAAGCCGCTGGAGCGTTTAAATGCGCCGTTACCGAGTTGTGGGTCTTGGCGGAGATGATCTTGGTGACGTCGGGGTCCCACAGCACCAGGTCGGCGTCGGAGCCCACGGCGATGCGGCCTTTTCTCGGATACAGGTTAAAGATCTTGGCGGCGTTTGTGCTCGTCACGGCAACAAACTGGTTCTCGTCCATCTTCCCCGTCACCTGAAGACAAACAACAACAACAACAAGACAACAGTTTAACGGGAAAGTAAAAAACGAGCTGCAAGAAAGAGATGCTACAGCCAGGGATTCAAGGTTTAGGTCACAATCAAATTCTAAAGACAGAAAAATATATAATCGTGACATTTTTGGATTTAAAAAAATTAATTATTAAATTGATAGAAAATTGACAATTTTCGAAGTAAATTAAGTCTTTTTTAGTTCAATTAAAAGAAATGTGACAATTTAAAAATCTAATTCAAGCCCTTTCTGCTCAGCCTTTCTTCAAACTAATGCTTTTTTATCTTGCCGTTTGTGTCAAATGAATTATTCAGGAAGCTTGATTTCATAAAGCAGATCACATATCGAGGAGTAGAAATGTGTTAAGAAAAGAAGTATTAAAGAACATTTAGGATTTTGTTGTTGGTTTGGTTGTTAATAATCACAAAGAATCGTTAAATTGCCGTCAGCCCTAATAAAATGTACTCTAAATGCTGTAAAGTGATCCCTCGCTATATCGCGGTTCACTTTTCGCGGTCTCGCTGCTTCGCGGATTTTCATCATGCATTGTGTTCTGCATTCTGAAGCTCTGAACGGCTAAACAGTCTCTCCGCGTCTTCTCTACCTGTGTGTCAATAACGTTATGGATTAATATGTACACGTACGTAAAACCGCTTGCCAAATTGAAGTTTGCGAGGCCGGTGAGAGCGCGTGTGTGAGCTTCAATGTTTTATGGAGTATTTCATTGTATAATAACAAAAAAATTTAAGGTTTCTACTTCGCGGATTTCGCCTATCGCGGGTTTGTTTTGGAACGTAACCCCCGCGATAAACGAGGGTTCACTGTACATTAAACAAGGTTCCCAGGACATTTCCAGGACATACAATTTTTATAGTAGTGATGTGGTCCAACGCTTTACCCAAAGTTCAAACAACAAACAAAAACACTACATTTAGATGCAAAAATCACCAAAAATATTTCAGCTCAAATTAGGGGGGGTTTGGGGGTCCTCCACAAAGAAAGATGTCATTTCGTGCATTTTGGTGGTTTTACATCTACCCAGAAAACCAACTGCTCC
The DNA here is from genome assembly GCF_026437365.1 of Eucyclogobius newberryi. Classification (NCBI taxonomy): domain Eukaryota; kingdom Metazoa; phylum Chordata; class Actinopteri; order Gobiiformes; family Gobiidae; genus Eucyclogobius; species Eucyclogobius newberryi. The sequence continues at coordinate 11,757,914 of NW_027315834.1, read as the reverse complement.
TTTTAATGTGATGGCGGCAGGAGCAGTGGTGAAGTTTATATTAAATTATCCAACAAAGCAAAGGGCAGAGACATTTTCAAGGACAGAAACTAGTTTAGTTTCAAAATAAACAACAACTAAACATTAATTAAATTGTGATAATATAATTTTGCCCAGTGTTTGCTGGGTAATTTCCTAGGTTTACTGTTAGCACACGGGGGGAGCACGTGGGGAGCACGTGGGAGGAGCACACGTACCACACACTTGTCCCAGATGACGGACATCCTCTCTTCGGTGCCGTTGACTCCTTGTGGGATCAGGGTGAAGTCGTCTTTGCCCACGGCGCGCTGGGCTGTGTCAAAGGGACAGTGTGCGCTCCCGGTCACCTGCAGGTCTCCACTGCAGCACAACAATAACAACAACAACAACACACATCAGCGCTACTCCGAGTACTCGTGCCATTAGGGGCCGCAGCCAAACAGCCGTGTCATGATATCAAGTCGATTTTGATTTGGGTCTCGGAAAATCAACAAAAGGAGTTTTCTGTGTCATTTTTTCTGCCAATTTACAAAAAAAAAGAAAAACTACGATATACACTTGAAAAATGTGGCTGTAAGTGTGTGCGTCATGAGTTTTGAATGTTTAATTATTTTATAGCTCTACATTTATACAGTATATGTTTATTATGGGCTGCTGGGAGAAATATACTATCAGACCTTTCTATTCTGTGCATTTCATGATTTATTTGTATTATTTTCTGTATTGTCAAGCTTGAGATAACGTCCGAAAAATTAAATAATAAATAAATTCCAAGTGCGTCTATCTAATGACTCGTGAAGCCAAAAGCGTGTGAAAAATTGTGATTTTGGTAGAAAAATTACATCTGCAATAAGATTTGGGATTTGTAATTTGAAAATTGACTTATTTGACGGGGACATTTCTGTGGATCTGTAAGTGCCGTGATTTTGATTATGTTTTGTTACTTGTTATTAATTGGATTCTCAAAAGTATCCAATGACAATTGACAAAGACTGAAATATGAACTGACACTTCAAAAGCTACAGTCTTCGCCTTTTCGATTCGATAGCAATGAATCTCGCAGTTCTACTTCCTATTTTTTAAATATCGCTGTAAATTAAAAGGGTGTGGTACCAGGAGAGCAGTGAGTTGAGATAGTCGGGCGTGGTCGGGTCCGGGCTCAGGGGCGGAGACGTGACGAAGGACGCAGCTTTGGCCCAGTTCTTGCTCCAGTAATGCGAGCCGTCTGTGCCCAGGCTGGCGGCGATGGGCTCTCCGTACACCACGGTACCTACGGTGAGAAACCAGACTCGTTCATGTCTATAAACTCTGTAAACGGACGATATCGCAATTGCCGTTTTCAAATGACTCGTGCTGGGATTGGAGCAGGAGCGCCGCGCGTAATGAAAACGCTTTAAAAAGTCGCCGGGGAAAAAAGGCGATTAAAAAACAATCTTTCCAATGAGGGTATAACATGATTTTGTGTACTTTTTTTCTTATCAGCTCATTTTGCACTTTTGACAATGTATATTTATAATAGAGAATCTACTCGATCTCGAAACAACAATTGCGATATTATACATTTCTTGACACATCTCCCTTCTCTACAAATGAACCAATATTTAAATTACACATATTATGCAAAACAGGGTCATAACTTTGTTCCCCTCATCAAAAAAATACATGGAGTTGTATTTTGCTTCATTCACACTTATTTGATGAATCCTGTTTCAAACGTCCTCTCCCTCTGAACCTCAGAAAACTCTCCAAATGTCCCTCTTGTGTGACATCATCGGTACAGCTCCGACATCCTCTACACTGTTTCAAGTCCGTAAATCATCAGCAAACTAGTTCTGAGTATTTCTGCTGTCAAATCACGTTCGTTACAACTGATTGCGTGTATTAGCATGTCCGGGGGCAAGCTAGCTTTTGTTTATTTCCCCTGTGGTAATTTGCTCTGCTGCCAGTAGATGGAACTCAAATCCTGATGATAAAGTAATGAGTGCTCTCAGTGGATACATTATTTAAGGTCTATAGCATGAGATGTCGACATAAAAGTACTCAAGAGACGGTTTAAAGCCTGGTAACAATCCAACTCAAGCATAATAATGTGTCTTTTCTTGTTGGGGGTAAAAAAAAGCTCTAAATATATATATTTTGAGTTAATCCATAGTGTTTCTGCTTCATAGACGAGCCCGTGTTGGCTGTTGGAGCGTCACCTTTCTTGCGAGCCTGAGCGATGACATCGGCGGCGCTCTTGCTCATCACTTTGGTCACGTACAGAGGGCAGTTGGTCTGATTGGCCACAGTCACGGAGCGGTTCACAGCCTCCGCCTCCACCTGAACAACAACAACCTCAGTTCAAACACGGCCCAAAGTTAAGTTTTCTTAGGACGTCCAACAGGAAGAAGCTTCAAATCATGCAGTAACTCTTCAGAACAGCTCCAGATTTTAGTTTCTGGTTTGAATTCATAGCAACGTATACTGTATTTTTATATTATTGTTTTATTTTGACAGATGAAACTGATTTTGTAACATTTAAATGACTACACAATCAAAAAAATAACAACAATTGGGCAATTTCTTATGCTTTAAAACGACATTAGGGATGTCACAGTTAATCGATAATCGTGATAATTCAGGTCACAATATAATCGTAAGAACCAATAAATAATAATTGTGACAATATAAAAAATAACTTTTAGTCAAATTTAACTTTATTTTGTCTTTCAGAAAGTTCAGTTTGGTGAAGCCGGTCACAAAGTAACATGTCAGACCACTAGAATTCAAGAAAATGACACAATTTCACTGTTGTTTAGTCACAGTCTCAATAATCAAGAATAATCGTTAAATCGTGATGTTTTTTCTCACAATAATTGTAACACTAACATTTGACATTGTGACATCCCTAAAAGACATAAATTCTGCTCTTTTGAGTCCCTGAAAGGCCTCACCTCCTCAGGTCGGCTCAGCACGTGTCCCTCTGGTCCAGTGATGCCCTGAGACAGGATCCTGCGCTGCTCCTACAAAACACAAAGAGGAACAATATTTTAAAACAAAACACTAGGACTAGGAACTAACTAGGATTCAAGCACCTTTACACTTTTAGAATAGTTTAAAGAACACTTATTAGGCCTAAATTGCCTTTTTCTTTTTTTTAAAGCTGTTAGCCATTTAGTGAGATCCTCTCCCTGTGAGCCTCAAAAAACAATTACAAACAAACAAGGCGCTGCAAACCATTTTTAACATCATCATCCCACTTAATTTGAAAACTGTGTATTTGGGCCTCAAAACTCCGGCCATGGACACAATAAAATTATATCTTTGGTGTATATGTCTGGCAACATGAAAAAAGACCACAAAATAAATGGATGACACAAACAAAGACCGACATTATAACTGAAAAAAGTAATGTTTGATTTTCTTAAGATGTCTTCTTTCTTACTTTCATTTTGCGTAATCTATAAATTATCTCCTGTGGTTCTCTGGTCTCGTTCCATTTCATGTGTTTTTGTTTAAAAAAATGAATCAATTCAGAAAAAAAGAGACATTATTTTAAGTTCAAAAGTACTGTTTAAACGCCGACAACAATACAAACTTTTGCATAATGAGTTCTTTAACTTTTTTTGGTACTTTTTGGTACCGAGCCCTGCACCTAACTGTCCTCGCTGTCGGCCAATCACAGCCTACTATCTTTGCCTCTCAACCAATCAAGTCTCAATCAGAATCAGAATTTAAAAAAGGTGTATTGCTATTGTCACTGATTGTCATTGAAAAGGTACAACACGAAGCAACAATTAAACAAGAATAGCAGAAAAATCTATTAATAAACAATAATAATACTGACTTTCATCACTACGGTAATCTGTGCGTGTTTATGTCTGTCCTCTTTCAAACGACACACACGCCGACCCTTTGACCCGGCACTAAAATGTATAAATGTTCTTCACACATAAACTTTAGACAGAGTTGACGCTGGAGTCAACATGTCTGACTGAAAACAGGTCTCGTTTACGTTCCATGTGGCGTGTGGGACAGATGTGCAGACGCTTTGAGGAAAGTCCTACCTCTGCAACAATGTCCCCGTTCTCTGCGTGGACCTGAGCGATGGCCCCGAGGTCGCGGATCACGCTGAACACCTCGTACACCTGGGACAGAACGTCGATGGTTAACATTTGTCAAGGCTTTTCCTCGTGGTTATTTTTACGGGTTGGAAGTGGTTCACCTGAGAGTCCGAGAGCTGGAAGAGATCTTTGTAAACCAGATACACCAGGAAGGAGTTCACGCCTGTCACAGAACATACACAAAGCTGTTTTATGGTTCGTCCTGTTAAGTGTAATGCTTTTTAACCACATTAGAGCTGCAAACATCCATTCGTTTTACTGTCGACTTGTCTAATGATTATTTCTATTGTACATTGAGTTTGAAAACGCTTTTGTCAAAATAAAGGTTGAAATGTGGCGACTGAAGGCTTCGAATATTAAGAATACAGTTTATTATTAATAAAGATTTTCTGACATTTTGATTTAAGAACAATCAAAATATGATGATCGTAGTCAAATAAAATGGATAATATTGCAATTGCCGCTTATTTTCATTCATTTTTAGTAAGCTTAACAGTATGTCTCAGATCATATCTTTAATTTGTTATGAAGAAAATAAATAAAACAGAAAATATTAACTTAATAAAAAAAATAGAATAAAATTAAATCAAAATAAATAATAATGACTGAATCTAAAAGAGCCGATTAAAAATAAAAGGATTAGAAATGTTTAGTGTAATCCCCAAACATCAGTATAAAAGTGATATTCCAGCGTTTTTGCGACTCATTTTAACTTTAACTAAGACCAATTTTCCTGGTGCTAAAATATTGGCTGCATGTCGTCAAAATATTGAGATTTTATTTTGGCGGATGTCGTACCGTGATCCTTGACCAGAGTCTCCATCTCGTCCTGCAGGCCCCGGTGCCACTCGGTGATGTCCAAGTGCAGAGAGTAGTCACAGCACGACTTACTGTCCGCCCACTCTCTCCACTGCTCGAAGGCCGTCAGCAGCGAGGCCCCGGGCTCCGGAACCACGTGGTCCACTGCAAACAGGCAAACGAGCACAGCGCACATGTGACGGGGTGGTTCCCAGTTCAGTCAAGTGATATTTAAGACCCTTTAAAAACTTTTTAAATACTGTTTATGTAACATTTAAAGCAGAACAAAGCTTTTTTCTTATAATATAACAGTATAATCACATACAAAAAAATGTCACATTGCCAAATATAAAAAAAAGAGGCAGGGTTTCTCAGGAGAGTTGTCTTTTTTTCCGGCTTCGGACAGCAGGGGGCAACAAAAAACACTTCAAATTCTCCCAACAATTTTTTTTTAATAATTTAAACTTTATTTGGAAGAATAATACCGGTTGTAAATATAAATGAGATTTACACAAATCAAGAAGCTGAAAAAAAGTAGAATATGTCGAGAGACTCAGAATTCATCCAATGTTGCCAGGTAACGGAACAGTAGTCTTTTTTCTATCTTTTTTTTTGCTGTAGACAAAAATACAATATTGTTTCATTGTAATATTATTAGTTTATATAATGTTTCAATTGCAAATTCAACACATCAAATGTAAGACCATTATAATTGAAATGTAATACTTTATTGTTTAATTTGACACTAAAAAACCTGTGTAATGGGCATCATCAGCCAACAGAGGGCGCCCTCGTCTCTGCTCTGAGCTCAAGAGTTCTACTAAGTATATTTAAATGTGGAACAGTAGATCACATGGGGTTTTATTAGAAATATTTGAATAAAACATAACCAAACCTCAGCAAAAGACTGAGAAACAACAATAATAGAGGTTGTTTTTTTGTTTTTTGGATGGAACAGTGTTTGTTGAATGAAGACAACCGAATTGTAGCCATATACTTGGACACTGGAGGCAAAGTGGGCCAAGTGTCTTGCTCAAGGACACTACATAACACACAAGAGAATGAGAAGAATAATTTGAAACACAAAAAATAAAGTAAGACAATTTGAGATATTAATTTAAACCATTCTTGTTTGACAATTGTTTTAGTAGTCCTGAGAAAAAAATCGAAAAAAAATCGAATTATTTTTATAGTTTTAATGCCACATTAAACAAAGATGAAGCTATGTTTAGTGTCCCTGGTTGTTTGCTGTTGTTCCTGGACTTGTAAGTGAGACAAATAAAGTTTCATGTTATCCTACATGTGCGTCTTGAACTCCGTAGTTTCCTTCCCTGAGCTTCGGGACACTACTTAATACGAGGCATTTGCCTGACAGCAGAAAAATGCGAGGAATTAAGGCGACGCGGAGAGGAAAGAGATCTGGGACGCGGCCAGTGCAATGTCCTGACGAAGCGTGTGCACCGGAGTGTGAGGGAGGAGCTGCTGACTCGGGCCACACACACCCAGACTCAAACATGACCTGACCTTTGTGTCGCGGAGCTCATTTAACCCTCTGACGAATGACATGGAAGCTTTTAGGAATGCAGTGTTGAGAGACAGTTGGGTCTACGGTTACATTAGAGTCATGGTGTGATCGATGCTTTTACTGTGAGGGGAAAGCATCAATCAGTCCATAGAAGCGCTTCCTCTCCCCTCTCTCACCCTCTGACCTCACACTCGCACTTCTGGTCTCCCTGTGGTGATGCCGCCGCCCGCACACGGCTCTCAGGAAGTATCCCAGATCTAAACTTTATGTGGAAGCTTCGGTATTTGTAGTGCTGATGTAAGCGTTCGACAACCACACCCACGACTTCTGCCGACGTTCCCGTATCGCCGAGACGTCCGCGGAGCCGGTGAGTCTGTTTGTGTTGCTTTGAGTTTGTTTGTTTGTTAATTCGTTGCCGTGGCCAGGTCATGACAGCTGCTTCTAATGACTATTTTAGAAATGGACTCGTCAGCGATTAGTTCCATTGTGCAAAGAGATTTTTAAATACATTATCGACAAAATAAAGGTTGAAATAAGGCTTCTAGATAGTTCTCAATTATACATTTTAATTTAATAATGCAGTTTTAGAGTTTAAATCAAGATAATTAATAGTAGGGATGTCAAGATTATCAGGTTAATCGATAATTGTGATTATTCAGGTCACAATATAATCGTAACAATCTTAGAAGCAATTTTTTGGTTCAATTTATAACCAAAAAATAGACATAAATGTTTAGAACTTATTTGTTTATATCTGGCTGTTTTTGTCACATTTAACTTTATTTTGTTCTTCAGAGTGTTACATTTTGAAAAGCCGGTTGCAAACTTGAGGAATAGTACGTGTTGAGTACATGAGAATGATGTACTTCATGGAAGTAAAAAAATACAAGCTAAAATGTAGTGATGCACCGATATGGTCATTTTATCACGATACTGATGTCTTTTGGCCCAGATTAAAGATGAAAGTTTACAGTCTGTTCTGTTAGAATAAAGCAGCAGAAGCCTCTGTCCACAGAGCTGCTGTTTTCTTCCTGTTTCTGAAGGGACATTATCAAGGTGAAACATCATGGACTGATATCGGAGCTTTTGGACTAAAACCGAAATTACTCAATGACGTGAATATCGGCTGGTACCAATACTGGACTGATGTATAGGTGCACCCTTAGTAAAATGTTATTAAAATACACATAATACACAACAGCAGAGCCAAACCTTCTGCTGCCTTCCTATGAGAGACAGGTGTGTGTAGAGCACTGTCCATTGTGTGGATCACTGTTTGCAGTTACGGTAATCGCTTTAGTAGTGTGTAACTGTGACGCCTGTGATTGTGTTGTAGCCTGAGGAGCAGAAAATGGCAGCAGAACACGTGTTTCCGTTGGCATGTTCTGCTCTGGTGCGTTTGGATCTAAAACTTTCACCTCTTGGCTCGAGCTCTGGATCCTGACTCAGTGATTATCGCAGATTCTCCTGGCTCACATCCTCTCGTTTGAACCCACTCAGCTCTTAAGAGTCCTTCAACACTGTGTGAAGTAGTTGGATTTCTCTGGAGATGCACACACAGTTTATCAACGCTGAAGTCCATCAACATGAGATTAGAGCTCAACCAATATACCTGGAAAAACGCTGACCTTCCATAATTATGAACTTTACTTTTTTTCTAAAGGATACATATTATGCGAAATTTACTTGAGCTTTTCACAAAGTTACAAACCTTTTCCCTCGTCAAAAACATACCTGAAGTTGTATTTGACTTGTAGATTTAACTCTTTTGATAAATCCTGTTTAATAACTCCTCTGAGCCTCAGAAAACACTCAGTTTCAAATATTACAGTTTTGTGACATCAAAGGTCTCCTATGCAGTTTTTAAGTCAATAAATCATCGCCAGACTCGTTCTGAGCATTTCTGACATCATATTTGATTCAATTACAAGTGCATTCTTAGAGTAGCATGCCTGGGCAAGCTAGCTTTTGTTTAATGTAATTCCCACTGCTGCCTGTAGATAGAGTGTTAAGTAAAGTATACTTTTGGTAGATATAGTATTTTGAAGTTCTGAAGATTTTCAAAAGCATGTTTAAAGGCCAATAACAATACAAATAATGCATAATATGAGTCCTTAAAATCAGGACTAAACAGAGACTAGAACATGACCAAACCAAATCCACATCAGGACTAAAATGGGCTCAATTTAGCACCAAATAACAACACCAGTTATATCAGCCATTTGCTTTTAGTCCCGGCTGGTTAAGTCTTGGTCAAGTCCAGGATTAGTCCAAACTCTGGGAGTGGACTCACTGATCATGGTGGTGCCTCCTGCCAGCGAGGCCTTGGTTCCCTGGTAGAAGTCGTCGGCTGAGGTCATGCCGCGGTCGGGCATCTGGAAGCGCGTGTGCACGTCGATACCACCGGGCATCAGCATCCGGCCGTGAGCGTCGATGGTCTTCACGCCGCCGGGTACGATCAGGTTTTCTCCGATTTGTCTGAGGAGAGAGAAGGAGACTGTTGTAAAATATGTTTATAAGAATTCGATTTTAGGGATGGACCAATATGGATTTTTTTTTTACGCCTATATTTTCTATATTTGACTTGCAAATTATATTTGCCGATAACAAAATTAAGATATATAAATCCATGGAAAGCAAATTTAAAATGATTGTGCAGTTCACAGATTAACTTTTTTTTTTAATTTTATCTTTAACATTGCAATAGTTAGTTACATGATTTGTTTTGTTTGTGATTTGTGGTGATTTTTTGGGGGGTGATTTTTAAGACATGAACATGATTATTTGATCTTTATTTGTTTAATGAATAATTTGAATTAATTATTGCTAATGTTAATCATGATTTATGGATTAAGTATTTATTTTGTAAGGTTTGTTTGTATTATTTCAGTGGTCGCCCTTTGTTTGGTAATTCCCATTTTTTGTCCTTTGTGTGTCCTAAATTATGTGAATACTGTTAATTGTATTTTGATCACACTCTCTGGATTTATTCATTTTTGAGCTTTTCAAAACGACAAAAGTGCCCAACTTTGATTTAATTGTATTTTACAAAAAATATTTTAAGACCAGGTATCAATTCATTTAAAAAAAAGAGTGTTTTAAATCAAATGGTTAATTTAATATTGGTATTTTATTTGTTTGATTCTAATTAGTGGAAAAAGGCCTGATTTTCTGATCATTTGGTTTGATAGTTTTGAAACTCACTTGATGACTCCATCCTCCATGTAAACGTCGGCGCAGAACGACTGGTCATCGTTCACGATTTTGGCCCCTTTGATCAGAAGACGGTCGCTCTGGAAGGCAACGAACAAAACGTGAACAAGTTTAGAACCAAATTCAATGCTCGAGACACGTACAGGATTGAAATGCCTGTTAGCGTTGTTAGCCTCCAAACATCAAAACTATGACAAACCAGGGCAAGCACTCGACCAGTCTACATGCACCAAAAACACCGCGGGCTACAACAATTTGACAAGGAAAAGCCACAAAGCCTACATTAATGAGTGAACATAAAAAATAGAGCTGGAAGTGATAAGATAGTGATGTCGGTGTAATCCCTCATTCGTCCAGGAGAGTTCCATTGGAGAAAAAGATTCAGTTGTAGTCATCTGAATTTGAAAAAACAAAGCGTTTCTTCTCTCATCCTCGCGCAGATTGAGAATGACTCTTTGGATAAAAAAGTCCAGATGACAACTGAATCTTTTTCTACTTAAGATATTGATGTTTATTACTTTTTAGCAAATGTAGTGAACATATAAACAACTAATATTTGTCTGCGCTGTCTACAACAGTGTTTTTATTGTGCTGCTTCATCAAAATGAATGTGATAGAATGTTTGCATAAGTAACGTGTGCAGCTGCTCGAAACACATCACTCCTGGAAGCGTCTAAAAACAGTGTATTTCAACCGTTTGTGAGTTGCAGCACACGCTTTTTGGTTGAAAAGATACCCACGACACACCATCGACTAGAACATTACCAAGTTTAAGTTTTTAAAAATAAATAATGTCTGTCTGTGGGCAAAGTGGGACAATTGTTAACATTTTTGTTTTATTTGTGTCTGTTGTTTTCTCTCCAGACTTGTTTTGTTTTACCGTTTATTTCTTGTTTATTCAGTGTTCTATAAAAATTGGTAATGATTAGGGACATCATGATTATTAGGTTAATCAATAAGCATGATTATTAGGTCACAATATAATTGTAAGAATCAAAAAATAATAATCATGACCATTTTAAAAGCAACATTTTGTCTTTTTAGTTCAATCTATCGTCTGAAAATAGACCTAAATGTAAATAACTCTTGTTTATCGGGCTATTTCTGTCACATTTAACTTTATTTTGTCTTTCAGAAAGTTACATTTCATAAAACCGGTCAAAAACCTGAGGAACACATGTCAGACCACAAAAATGAAAGAAAATGTAAGATTTTATTCGTTGTTTGGTCACAATCTCAATAATCGTGAATAATCGTTAAATACTGATGTTTTTTTCTCACAATGATTGTAACACATCATTTTATATCGTGACATCTCTAGTAATGGTATTTATTTTATTTCTTATTTTTTGTTACAGAAGTTTGCTGAGGACACTTAACTGGTAAGTTATTAAATTACATCCATCTGTTAACTCGAATCGGACATTTTTCAAAGGCACACCTGGAGGCTTTATAAAGTGCACTTTTACCAATGGAGTAATCTTATTTGATCTGATTATATTTATTGTCTTTAATACAAGAGGCAGGTGTGCTTAGATAATAAGAAGCACATGGCTGCTCTGGCGTTCTTCCACAAACAGATGAGTTCTGTTACATGGAATGTTTAGATCCGACTTGTTCCAATGATGGCTCTGTTTGGACAGTAAAAGGATATTAGAGATTAAAATAGGTGATTTCATAATGTTAGAGACAACATCTAGACACTATAACAGACAGACAAAGCCTAAAGTGGATTTGTATCATGTTAACCATTGTTTTTAACATCTATGGTAGAAATGTGAGCGATTGTCTCAACAAGACATTTTAAAAAGGAATAAAGAGTTTTTGTTTTTTAATCAGTTTATAGAAAAGTGACTATTTCCAAATTGAATTAGGTATTTTTTTTAAAAAAATTTAGTTCACTTAAAAGAAATGTGACGATTTTAGAAGCAAAATCATTCTGCTCAGGCTTTCCTCAAAAAAGTAAACCTATATGTAAAGTCCTTTTTTTTCCATCTTGCCATTTATGTCAAATCAATCATTCAGAAAGTTTGATTTCATAAAGCAGGCAACATACTGTGGAGCGTGGATGTGTTAAGGAAACAGGAAAACAAGAAGTAAAATTCAGTATTTTATTTTGGTCATGATGTCAATACACAAGAATAATCGTTAAGTCGCAATGTTTATTCTCGCTATAATTGTTGAAATCGTGACATCCCTAGTTGAAGATAATTTCAATAATTGTTGTTGTTGTTGTTGTTGTTAATCGATTAAGTCTCAGCCTTGATTGTGATTTTACTTTCAGCCCGAGAAGAGGTTTGTTCAGGACAAGAGAAGCGCCGGCGTGGGAAATGCCCCCAATTTCTCCGCCATGTTTGGGACAGATAAGCAGCTTCGCTCAGTCCGTTTCACAGGCGGCTGAAACATTACCCGGCCTTCCTGAATTCAATTAAGGGAACAATGAGAGCGCCCTCCTCCTTCACCCCGAATCCCCTCAGTCGGACGGGAACGCGCGCCTATCAGAACTGACGCCGTGTAATCAATCATTCACAGAGAGGCGGAAAGAGAGAGAGTGAAGGGAAGGAGGGGGTGGGTTCTGTCTCCCACTGCACCCCTGCCTTCTCCCCAGTTCACGCCCACGTTTCTGCCCTCAGTCGGGACAGGTCCGGGTCCACAGAGGGAGTGGCAGGTTTGGTCACAAGTCTCGGCGTTCCCGCAAACAAAGGGGGCTCTGTTCAGGCGGACGATGGCTGCCGAGGATCCAAACTCAGGCTGTCACCGCGAGCCCCCCCCGGCCTCCGCAGCCTCGCTCGCTACTGCACGGGACCGGATTTGGGAGTGCGTTCGAGTAACCTGACAGAGCCTCACGCATGACATCAGAGCGCACTACAATCGTTGAGTAAAGGAAAGCTAGAACAGTATTTTCATGGGCCCAGTAGTTATCGCATTTTCTTGGCACTAACAAGGAATTTTTTGTCAATTTTCTGTGGTACAATTGGGTTTGAGCTGCAGAGAGTAAATTCTGACAAGTCATTAGGGTCGTCAAAAATAATAGAAAATTAGATACTAACACTAGCTCGAACTCATCTGAGCAAGTATCAATACAAAAAAAAAACACCTAAACCCCAATGTTGAATAAAGAAGGGACTATAATTTTGTGTAAAAAATGTCAGTCTATTGTCTAAAATCTAGTGTATTCCTTGGTATCGAGTTTGAAACGTCAGCATTGTGACAACACTACGAGTTAGTTAGTTCTGATGTTTATTTGTTAATGATTACAATTATCAAACTAAATATGACCACGATTATTTTTACTATAGTTGATTCATAATTACAGCCCTCATCTATCTCTTTATTTAACGATGAGTCGATATCGTAATCATCAGGACAGGCCTATGTCCACACACAAAGACCCCACGTGGTCCATGTTGCATTACTAACACGGACAGTCCAAGTTAACCAACCACATCCATTTTATGTACTTTTAAAAGTTCACAGACTTTGTTTATCTGTTACTATTCACTACCATTTTGGGGCTTTCCAGGATAAAAAGGTGGCCGTGATCCCAGCCTTTTATGGATCAGTTCCACGGTTGTGTCATGAAAAGTAGTTTTAGTGTGAGTCTGCTGACAGCAGCAGCTCCAGGCAAGAACAGAATCCTGACATACTGCAGCCAGCCATTTCCTGTGCAGCCCTTTGTAATGACCTATTTTTAAAGTTATGATAGGCTCACACACACGTTACATTAGCCACGGAGCTGACACGGCGGCCTGGGAAAGGCTTCGCAGTTGTCGTCGGAAAGCCTGAGGTTACGGAGGGGTCTGACCTCGCTGCAGTCCCAAACTCTTCCAACAACTGCCCTGAAGTGTGCCCTTCACTACAGAAGAGTGTCCGCGCTGTCATTAGCACATTACCACAGCAGACGCCAACATCTCTGCACAAGTGTCCTTTATTAGGCCATGAACCTCAAAGAGCAGCATGTTTGGATCCAGAAGCGGGTTTCATCTGACAAAGTCCTACTGAGAATATGAAGCTGTATTAAAGCGAGTAACAAAAAGTCAAACATTTGTCCGCTGAGGGCTGGGCGTGTCCTTAGATATATGTGAGGAACTAATGTCACCCGAGAAGAGCCTTGAGTAGAGCCGCTGCTCCTCAAAATCTAGAAGCGCCAGCTGAGGTTTGGGCTTGTCTTGACTGCCTTCTGGACGCCTTTGAGAAGTGTAAGTGTCACTCAGAGGAGGCGAAGTGTGAGTGAGAAGTGAGGACTTCTCTGCTTAAATACTTAACTGTGCCGACCACAGACATAAGAACAATTTGCAACGATCATTTGTCTCACACTCGTAGTATAGTAGTAGTGCAACACTACACACTTGCAGAAAAGAGTTGCTACAAGCGCAGGACTGCCAAAGTATCATGTGATTGAATAAGGGTCATATTAAAAACGAGCAAATGTTTTGAGGTTACAGTTTTGTTCAGGGGAATAGTATGAGCAGCTAACGAACAAAACTTGATTCTTTGCTCTTTTAGGAGTAGCCAAGTAAGGTTTTCTTTTTATTGTTCTTGCGCATTGTCAGTGTTTGGATCTAATTAAGTATTTGGTCCATGTTGTGTCCTGGGTGACCGCACTGTTACTGTAATATAGTGAATATAGGACATGGATGTGGTCTTGTGTAACGCGTGTACTTGTGTGTGTTGTGCTTGTGGAGCTTGTGTGTGTGCAGAGGCTGGACACTGTGGTCTGATTGTACTGGAGCAAAGCCAGACCCCAGACATGAACCCAACCTCAGCTCCATGGGAACGCTCACAAATAGGAAGTGGAAAGCCCGCACCAAAAACGTGCACACGCGCACGCATGCGCACACACACACACACACACACACACACACACTCACAGGCGCGCAGGAAAACCACTGCAGGCAAATAAAACACGGGCAAAACTACGGCGTTTTAACAAGAGGAAAAGCGGAATCGACCGATTTTCTGCTGGAGATGTGGAGAGCGATAACATACCTCCGATGTTCAAGGGAGTCAGACATGTTATGTAAGAAAGTGAAGTCGTGAGAAGTCATTTGATCAAACATGTTTACGCAATATAAGATTACAAGACAGGATTTAAATGATTTATCTAATTATTTTGGTCTTTTTTTTTATTATTGAATCGCATTTAAGAGGATTCAATCTGAGTCCGATACGTTTCTTCAGTCGATCCCGATATCCGATCTTTGACTTGCTGTTGATAAATATTTGGAAAGTCCCACAGATTGAAGTAAAGTTGTAGTGAGTTCAAAAATTGCCTCGTGTCTTTTGTTAAATTTTTTACTAATACTTTTTAAGATTAACATGTACCACTTCTTTATAATAACAACATTGCTCTTCTATTTCCATAAGAACCCTAAAAACTAAATTTCATATAGTGCTAGCCCTTAACGACAGCCTTAACCTTCCAAAAGCTTATTGGGATCATAATTCATGTACAAGAATCTCCTAACATCATACTAATAGGCTGTAAATATGAGTTTATTAATAAAGAAAGTGTTAATAAATGGCTCATTTGCTGCAGAATAAGATTACTCAGAATCAGTCAGTAATAAGGGACGAATAAATATAAATTAACATCACATTAACGGCTTACATGTATGCAAATTAGCAACTAGTTAGATTTGAATAAGCGTATCCTAAAATAAAGAGGTATTATCGATTATAGATGTGTTTATTGCAAAAGGTTGAAGTGTTTCGCAGTGGGATTTCTTATACCATCGTAATGGAATTACAGGGATGTCAAGATTATTCGGTTTATCAATAATCATGATTATTCAGGTCACAATATAATCGTAAGAACAAAGAAATAATAATGGTGATCATTTTAGAAGCAAATTATATATTTTTGTTCAATATATCACCAAAAAATAGACATAAATGTTAAGAACTTTTTTTAAAATCTGGCTGTTTTTGTCACATTTAACCATCTTGTTTTTCAGAGCGTTACATTTTGTAAAGCTGGTCAAAATTGAGGAACAGTATATTAAGACTATGAAAATGAAAGAAAATGAAAGGTTTTACTGTTGTTTGATCAGAGTCCCAATAATTGTGAATAATTGTTAAATCGTGATGTTTTTTCTCACAATAATCGTAACACTAACATTCGATATCATGGCATCCTTAACTATAATTATATCTAGAATTAACTCATTTTACATCCGAGAACGCCTACAAAAGGATATACATTTTTGACTCTAGATTCTTACACTTCCCCGAAGACAGAAGTAGCGTCCGCGTGAACTGTTGAACTTGAGAAGCACGACAAAGAAGCAGCAATGGCTCTTCTTTAGCTTCTTCGCATTTAGAAAGACAAACGATGCGGAGCGACGATAGAACAGCCACAGAAACGGCTCAAGGTTGTATTTGGAAACCTGGGCTGCGTTGGCTCGGAGACGCTCCACTGCAGACTCGTGGTCGAAGAAGAACGATGTCGTAAGCATAAATCTACATTCGATGACCTGGCGAGCAGTTTTGTTTGACTTCATGTTTCCAGGGTATTGCTCCCGTTTGGACAAAATAACAGCGTTTCCAGGTAACATTTTAACTGGCACGTCTTCAACTAGATCAAATGTATCCCTGTTTTTTAGCAAGAATCACAGCATTTGTACTTTTAGGAATAAAGAAAAATAAGGAGAAAATTATATGGATGGAGAAAACACTTTAATAAAGAGGTTTAACGCCAATCTTCTGTCAGTAAAAGGAGGCGGTTTTGTGAGTTCAGACTTTTGGACTATAATTTTTGCATTTTGAGCAGTGATTAAGTTTGCCTTGTTCATGTAGGGATTTCAGGATTATTTATATTTATTATATTTTTGTTTCTTACTATTATGAAAAACCACAATTATTGAATAAGTTAATAATCTTGACATCTGTACCTTCTCATTTACCCTCTCGAACTTGCATTTGGAGTGATTCATGCAAGTTTGAGTGATCTTTATTCAGTTTCAGTTCAGCATAGCCATTTTGAAAAACAAATATATATATCTACAACTCACATTTGTCTTTTATCAAGTAATTTTAGATCAGTAATTGCAATTTGAAATATCCAAAATATAAAATAATGATCCACAAGTCTCATATTATAACTACATGGCAGACAAAACAATACAAATCTAATAAAAAATGTGTATTAATGAAGAATATCTTAATATCTTTGTTAATAGTGTGAATAGACATGATTCCATGCCATAGAAATAATAAAACATTTGGTTTGATAATAATAAAGAATGAGTAACATCAGAGCTGGAATTTGACCATAAATCTTCGAGTTGTTTCAATGATTGCTCTACCACCTGAGCCACTAAGACTCTCTCCTTCAGCAGATGATGGAGCACAGTTTCCAGGACAGAGTAATAATAATAGACTAAATGGACTATTTTTAACCCTCTTCAGTGTCAGATAGTTTGTCTTTGTGCTATTTTTATTGTTCTGGTGCTGATACGCTTGAGCTCGTGGAACTAATCATCAGACAATAAATCAGATACACACTTATTGGTTAATACTCAACAGTAGTGCTGGGAATCACAGGGTCACTCGTGAGTCGATGCGATTCACGATACGCGGTAGGGCTGTGCTCAATATATCGATATCGTAATACTTCTTGGCACAACGTGTATCGATACAGAGATGAGATGTGCATCGCGATACTTTTAAACAACATGAAGTCATTAGAAATTGCAGAGTTCTGCACTTCTGAACCAACAGGCTGGTGCATCAAGGCTGAAAATGTCACTTAATCCTAAAACAGTTGTATTCTGATATAGAAGACAGTGTGAACATACAATTCCAATGCATTTTGTTATGCTACTAAATCAAAACATAATTTTAGTAAACTTATAACACAGATTTTAAAGGATATCCATGTACCAGGACACATATCGTATCAAGTTCCCTGTATTAGGGTTCGTATCGTATCATGGACCCTGTATCGGGATACGTATTGTATTGTGAGGTACTAGGCAATACCCAGACCTCGATACGATGTCACAATATTGTAACATGATACATGCGATAATCGATATATTTCTCATGATATTCTATGATATCACTATTTTTAACAACGTTTTTCTTTGTTAAACGACGACCAGCACAAACTCCAAATTAAATATAACCATTTTAATTATCAAAACAGTCAAAATGTCAAACGGTCTTCACAAACAAGTCATATTCTCTCTTGCTCGGTATAGCGTAAAACACATACTTTGAAGACGTACAACTACAGAAGGTGGTGGTAAACGCATCTTTTCAGTTGGCTGCCAACCGCCATTAAAAGTAACACAAAAACAACAACAAAAAGTTTCTTTTCTCTAAACAAGCAACAAAATTGTCTCAAAATTACCAAATTCAGTATCACAATTTAGCGATAATTTGATATTTCGGCACACCCCTATACTCAACAGCTGCACAATAACACAGTAATACAGCAACTATATTTTGGATGAATACTGTACTTGCATCGCACAACACTTTTGCTTGAATCTCAAAAGCAAAAGAGAAGATATTTTGGCAGTCCAACATAAATGTGCAAAAACATGTTTTTAAATACTGTATTAGTTTATATATTCAGTTATTTGCCATATTGGGGTGATTTCCTGTGGTTTGTGGTAAGTTTAGTTGTTTAAAATGGCTATATCTCCCAGTATATGTGGACATAACGCAGAGCTGGCCGGTGAGGCACATTGGCTCATTGTTTTTATTTGTCCAGGTTCAGTTCCAGGTTTAGTTAAAAGTTTAGTCCCGTTTCCGGTGTGCTATGTGTGCACACAGTGTGAACACAGCCTTAGAATCACAGCTCCAGTCCCAGCCTTGGACTTAACATAGTGCATTCATATTTAATGTGAGCCGCATCTCAAGTCCATCTGCTGTGAACTGGACGTCAGTGCCACGCCCTGAAACGCTGGCACAACAAATGAGAATGTATAACCACGTCCCTTAATGGGCAAATAAATGGGTAATTATGGGAAAGATGTGATTCAGGAACAGGAAGACAGCTGCGCACATCCACGTCTCATTTAGACTCTAATCATCTCACTGTCATCTGCATGTTTCTGTTATGATATGGAGCCTTGTGTTCTTAAAGTCAAAGTTGAAAGTTATTATAATTTAGTTTTTAATGATGTTAAACTAATCGTAATTCAAAATTAATCAATATTGACAAATGATAAATGGATTGGCTTTACAAAGAAAATGAATAACGTATTATATATTTATAACATTTTGCATTAACATTGGTAATATTGGGATGACAGACTTTTCATGAAAGGCCTGGCTGGTTCCGGCTGCCGTAAAAGTGCGGCTCTTCACTTCGTTCGATGTGGGAATTAGCCAAATCTTGCTCAAATAAATCAAAATAAAGAATATCTCACAGCAGAGAGTTACAGACGTGCTCTCGTGAAAAGAGCCGTTATGTATGTATTTATCATTAGTTTCATGCAAAGTTATTCTGACATGACTCATTATACTACAGGATTCCAGATGTGAGGTAATAAAAATCATGCATCAGTTGATTAAGAAGGTGTTTGTGTTTGTTCAACTGCTTTGGGAACAAAATGAATCTACAATAAATCTACTATTTAACTCAGTACATCTGCAGGTCTGACAGCGCTACACTTGAATCTACTTACTGTCTTTGAAGTTTAAAGTGCCTATGACAGGTTTTCATGATTTTCTAATTTTGACTTTATTTGGTGTTATACCTGTTGTAAATATAAATGATAGTTTTACACCAATCGAGCAGCTATTTGTGGAGGAAAACTGTAGAAAATGACAGGAAGTGACATCACAATAGGGACACTCATTCCAGCCAGCAAGTGTATGCATAAATTACACAACTTATTTGACGATCTAAACATTAATTCAACAAAATAAAGTCACTTTAAAAAAAAATTATCTGTCAAAGTAAAAAAATTGTGATGAGTTTTGGCCCTGTGGTTGCTTGGTAATGTCCTATTGTGATGTCATCAAGTACAAACAGGTTAAG
This sequence comes from Eucyclogobius newberryi, assembly GCF_026437365.1. Taxonomy (NCBI): domain Eukaryota; kingdom Metazoa; phylum Chordata; class Actinopteri; order Gobiiformes; family Gobiidae; genus Eucyclogobius; species Eucyclogobius newberryi. The sequence continues at coordinate 11,738,260 of NW_027315834.1, read as the reverse complement.
TAAAATAATGAACCTATTCAAATTTGCAATTCTTGGAAATGTTTGTTATCATTTTTAGCAAAATTTAAAATATATTTATCTTGACTGCATTTTTGTTCAATGAGTGGTCCAACCTGTCAGAGGCACTTTAAGTATGGCGTCATTGCTTTGAGATTTGACAGACAAGAACACATGATAGTCGTCTTATTTAAACAAAAGCCTGAGCCCCAGAGTCTAATTCTTTTTTAATGACGGCCTTTTCACATTAATAAGCGTAGAGTGCAGCCGGGGGCCTGAGAGCACACTCACTTCCTGCACAGGTCAAGAATAGGGAGTCAATCCTTTTAGGTGTGACATAATCAGTGTTTGGACTACAACTGCTTTAATCCTCTCATTTCCGGGCCAAAGGTCGCAGGCGCGGGTGGGAGGGGCCACGGAGCAATTTCTGCAAAAGATCTAATTGCAATTTTTCTGACAAACAGTGCGACTACAGTTGCAATTTATTTCGTTTTAATAGTTAGATTTGGTCCAAGAGCGTCAACGTTTGACAATAGACTGAAATGTGCTAAACTGCTGATGCACAACAACAATGTTTGATGTTTGTGGAGGTATAAACTACAGCGATAGCAAGAATAAGAAAGGTTTTCTTGTTGTTTACAAAGCACATAGTGATAGCAGTCTAGTCTTAATTTAGATTTCATTGCGATTTATCCAGTCACTATGTTACAAACTATAAATTATAAACCCTAAAAACCATTTACCGTATTTTCCGGACAATAAGTTGCACCGGAGTGTAAGTCGCACCAGCCAAAAAATGCACAATAGAGAAGAAAAAAACATACAAGTCGCTCTGGACTATGAAAAAAGGTGCGAATTATAGTCAGGAAAATACGGTATATCACATAATGCTCTATGAGGACTTGGACTTAGGTTGTAACACACCAATTACAGAAAAAAGAGCTGCATATAATGTCTCTTTCACTGAGCCTTGCACTAAGGATTTTGCAGTGTTTTAGCATCTATTGAGGTTCAGAAGTTTGCTCAGGCTTGATAGAAAATGATTACTTGCAGTGGTTAAGGGCATTGCATACGTTTTGCTTCACTGTGACGTTGTGGGTTCAATTCTCAGCCTCAAACATGTGCCTAATGCTTCTTCCCTCTTTCTTTCTCTGGCAAAAATGTGTGTTATGGTCTAAATTGTGGCGCTCTAAGATTTACAGTATTAGGATCTTTATATTGCTGTGTTTTCAAGACCTTCACGACCCCATTTGAAGCAGACGCCCAAGCACTTTGATTATTCCCCATCATATGTCTCATTTAGGGACACAACAAAGAATCATTTGTTCCTTTTAATCAAAGAGTGTCATTGACGGAAAAAGCCACAAAAAAAAAAAAACACTTGTCGTCCCCAGACAGTCACAGGACCTATATCTTACACAATCATAAATATGAAGTGACATTTACTGCCATTAGATAAACAGGACCTGACTGACCGTTCGTCTGGAGTCAAATGCTGGAAGGCTCTGGATGTCAGATTAAATGAGGACACATGTATTTGTATGATGGCACCTCACTGCAACACCCGATTCTCCATCTTATCCTCTCATCCTGCTGCTCTTTGACGCGAACAAACAAAGAGACGGCGCCGTTTGTCCAGCAGAACGTTAAAGATTTAAGAAATGTTTATTACGCAGTCAACGCCAATCACAACGTAAAGATAAACGACGCTTAGCTCTGGCTGCTAACGACGCTCTGGTGTCACTCACGTGTCGTTGAGTCGTTGTCAGTCGCTGAAAATGCCCTAGTTTTCCATAGATTGCACTGTTCGGTGGCTAACGCTAAATCTGTAATAACAATAACAACTTTCCTTTGCGCCTAACCATCTGAATTAAACAGAAAAGCGCTACAAATATTGTCACATCATCTAAAACCTAGCAACATTTTGTCTTGCCGTACAACTTCTTCATCCGACAACAAAAATCCTATTGAGCTTGGGATCAAAAGCCAAAAAGTGATCGTTATTGATAAGAATCTGTTGTTTTTGGGCGCCGTGCCAACCATTCGTAGAGATTCATTAACCAAAACAACGCTAAAATGTAGAAGAAAGCGCAGTGGAACGACCCGATAAACTGCCCGGTCTTGACAAAAATGAATATCTCGATAATATTTCTTTGGAGTATCTCGACAACGGTATTTTAACAATGCACCAGGAACGCTCTGAAATGTTTCTCCAAATGAATTGGTGGAGTGTGTTTAAATATTGCAATGCAAAAAGGGAAGACACATCACTTTATATCCTTGTTTGGAAGATTACTCTAGATGCTTCTGCCTCTTTTTCAGGTTTTCGCATATCTCCAAAACAAAAATTGCGATATTAACCCTGTTTTAAAAGTACATCTCCCACCACTAGTACTTGTGAATGAGCGCTAAATTTAGCATTTTAGCATCTTTCAAATCTCTGCTGACTGCAACCCTGAGCGCGACCAGCATTAGGCACAGCTAGTTCACCAGTTTCGCCATCAGCCCGATTTGGTCCAATTTAATCCACGCAAACCCAATTATCCGCTCTCTTCTAGGCAGTGACCTCTTTATTTCTTCTGCGGCGTGCACACATCCACACATCCATCCTCTGTCCCGCCCCTCAGCTCAGGCAGAGAAACGTGCAGCTAGGTCCCCCTCCCTTTCCACGCTCTCCTCCCTGTTCCGTCCGCCCTTGCCTCTCCCTGGATGAGCTGAGTGGAATAAAACCGCTGTGTCGTTCCATTACTAAGAACCAACCATCACGCAACTATAAAGAAGAAAGAAAAACATCCTCGTCATTGACCAAAGTGCAGCTTAAACCAGTCGGAACGAGCAAAGAATTCACAAAGAACCAGCTTTATACAAACAATTAGTAAATGCATGATAATTACAATGGCAGTGCAGTACACCTGCAGCAAATATTCATGTAAAATTCCCAGTTTCACCGTACGCTAAATTGATTCCAACACTTTGTATTGATTAGTACTGGGGCTGCACCTAATAATAATCATTTAAAATCGATTAAATCCTTTGTAAATACATTATCAACCAAATAAAAGGTTGAAATTTAGGTTTCTAGACAGAGAATCTTCACAACTAACGTGTATTATTAATTATTCCCTTTTCATATTTTGATTTAATATTGCCACTCTTTGTTATCAAAACGCCTTGTCATATATGTGTTTGAGAGTCTGTAGAGTCTTGATAACAATTACGATTATTTATTTATTTTAATATCGTCGAATAGTCACAATTAGTCGATTACTCTTGCAGCCCTCATTAGCAGGCATGTGATAGCGACGTTAATTGGGTAACAAAGGCAGAAACGAACAAAGAAATCACGATAAATTGGTTCGGAAAAGCGTAAAGTGTAGCATTAAAGCTAGCCTTGAGATTAGCATGTTCCGTTCTTTTCGCATTTGAGGTTTGAGCCGCGGACAAGTGACAGGAGCAGCCCACACCCCTCAAAAAGCTGCCCCGCGACACCGGTCTCACGGCAAACAGGACGCACAAATAACGGACACGGCACCGGAATTGTACGAATAACGTCGGCGGAGCGGTTATTGTGCGAAAACGATGTCCAAAAGTTCGGCGCGTGCAGCAATTTACGACCAGAATGTTCCGGTTGCGTTACAATAAATGCTGAGATAACGGGGGTCGTGGCGTGATTTGGAGCCGGGCAATTGGCAACAAATGAAAGAAAACGTGTGTCATTTTTTGAAAGAACAACGCTTTCGCAGCGGGGAATCAACATTTGCAGCGCTAAATGACGGTTAAATGGGCGAAAACTCACGGTAATGCGGGGTATGTTCTTCTTGCCCTGGTATCCAGACATGTCGGCGGATGGAGAGGATTACTGCAGCCTGTTGAGGTCAAAGCAGCGCGGGGTTTGACGGAAAAAGCAGATCCCGGGTGAAGGCGCGTGGATGTGCGGGTGAAAGCCGGACGTCGGAGCGAGGTACGGGGCTGTGTAGTGGCGGCGAGCGGCGGCAGTGGCCTCCCCGGTGTCCGATGCAGCAGAAGCCGAGAGGAGTCAGACACAAGAGGAGAAGCAGGGAGAGGGAGGCCAACGGAGCATGCGCAGAGCCTCGCCCTGCTGCCGCCGCTACAACCGCCGCTACCGCCGTTACTACCGCCGTTACTACCGTTACTACCGTTACTACCGTTACTACCGCCGCTCCGGTTCATTCACGGCTCTGGGACTATTGTGATCATCTGGAGTAGTTTGGATTAGTGGAGATGACGCTGTCTTAAAGCTGCGGTGCTTTATATGTGAATGAATTAATACGCGTGGGACGTTGGAGTTTTTCTTAATTTATTCCAGTTTGTAACCCATCTTTTAAAAGGGAGTTCCGCGTGATGTGCTGTACATCAGGCATGTCCAAACTAGGGCCCGGGGGCCAAATGCGGCCCTCAAACCAATTTTTGTTGGTCCTCCAGCTTCCTGCTATGTTGGCCCCGAACAACAAAAAGTAGTACTTTTTACTGTGAAATTGGGCAAATTCAGGCATATTGATGTTAGACCAACCTAATATTAATATTCTAGGTCTAATTAAAGATGTGGAGGCTCATCGCAACTACGTCAAATGCGAAATTTCGAATGATTCACTTTGTCATTCAACAAATTCGACATTGTCAAGTTGTTTGTGGCCCTCTGCCCCGTTTAAGTTTCAAAATGCGGCCCTTAGTGAAAAAAGTTTGGACACCCCTGCTGCACATGAAAATAAAGCTGGAACTAGGGATGTCACGGTATCAAATGTGATGATTATTGTGAGAAAAAAACGTCATGATTTCACGATTATTTCCGATTATTGAGATCGTGACCAGGAAATCATAAATTTTCTTTCATTCTTGTTTGTGACCAGCTTTCTGAAAGATAAAATAATCTTAAATATGACAAAAATAGCCAGATGTAAAAGTTATTTACATTTCCGTAATTTTTTTGGGATAATAGATTGAACTAAAAAGACTTAATTTAGATTCTAAAAATGTAACATTCATTAGTTTTTGGTTCTCAGGATTATATTGTGACCTGAATAATCACGATTATCATGTAACCTAATGCATCAGGGTCAGTTTGTTCTTCAAACCCACAAATAAAAAAAATACTCTAAAATGACTCTAAACCCAACAAATGATAATTTCACTGTCTGTCAGCCGATCCCTCCAGAAACCAGCTTTACATCATTTATATATTAAACAAAGAAAATCTAGGCAGATTTTAAATCTGATTTCCTCTGTGCAGAACTTGTTTCTACTTTAGAGTAAATCAGACATCATCCAAAAACTACAGAGTCTCAGCTTCACAAAGGCTCCAGCCAATTGTTTGTACTCCAGAGGGTTCAGGAACTTTGTTTTAAATAAGGGTAATTTTTTCAGCTGTTTTGGGAAAAATAGGCCCCTAAGCATGAGGGGTTTGTACATTTTGTGATTTCTCCCAAACAGTATATAGTAAAAGCAGGACTTGCTGTCTACATGCAATAATGAAGTATTGTATTTCTCCTCGAAAGGAACAGCCGAAAGCAGTGCTCTGATTGGCTGCGTTTGGGTGGTCCACCCCGCTGTCTCTTCACCATCTGATAACAGTCCAGGACAAAAGGTCAAATAATACCCAAATTTGAAACACACTTGAATAAATATATTACATTTAATCACAACATTGGTCTATTAAATAACTCACTCTTTAGGCTGCTGCTTACGGAGAAGGAAAGGAGAGATCAATGTCATGAATTAAACCCAGAACAGCCTGTATTTAGTCATCACAGTGCAGGATCAGATCTGACAAGTCAAAATAGTATTCATAAAACATTACACAATTATGAATTATTAATAAATATAGCAGTGATCATTCCCAAACTGCAGTGTCAGGGCTCTCTTCGTTATTAACGCAAAAATCTCACGCTGATTATTGTACTCGTGGTTGTAATGTAAACTGGATTTTTAATTTTTTATATATATATTTTTTTATATTTTGTAGTGTGAAATGGGGGGTGAGAGAGCAGGGAGGATATGCAGTAAATAGTAGGAGTAAGGAATCGAACTCGCGACACTGCGGCCAATAGACTGTACTTAACATTCCTCTAATCATCATTGTAAAGTATAACACATCTTTTGGACTGGCTAGTACAAAATACATGCCAACATAATATTGCACTTTTCTTGCCTTTTGTCTTCCCTTTCCTGTTGAACACTTGGACTGTGCTTCTCGACGCCCCCTGCTGGCATCCCGTGGAAAGTGACAAATCTTCAAAGTTTCAAAAAAACAAAAGGATTGAGCGCAATTCGTAAACGCCTCGCACTGCGAACTACATATGATTCGTGTCGTACAAAATGATATTGTATTAGATTTGGTTACGTTTGCGACGTAACTGCAGTCGCTGGGTTGATGAACGTACCTGGTTTTGTGAATGTGCCGCGATTGGATTGTCTGATGTCTGTTCTGGTGCGTCTCCATGTCCATAAGGAGACCACAAAGGCTAATCTAAGCTAACATTGCTATTTGTACACGACGCATTGGCTCTAAACAGTCGACTCGGCGTAACGTGTTTTAATCTGGTTTGTATGAAAGGCAGCAGAGGAGAGAGGTGTGGTCGGAGGTGCAGAGTGGGTCGTGTTGCTGATGCTGTGGATCGATATGAAACATGAGACTGGAGCTCACACCGCCATCGCAGCTTCAGGAGCAAACCGAGAGTACAGAGTATATTCCTCCATCACTCCAGGTTATTCGATTATAGGCTCTACTACAAACGACGTGGTACACTGGATGACGTGACGTGATACCTGGACGTCAGTTTAAATGATATCCGCAGCTTGACACTAAGAGAGACGTGCTATTTTAAATTAGCTTGAGAAATAGTATTGATTGTTTAGCATGTTAGCCTGGTGTTATACTGTGTTATACTGTTTGTTGAACGAGTAAAGCAGGCTGCGCTTTTGTCAAAACTTATATCAATACGGAGGAGCAGGCTCAGTACGGAGTTTGATACCACAATAAAAACAAATAAAATGCTCTTTCTCTGTCATTTTCAACACAAATAATGGTGCGTTCGTTATGCTATTGTGTCTTCTAAAGAAGCTCAAGGTCTAAAACTGTTCAGGACAGATCGAATTATGGGCTATTTATGTGAGTTTTTGTTGTTGTATTGATTCTAGTTCAAATTAGTTTCTAGTTTTGATGTTTTAGTATCGATTAGTGTCTGATTTTTGACACACCTTCACCTTGACACACATTAGCAAAACATTGGTAAAGACCATGAGGACAAAAGACATGCTATTTTAATGTTCTGCCAACAGCAAACATTATTAAAGGAGACGGAAAATTACATTTAATGAGCTTTTAACCGCGTTATAATAGTGCTCCCTCATCAATATCGGCTTACTGAAAGTTATATTTTGATTGGTTCATACATCGTATCAGGAGGCGTGGTCTGGCGTTTGCCCTCTTTTATGACGTTCCCTGATAAATTATCTGTATTTTAAGAACAACTTAATCATGTCGAGTCCCAACTGAGTCTTAATGGAAGTTGTTGACACAGTTTTACTTCAGAAAAGTAAAAGCACTTTTCTGTGGATATAAAAGCACATTATCGTGGTAGCTTTTAGCCCACAGCTGCCGTTAGCATTCTTAGATAGTTATTCAAATGTGGCCCATCATTGGACCGTTTTATTCTCCTCCACGTCTTTGTGTCTGTATTTGGCACAGTATCTGCACTAATGTTGGCATTTGGGTGACAAAGCTGCTGCTTTACATTCTTCCCCCAAGGAGGTCCATTAGTGGGCGTTTCCTCGGATGCCGACTCATTCTATTTGAGGCTTAAACACTCAGATAATCGTTGTTTTCAACTACCCCCTATCCCGGGCCACATTCTTGTACTTTTTTTTTTTTAATGGAGACTCTGGGCTGCTCGGTGGTTGAGTGAGGCTCAAATCCCAGCTCTGACAATTTGTTGCATGTCCCTCCCTTCTCTCTCATCCCCATTTCACACTCAGCTGTCCTGTCTAATAAAAACGATTTAATTTATTTTTTTAATTGTTATGGACATTTGCAAAATAGAACAGATTAAATTCTGATTTAATTTGAAAATGGAATTTGGACTAAATAGGACAATTACGCCGGGGTGCACGGTGGCAAAGGCGGTTAGCGCTCTTGCCTCCCAAGAAGGAGATCATGGGTTCGATTCCCGGACCAGACCAACATCACATGATCTCTCTGGGTGGAGTTTGCATGTTCTCCCCGTGGGTTCTCTCCGGCTTCCTCCCACCGTCCAAAGACGGTAAAAATTGGTAACTCTAAATTGGCCCTAGTGAATGAATGTGAGAGTGAACTGTCTGTTATGTCTCTGTGTTGGCCCTGCGAGGGTACACACTGTCCAGGGTGTACCCCGCCTAAGGCCCGAAGTCACTGGGATAGGCTCCAGTCACCCACGACCCCAAAAGGGAACAAGCGGTAGAAAATGGATGGATGGAGGACAATTACGCCGGACTACATTTTCGGGATGTAAAATGTTTGTATGTGTCCTCTCTGTCTGGTTTCTGTTCTATGTTCTGTTCAAAAAAAAAAATAAAAAAAAAATTAGTGACATTGTAACGTTTCTTTTACTCAATTAAAAGACGTCGATGACAATCTGCCTCTTGTATGGTGAAATTATGCAAGTTTATTGCCGTTTACGATGACCAAAACATAAAATCATGATCTGCTTAGGCATGTTGCAGTAGTGCAATAAGTAAGAAAAAAAAACATAATATGTCTTCTGTAAACCCCAAAAATGATGGTTTGGTACATTTCTCAATCCCAAAAATTCCACACTTTAGTTTCCCACAATCTCATAATGCAAGTCACTCCCCTGGACCGGCTCCACCTCCGCCCGGAGATTTACGACCCTCGAGGGGCAGTGAACGCGCCGCCGCAGTGAGATTAAGGCCGGTTGTGCAGTAGACTTATGGTAGAACAGTAGAAAGGAAGGCTTTTGTGGCCCTGACTGACATGTGTTCAGCCCGAGGACGCTCCATCTGGCCCAGACGTGTCCAGCACGGTGAGGACTGATGGATGTATTGATCTTTAATTGTCGTTGCCTCGATGGGGTCCATAGTTAATGTGTTTACACGACAATCGCAGACGGGGCGATGAGGTCAGGAAAGGAAAGTACTCAAAAAGGCAAAAGAAAGTGCACGATTGTCAGGTTGAAAAATGGGTCTAGATTTCCTTAAAGTGCACATGACAAGTTCTCATGTTTTTATAATTATGACTTTGGTTGGTGTGATAGTGGTAAAGAAAGTGTTTATCATAGTTTAACATCTGTCAATTTGCAGTTTATGAAGAAGTAAAAGTTGAAAATTACCTGTGGTTTTCAACTTATACTTTCAAGTAGAGCTGACTTTTTGTTATTTTCTTTTCATATATATTATTACGCGAGTCTGTACTGTGCATATTTGCATTTGTACTATACACATACATATACACATAGTACAGACATTTAGTTTCAGTAACAAAGAAGAAAAACACAAGGTAAAAAGGTGAAGATAAAGTTTTTCTTCTTTGTCTTGTTTTGGGACTTCGAGTCAACATAATTAAAATGGATAACACAGTGTATATGTATTAAGATAATACAATTTTAAGATACAATTCTTGATATATGGCAAAATATTGAGATTTTTAAGTATCTGGCAGAGTCCGGAATTTCCGAATCAAATATTCAAATATTTGTCATGACGTTATACTTTTTCCTAACTGCTATCAGCGAGACTCTGTCCAGACTGATATTGTGTAGAACTCAATTCAGAGCCAGGTTAGCTTGTCTCCACGAAGAGGCTATGATTGTTGTTTCATAGCATGGCAATAAACTCATCTATTACACATTTATTCAATTTCTTGTGTTTCTTTATTCCAAAATGATTAATCCATAGATACAGTGGTGTTATTGGATGTAACGGGATATTGTTTGTTTGCCATTTTGACTTCACTTCACCTACTTTTCTCATAAAAGACTATGCAAAGACTATGCTTTTCCAGTCCTCTGTCCTATGGTAAAATATTCCACAAAATGAAAATGTTGAATTGTTTATGAGTGTTGAATATTGCATGAAAAGTGTGGCCTAGTGACCTGCAAATTGAATGATTCTAGTGTTAGAGCAAATATTTTAGAGCAGAGAAAGAAAATGTTGTTATGGAATTCAAATAGAAATCTTAGTTGTAGTTGTAGTTGTAGTGTAGTTTATTTTCAGTCTCATCATGAGATCCGATAATGTTCTGGGTTCGATTCCTGAACCATTCAGCACCTTGTTGGTCCCAGTGGGTGTGTCACTTGTCAACCTAAAACGTACACGGTGGACTATTCCTTCATCAATAGGTCACTACTGTTTCTACTATAGACCAGGTCCAGCATCCTGGCTCAAGGTCTAGAACAGGTTCCAAGAACACTTAGTCCGGGTTTAGATCTGACTATGAGAGAAAAACCTTCTTCCCGGGACAATAGTTCTGATTTGAACTTTATTTAAACTGAAAATACACAATTCTCACATAGACAATAAATTCAAACCTATTCATCGGTCCGAAACGACGTCACACACTCGTTGCTACTGCCATCTTGAGGACAAAAGCCGCATGTTCACTGTGGGCTGTCAACAAAAAGTCTCAAAACAAAGGATTCCTCTTCTGTGACATGAGTTATGTATTACTGTGGTCAGGAGGGACTTACAGAGATCACTCAAGACTGAGGCTGAGCAGTTTGTTCCAGGTCGTTGGCAGCTGGCTAATGCTAGTGTACATATTATTGTGTGGCTATGCTAATAAACGTTAGCATACTTGTAAACAGTTTTAACGGGCCTATTACAAAGTCCGTGCTCTTGAAAGCTTTGAGGCCTTGTCCGAGGGCTTGTGGACGAGGAAGAGCAGATGCAAATGTCCACAAAAGTTTGTTGTGGATGCTTTTAAGTGTCAGTGACGTGTAGACTGTAAATAAGGATCAAAGCTCAGAACAAAAGTATCATCCCTTGTCATGACTCTACCAGCGGAGAAGCAATAGCATGTGTGGCATCATGTGACAGAAACCCATGCATTTTTTTTTTTTTTATCATATTCTTAAATCTTAATTATTATTTAGTTCTAAAAAAGCCAAAGTTTCTGACCATCCCCATGTTTGTAGCTTTATAAACCCAGCCAGAACCAACCAGCCTGGTGTTTCCTCACATAAAAACCCGGACCGTAACCATGGAAACCGAACACAGAAGGACCAGATTTTACAACCAAAAAAAAAAGAAAAAAAGATGGAGCCGAGCAGCAGCCACTCCCTCTGCCTCCCTCGCACATCCACTCCATCACATCCCGCTGCATCATGGGAAATGTAGGCCGATGCAACTTTCTGTCCAACTCATAAATCACCGTCAGTCCACGCGCGCGCGCCCAGTAAAACTCAAACATAACAGGGAAAACAGCCCGGCTTACCCTCTTGTCCAGGTTCTGCAGCGCTTCTTTGCCCGTGCTCTCCCGGATCTCCACCTTCCTGGGCTGCGTGGTCTCCGTTTGCCGGTCGCTCCCACGCCCCGCGCCGCGCCCACGTCCCTGGCACGCGTCCAGGACCAGACCCGCTCCCCCGGCTCCGTCCACGGGGCAGAAAACGCCGCAGAACTGCCCCTGCCTGGTCACGGGCGGGCTGAGGGACGCCACTTCCCCGGAGCGAGACATGTCTTCGTCGTTTTGCGGGGAGGAGGAGGAGGATGGATCGGATGGAGGAGAAGGTGCCGCTGGTGGTGGACGGATGCGGTGTCTTGGCGTGCGTCCCGTGCGCGTCTTTCCGTGGACAGTGGACAGACACCGCCTTTGTTTAGCGTGACAGGGAAACGAGTGCTAAAAAAAAAAGGAAAAAAAAAAAAACAGAACATGAGCATGGATTTGGAATGATCTGAACGCGTTTTTGCCACAGATGCAGTGCCGCGTCATGGCTTTACGCGCGCTTTAGCTGAGTAATGCGCCGGGATTTGAGGATAATTCTTTGGGATGCAGTTGAAAGAATAACGTTTTGAACCTACCTGTAGCGCGCAGTTCCAGGATTTTGGCCGGAAACCGTGTCGAAACTGGACTGGAGACCGGTTTGTAGCCCGTCAGATGGCACAGCGCGGAGTTTTGGCACACAGAGAGTAATCTAATGAGAGATGAGGTCATGTAGCGGGACGAGGGCTGTTAGTCCGGGTGTTTAAGCTGAAGTTTAAGAGGTTTGGAGTGGGTGAGGGAGTGGGTGAGGCTCCGGGGCGCTGTCCTTCAGCACCAGCAGTGTGTCACCTCAGCTGCGTATAATGCATGTATGCACCAGACTGTGATCGTGTCCCTGATGCTTGGACAGTCCCCCTGTGTCATCAGAGTGTCCCAAACTTAAGAATGAAGGCAATTTGTTGTAGACCATAAATCATTTACTGGGATCAGATTTAAATGCATGTGGTTTTAAGTCCTAATAACAGAAAAGGAGCAACAATTTTGGGTGGAGATGACAGTAGTAGCTTTTCTAATGCAAAGGATGGTATAATATTTTTTTCTAGCCTCAAAACTGTATTTGAGCTTCACCAAAAGTATAATTTGCGACAAAGTATGTAATATATCTGTAGATAAAATGAAACAAATAAATAAAGTGTCTATCACTATCTCAAAGTGTTATAAAATAAATGTGTGTCTTTAAACCCAGGTCTGATATTACTCACATGTATCTGAGCGCTTTTCATTTCTATAATGATATCACACTATGTTCCACTTTTGAATGGTTAAAAGTACTTCAAAAGTTGCTTTCTAACAGTGTTTCCCACAGGTTTATACTGAGACTCTGGCGGCACAAACGATCCAATCATTTTACTGAACACAATTTTAGTTACGTATTGCCTGTTAATAAGTAGTAAGTACTGTTACTACTATACGTTCATGACAATAACACAAGTGCAAAGTATAATTTTTATTACCATTTGTAGACCTACCATATTCTCCTATATTGATGCTTATCTGAATGGATTTGAACATATCCATAATTAATAGGCCCATAAAATACAATTGAATACGAATTCATTCAGTGACGATAAAATGCTGTAGTGTTAGAAGGTCATAAGTATTATTGGTGCATTATCTCAGCTACATTTATTATTTATTATACCTTATATTACAAACTAACCCAAAACTAAACTATTCCTCATGAGGTACTAAAGCAAATCACTAAAGCCCAATTAAAAATACAAATATACAATACAAATTTCATTGGATGTCTACGGATCTCGATTTTTGTCTATTGTTTTATCACTGGTCTTGTTCTGATTTATTGTGTAATTAAATAATTAAAAAGAAAAATAATACATAAAATAGTAATAAATAGGATGATTTCTAAAACATATACATGGCTTTAGCATGAGCCTGATAATTATCATTTACGACACGAGGATATTGATCTCCTGTGGGAAATCTGTCAGTTTCTCAGCAGGAGAAACGCATTTAGAATCTGCTTAGTCATGACAAACGGACACGCATTTTTACCCAGCTGCGCCTCAGACCAGATCGTACAACTCCACTAGTGCAATAAAGTGCTGTAATTTCTTTAAAATGAACACTGCAGCCACTAGAAATGTAAAGCAGTTGAGTTTTTTCCAGAACAGAATGTCTCCAGTGAGCAGCTTATACACATATCGATTGTTCCTGCTCATTCAGAATGCAGGTTTTAGCTTCTCCTCGCTGCATACATTTTGATGCACCGAAATGTAAAGGTCTTGTACAATTTTTAATTTACTTTGCCAGCTTTATAATCACGAGCGGTAATAGGCTGCACATTTCACTCAAATGTAGTGAACACGGTTTATATTTCAGATTTTACTAAACATTGTGTCCATTTGTCCCCAGTTTCACCATTTCTGTTAAGTTTATTATGATTGTACTTCCTGGTTGGACATGAGCAGCAGATACATGACATATAATTCCACAACTGTTACCAAGCAATCATGCTGTAAACAAGATCCATATAAATTACTCAACAGTTATGATTTGACAAACAATAATTCAATATATCACCTTTATTTTGTTGAATAATCATTTAAACTGTCAAAAAAAAAGTGTCAGTTAAGTGTTAACTGTCTGTGTTTTCAATGGCACGTCGCACATGGATGACATCACAGAGGAATTCTCTTTTAAAACTCAGAACTACTTCCTGTCATTTTAAACTCTTATTTGCAACTGCAACCACCAAACTAAGTCATAGTAAGAAAAACAGGCGAACCTTCATATAAACGTTAAAAGATCAAATAAAGATCATTAGGAGAGTACAGTTTCTCTTTTAAAGGCTCTAGACTTTGGAACTCTCTTTCCTCAGACCTAAAACAGACTGACAGCAGCATGTTCAGCAGGACTCTGAAACTGAGGTTAAAGTCGAGCCACAGCTGCTCACATAATCACATGTGCCCCGTTTATGTCTTACCGGGGCCCTTTAAAAGCCCCCTATGGACAAGTGTTAAAAGCTCCTGTGGAATTACACTTAAAAAACACACAACCTTTGCTATGTCGCTATCACAAAAAAAGAAAAAGAAATTAAAAAAAAAGTACCGCTTTTGAGAATGACCTCCCACTCAATTTCAGCACGATGTACTTGGGCCTCAGAACTCCTGCCGTGGACACAATAAATGGATACTTTTGGAACGTACATTTAGCAGCAGGAAAAAAGGTAATCACAAAGAATAAAGACATAAATCACACCAACGATCAGAGACTGAATGGAGATAGTAACAGACATCAAGCAAGTGGACAAACCGACATTCAGACTTAATTTGGAAATGGATAAATTTGGACTAAATGGGACTTTTATTTGAATTTAAATGTGCTGTGATTTTGTTTCTTTTGATGATTAGTTGTCTAGTGTTCTTATTTAGATCTTAGCTCTGTGGTCGCGCTGTGTTTAAACAAAATTAAAAATTAAAACTTGAATTAAATGAAAATGCACAGAATTGTAAAGCGCTCTCTTCACTGCAGGTATTGCTTTCCACCACACTTGTGTTTTGGAAACCACGGTGTGCGTTTGCCAAGGTTAAGTTGAGCTAAAAGGAAAGCTAAAGTATTAGCACACGCAGGTTTTTACTTCAGATGGACTTTGGAGACGTTTCTTGCCCGTGAAGCAGATGCAGCAAATACTGAAGCGGTCACTGTTCCGCTGGAGAGTGAACACTGAACCCACTAAGCCACATTCACACCAAGAAATATGCTCTTTTGCACTGCATTTATTAAAGAGCCTTTCAAGTTTGTAAACAAGAACATTCTAAATTCTGAAAAGTGAGTGAATTTGTAAGAAAAATCAAGAAGTTTTGGCCAATAAAAAATACTCAGAGCCAAAACTGTATTTTTTTGTTATTATTCAACAGAAAAAAATTACTTTTTTAGTTTTAGTTTTTTTTCTGAAATATAACGTGCAGAAATAATGACCATACAATCGTTTTTTAACTGTATCTAAAGGGCTCGACTCGACGATTTCATCTGCACTCTTCTGATTATTTGACTTTTTTAATAGTTTAATAGTTTTCTAATGATTTCCATCGATTTTCTCCCATTTCTTTATGTACAAATGAACTGCCTTTGCCTCTTTGACATTTTTCAACATGAATTACACTTTTGTGAAGCTCGAATACAGTTTTGAGGCTTAAAAATGTCACTATTCCGTCCTTTGTTACAGTTCCTGTTCCCAACACTGGGAATTACAAACTGTAGCAACGTTTAGGGTTAATTAGAGTTAAAACCATTCACATTTACATCTGATGTCCCCTTTTTTCAGGAATATTGAACAATTTGATGACATAGCATTTTAAAACACCTACAAATGGCACTTGAACGCAGTTGAAACTAGTCTTTGTTTAGATGTAGTGCTTGTTTGAAGCATGTTTTTGGTTTGGATCTTGGTTTGGACCTGGTTTAGTTCTGTTATAGACCAAAAATCAGCCCCGGGTCTCGCCGGACGGTACTATTCTGAAACTTTTGGCAGCGTCGCACAGAAATCAAGAATTGAGCCCATTGAGCAGACAAACGTCCCGAGCACAAAGCACCATGGGAAGGATTTGAGCGGAGAGTCCAGTTTCCATGACAACGTGGCGGCAGTCTGAGAGCTGTTAACGGTTTACCCTCGTTGTCGTCGTCTGCTGCTTCTCCAAAAGGTTTCCATGGTGACAAGAAGTGGCACCGGGGACAAAAGTTTGGACAAAGTTTGGGGAGAAAAGTGCTCATATGATGTGACATAGTTACTTTTACGTCGCAACTAAAACCTAAAAAGGGCCAAACTCCAAACACATGAATTAGGCCCTTTTCACCAAACAGAGCGGCTAGTTCCGGTTGCCTTAAAACTGCGGAGTTCCACTTCCTGCTCCATTCAATCCGAAATCGAGAATTAATGAACGCAAATCATCAAATCATCTGTATGTTTATAAAAGTTAGCAGTTTGGTCGCTAAGCTAATCCTAATACATACATGAACTCAAACATGCGAAAACACCACCACAAACTTCTGTTCGAGTTTGTCTGTTTGATATTCAAGCTAATATGTGTTAGCCTTTAGCTTTGAGACAAAAACCGGTGACACATGGTGCGTAAATGTCTTAACCTGCTGCCAGTGATTATCCATCTGTAACTCGCTCGCCGCCGTGATATGTTTTTATTTATTTGAGCAAGACTCGTCTGCTTTCCATAGAAAATGAATGAAATGAGAAGTGAAGATTTAAGCAGTTTTACGACAACCGGAACTCATCTGAGAACTAGCGCGCCCATCGCGAAAAGGGCGTATTACACAACATTTGACAAACAATAACACCTGATAGCACTTTTATTTTGGCAAATGATTGACTAAACAGCCAGAAAAATGTGTCCGTTGAGTGTTAAGTGTCTCTGCATTTTCAAATGATTGTCGCTTATTGATGACATCACAGAGGTAATCTGTTTTGACTCGGCTTCTTCCTGTAAATTAAAAAACAATTTAAGGATTTTCTGACCCGTAGACTTTATCAGACAGGACAGCTGATTGTGAAATGGGGATGAGCGAGATGGGAGAATATGCAGTAAATTGCAGAAGCCAGGATTCAAACTCGCAACACTAATATATATTCCTGCATATGATCTGTGCAAGGATAGCAAACAAAATAAAGGATAGTCAAAATAAAATGAAGTTCTGACAGTGTTTATAGCAGTTGTAGACGCTTCACCCTTAAAGTGCATGTCATGTTTTTCTAATTATTCCTCTTTTTGGTGGTAGAGTCTGTGCGGTGAATATCTATCGTAGTTTTACATCAAGAAAGTGGAAGTTTGAGAAGAAATATTGTAAAATAAAAGTTGAGTCGAGTCCTAAAACAGAATCCCTCTGTGATGTCATCAACACGCGACATTCAATCCATCGAAAAATGCAGGGACAATTTATGCGCAACGGACACACTTTTCTGACAGTTTAAATGAACATTCAACAAAATTAAAGTGTTTTCAGGTGTTGTCAAATCTTAACTGATATGTAATTTTGGTTCTACTTAAGTCATATTTGCTGCTCATGTCCAACCAGGAAGTGACATTATAAACGTATAAGAAATTTGTCAAACTTGGGGGGGGAAAGGAAGTTTTATTGTAAAATCTTAAATACAATCAAGTTTACTATATTTTAGTGAAATGTGTCAATGCACTTTATGACAACAATTAATTTAGGAGTCAACAAGTCAGCGACTTGTCAAATGATTATTTCGTTTGTACATTGAGAATTTTAAAATACATTCTGACCAAAAAGAGGTTTAAAACTGTGATGGAAAAAGAATATTTACTAATTAACTGTATTATTGGTGATGAGAAAATGTTTATTGTAAAAAAGAAAAAGATTTTGATTCAATATTTCAGCCGTCTTTGTTATTAAAGGGTCTTTTTGTACGTGGAGTCTGTATAATCCTGATAATGACTATGATAAACAAAACACTACAGTTGAAAAGCACCTGGCGACATGTGTCAGGTGATCGATGGGTTTCTAGAGGAACTGTTGTAGTTGCAAGGAAATTCATTTTAAAATATTACTTTACAATTTTACCGTTGCCCTATTTGTGCTATTTCCCCCCATAATATTCCCTGTCAAAACATGCCCTGGAGTGAACAAACAGAAATCAGATTACTTACATCAGATGTAACCGTTTACCTGACATTTCAATAATCTGATTACTCCAGAAATCAGATAATGATCAGATTATTGTTAAACAGAGACATGAGGGCATTATTCAAACACATTTGTCTCAGTGTTAAAAGTAAATAAATGACAGAATACAAGTCATTACTTTTGTCGCCTCTGTCAGAACACAGGCTGTTGCATTGTGGGTTTGCCTCAGTGATGGAGCGGCCACCACCCTGTAACCATGACGATGCTGTCGGCTGCAGAGGGCGGGGCCAAGAAAGACTTTCAGAGAGCTGATTGGCTGTGAACAGGTGTGCTGATGTACACCAAGAGTCAGTGGGCGGAGGAAGAAGAGGAGAGCACTTTGGACCTCCTCATTCATAGAGTTCCTGTTACGGGCACCATTTTGATGACTTAACAATATTGAATTGATAAGTCGGTGGTGGAAGAAGTACTCAATTGTGTTACTTAAGCAGGAGTACAGATAAAAGGGCAAGTGAAGGTATTTCACTTGTCAATATATACTAAAAACATCTATTCATTGATAAAGAATGGTGCTGCTGGAGGCTCCTGCACAGGCTTTTCTGGCAGATGACAAACGGTTGAATCATGTGGAGGAAATTGAGAATCCTGCAATAAAATCTTTTTTGTTTTTGTTTTTTACCTGGAACAAGCAAATCAAAACATACAAACATACAAACATAAAACATATATTGAAAGCTTAAGCTGGTTGATTTATGATCAAAGTTTGACACCTAACAGCACAGATCTGAGATTCAAGGTCTGGAAAACAAAAGATATGAAGGTTTTCTAACAGATTCTAAAATTAAATCACATAAAAAGCTTTGATATGTTGAAAGAATGCTTTGACTTGAAGAAACAGGAATTTTATAGGTATTCAGAAATAATGAGTTATAACCAATAAATTAAACAAATCAATGATCACTCTAACCTCTGACTGAAATGAGACATGGGACTAAATGGGACAGATATCCGGACTAAACGTATCAGATATTTTATGTACAATTTATGTTCCCTGTCTGTGCATTTCTTTGTATTTGTATTATATATGTATTCAAGTATATACAGTATATATAAAGATTGTAGTCATCTGGACACGGTTTTGAAAGTGGAGTAGAAAGTACACATGCATCAAATGTTGTGAAGTAAAAGTAAAAAGTGTTCATTGAAGTTCACAAAACTAGAGACTTACACTTTTTTACTTTTGTTTGTTACTTTCCACCACTGCATTTAAAATATACATTTGGTTTTAAATTGTCAATTGCTCTGGTGGATGATACAGCTGGTTTAAAATCCAAAGGTACAAGATTATTATTGTATAGAGATCCTCGCCGTGATCTGACTTACAGCGTACATTCAAAACACTTTTTATGTTTTAATGAAATTTGAAGCCAAAATCTGCACGTCTCTTTGTACAATCTGGAGACTACACATGCATTTGGTCCATCACAGATGCATGATGGGAGAGTACATATGAAATATATCAAACTTCCTGTAAAGAGAGCTCTCTGGTTTCACATTGTGCTGTTGGCAGGGTCATTTCTCTTCAACAATTAACCTATTGATCGAGTATCATTGTATTATCTGTGTTTTATTGCTCGAATGGCATAGTGAGATACCAAACGGTTTTGTTTTCATAAATTTATATGTAATGAATTCTGTTTAACTACAGAACGTGTGGATGTGGTTCAAGACAAGGAACATTGACCTCTAGGGGCTTTTCAAAGTAACTGCAGGCTTGATTTTAAATTTGTGCCATTTGAAGAGAAAGAAGAAAACAATATTCTCAATTGATCTACATCCACTATGGCCTAATGTAACGTTTTATGTATTAAAGAAAGGAAAATGTTCATATTATACTTATAAGGCAACTGTGAGTAAGTCATTGTTCACCTCGTTTGGTGGAAAAGTAAAAATAAAAATATCGAGAAGCAACATTTATACTCTTCGGAGCTTAAATTAGTCCTGCCCACTGGGAGGAGTTTTAACTGAAGCTGCTTTGTTTACTAGTCACAAGTTTGTCTTACAGCTTGGCTCATAGGGTCTATTGTCCGGGCCTATTGTGGTCTTGTATGACCTAGAACCTTTAAGTGCAAAAAAAAAAAAAAGTTTAACAAAAAAAGTTCCTTTCAAACCATAATTTCTCCCTGCATAAAATGTTCTCCTTTATCGACTTCAATAGTGTGATTGGTCGCTCTTAGATGAAGGCCGACAACCGTTTATCTTGTATATTACTTTCTGGTTAATAGATTTCCATGAAGACTCACCATTCTAAAACATTGACCATGTCCAACTGGAGGCTTTTTGTCCTCTCTAGGCCCCCGTTGCACATGGAGCAGTGTTATGAGTGTTGTTGAAGGCGGTCCAGGGAATGTGAGCTGGAATCCTGGATAGATTTATGGAGAGCCTCAGGACTGGGCTGTGACGCAGAGGGACAGCTGCAGGAGGACTCTGCTTTCACGTTACACCGTCCACCTTCTACTGCTAAGGACAAAGAACACTTATGCACTGACGCTCGGACAGTATATCAGGCATCGTTTGGAGATGCGAGAAGGGCGTGGCCTCAGCAGAATTACATCTGTGAAAGGAGATGGACAAAATATGTGAAACACTATGTAGTTACTTTCCGAATAAGGGTAAAATGGGATGTTTCTGCACGTTGGTGGGTGCATTTAACATTTGTCTGATACTTAAACAGTTGATATAAAAACATGTCCGGACAGCACTGGACCAGCTGAAGACTGAGTTTTGCCCTAAAACTCAAGTAATTGATACATCAAACATAAACCAAGATTAGTCCAGAAACTCACTAGTCACGTTGTAATGTGTAATTAATTAGCCTTTTTTTTTTTCAAAAACTAAACACAATAGAAAATAAATAAATAAAAAGAAAGAGTAAAAAAAAAAAACACACATAAAAAGAATGAGCTGGACCAGGGAGATAAGGTAGGACTTTAAGGAATTAAAGTAGAAAATAAAGGAGTGGCATCAGAAAAAAAGAATTCGAGCCTATTAAGTTCTGTATAATTGTCCTATTTCGTCCATTTAAATGTGTCTATTGGCGTGTAAATTGCAGCCAAAATAGTCTTGGGAAAACTCAACTTTGTGTTTGTCTGTCTTTTACCATGGACCACGATCTTAACAGACAACATAAACTAGAATAATTCAATTTATTTTTGTAACGCCCAAAATCACAACGGTTGCCTCTGAGGGCCAGATTGCAGGTTGGTTTGCGGCCAATAAGAGGCCACAAACCAACTAAACCAGCATTTCCACATTAGACAATAAAATCACACTATTTTCTGAATCGTTCGGACGACACACACACATTTATAAATTAGCTTTCGTAAAACGGCTTGCAGTGCATTCACTCTTAAGACCAGGTTTAGTACCGGTTTCCTTTTGTGTAGTTCCTGAAGTTCTTTTGTAATAGCTTTGTCCGTTTGATTATTTTTACAACCATTTCATATTTGTCTGATCAACGCGTACATTTAAAGACATATTTTAACACATTTCAGCTGGACTGACCATAATACCGTCCAGCCCTTTTGAGTGTATTAAACTGTAGAATCTTCACAAAAATACAAATAAAACTCCAACACGTGTAGCTTCATTCAGGTCAGCTTTAATGACAAAATTATTTCTTCAATGTAGTGGGCAAAAGAAAACTCCAAAGCAAAATGTTCTTTTTTTCTCTATACGTTTCTAACCTTGCGCTCTGAGGGGAATCTGTCTGTTCACATTTACATCCGGGCCCGGCTTTCTTCTCTCCAGCAACAAAAACATCGGGATTTTTTATCAATGAGTGCAGTTTTACTCCCCAAAACAAACAGTAGACAAGAGCAAAAACGGGGCTGTATTCGATTGACGAAAGTGAAAAAAAAAAAAAAAGACAGTTTTCAAGCAAGAGTAACTGGAAAGTGCTTGATTTATTCGACCCAATTTGAAATACGGCGTCATCTGGAGCTCATAGTGCTTGTTTTAAGTTAATGCGTAAAGTACTATCACGATACTAAAATAACTTGATATCCGATGCCAATTTCAATAAAGCAAAGATAATATTCAAACACTAAATAAAAGTCCTTCCTAATAACAAGTACAACAAAGCTCAAGATCTTTTCCAAAACTGCTCAGGAAAGGTCACATTTTGTTGTTTTTTGTTACTCATTTGAACAAGTATCGATACAAAAAAGTATCTAGTTTCGATCGATTAGTATCGGATGATCAAAGAGTGAACTGAACCTCGGACCTTCTTGCTGCGAGGCGAAAGTTCCAACCCGCGTTCAACAAAATTGATAGCGTTGGTCATGACGATTATTCAAATGTTCGTAAAATAGAAAATCGTGTGCAAATATTTGGATATACAATTGTGGAGTGACATTACGCAATATTTCGATTCAGTAAATTGTGTTGAATCAATCATTACGCCATAGTCACGCCACATTACCTTAGCGCTTTAAGCTCTCATTTTCACAGGATAAGTTTGCTACAGAAACGCGGCGCGGTCTTTAGCCCAAGGAACGACGTTCACGTGTTTGTTTTGTTTTTCCCAATAAATGAAACATTAAAGGAACAAAGACGACTACGCTTTATCTGCAAAAAAGTATGGCAAAAGATTCTTGGAGTGTCGAAAAGAAAGGAAAAAAAAGGGGACAGCAAATTATATTTCTAAACTAGTTAAATTAATAATTACAATTATTCATTTTAGAGTAAACTGAAAAGGAAAAAAAAAGGTTACAACAGATTATATAGATTAAAAAATGGACAATGGAGTCAACAGTCGATCATCGCCGCCTTAAGGTTGGCTCCAGTTGATTGAATTAGCTGTAGAAATAACTAATTAATTTAAGCAGATTTTGGCTAAACGTATTCAATGAGTATTAGTTGTGTACCAAGATGTTTTGTATACATGATTATGACTTCAAATAAATGTATTTAGCCAAAACAAAGAAAAATGCTGATAATAACTGTAGCTAAAAATAAAATAAAATGCTAAGGCTAACACAGGCTAGCTATTAAACAAATCTGTCCCTCCTCATTTTAAGTCCAAAACCTAAACAAGTTTGGTATATTCTATAAACCTGGCCAAAAAAGTAAAAAAAGTAAAATGGCAAATTTGGTAAACATAAAAGTTAGCACATATGATTTAGCTTGCTAACGACATGTTTTTGGACAAAGGAAACAATGCTACATTTCAATTGGGACCGTTTTTTTTTTGTTTTAAAAAGAAGCTACAATTGCAAAAAGTGACAAATAAAAACCTAAAAATACTGTTAAGTTCAACCTTAGCTTCCAACTGGCACCACTTCACGCTAAATCTCAGGCGCATCTCCCCCCAGTGCAAATCATGAACACTTGTGGTTTTAGCATGGTCACTACGGTAACCGACCACGTTTTTTCCCCGTCGCAAGATAAATAAAAGTTGATACTATATAATCTACAGAAAAAAGGTCTACATAAAAAGGCATGATCAGTTCGAGTAGCCGGCAGCGAATTATTTATTGTACTTATTAAAACTTTTTTTCGAAGAGTGAGGCTACTTATGTCGGTGGCACAATCTGTGGTCAAGCTGGACAGTCTCCCCCTTGTTTTTTTTTTCACATCCAAAAGGGCAAAGAGTTTGGTTTCGACGCTTCCTTGAAAACCCCAGGCGCTCAAAAACCTTCGCGACCCCCCTTCCCCAAGAAAATCTAATCCTAAAGTATCGTTCCTAGATTTACAAATGAGTGACGGGAGCTTATCTACAGACAGTCAAACAGCCAGTCAAGAAAAAGGGGAGAGAAATAAAGGGGAGAGGGCGCGAAAGAGGCGGGGGAGGGGAAGGCGGATAAGACCCGAGAACATGTCATATCCCGGGGATGGAAAGGTGCGGGAGCGGGCGGGGACGGAGGGGCAGGCAGGCGGGGCGGGGGGGAGGGACGCGCTTGGCGACTGTGGCCACTTCACAGGCACTTTTTTGTCTTCAGCTGCGTTCAGAAGGAGCTGGTGGGGGGCGTGGTCAGCCGCTTTCCAATGTAAACCCTGAGAGAAGAAATACAAGAAAGCTTTTAACGGAGGAAAAAAAAAGGCTTTGCTGTAGCTGTTATATTCAATGAGCAATTAATTATTTCACTTCTAATCGACTCAAGATCCGGTGATTTTAAATTGTAAAATCCAGGTATGACAGGTTTTTAAGAGTTGCTGATTGACTTTATCTGTTGTATTTATACCTCTTTGACATTGTGGCATAATTTTCAAGTGTGAAGTCATTAGTTACAAACAAGTGAAATAAAAAAAAAAACGATTAAAAAAAATTAAATTCAAAATACATTTATTTCAACTGCATTTTAGTTCAATGAGTCGTCCAACCTGTAGCGAACAGCGCACTTCCTGCTTTGGGAGGAATAAAATGCTCATTAGGCGAATAAAGTACACCATAAAGAGTATTTGACTATAATTCAAACTATTTGAAATGCCCAAAAAAGTACAGTATTAAAGTGATATTTTTGCATTTTGTGGTTCATTTTATGGTCCAGTCAAGTTTTATACTCGACCCGAACATCAATCAAGATATTTACAGACACATTTGAGCACATTCCTGATGCTTTGCTAAAATAACGTAACTGAGATAATGCAATAATAATAGATATTAATTTGTGTCAATATCGCCCAATATTAACATAATTTAATCTACTACTTTGAGTAATGAACACTCTTGATATCCCAGTCCAGGCTGAGGTTTTGCTGTGCTGCTGCCACAGTTTGTTCCACTTGTGTGTAAGATATGCCTTTATTTGTCCACACATGGGGACATTTTGGTGCTGCAACACAAGTAGATACAGAAGAAAGGAACAGATAACACTCTTAATAGAAAAAAAAAAAAACCTCTTAACAAAACTCCTATGTACAGAACCTCTCATATTCTTAATAGAGAATAGAGAAAAAAAAATATTTTCTATTAAAATTGAAAAATAAAAATCAATTACATTGAAATAAAAATTAAAAGATGAAAATAAGCTAACATAGGATAAAATAATACTAGTCATAGTAGTAAAGTAAACACTTATTTACAGCAGTTCTATGCACATGAATATGACACTATTGTGTCTGAGTATTGCACATGCGTGTGACATTATTGCGTAAAGTATGACAGTAATTGCACAAGAATGTTACAGTATTGCACATGGTTAAGTCAGTATTGTACATGGGTATGACAGTTACACATGTTCAGAGCTAACAGTGTTTGTTATAAAGTCTGACAGCAGCAGGAAGGAAAGACCTGTGAAACGTCTCCTTCACACATCGAGGGTGGATCAGTCTCTCACTGAAGCTGCTCCCCAGAGCGGACAGAGTGTCCTGCAGGGGGCGACACTCATGGTCCAGCATAGATGTGAGTTTAGCCAGGACCCTTCTGTCCCCCACCTCCTGCACCGAGTCCAGAGCACAGCCCAGGACGGAGCTGGACTTCTTAATGACTCTGTCCAGCCTCAGCCTCTTCCTCTCCCTCTCTGTGATGCTGCTGCTCCAGCAGGCCACACCTACAGGAGCCGATGCCACTACAGAGTCGTAGAAGGTCTTCAGGAGTGGCCCTGTCACTCCAAAAGACCTGAGTCTCCTCAGGAGGTAGAGCCGACTCTGGCTCTTCCAGTACAGTGCGTCTGTGTTATGAGTCCAGTCCAGTTTGTGGTTCAGATGAACACCCAGGTACTTGTATGAGTCCACTCTCTCAATGTCCCGTCCCTGGATGTTCACTGGTGAGGGGGCAGTGGGGTGGCGTCTGCGGAAATCCACCACCATCTCCTTGGTCTTCCCCGCGTTGATGAGGAGGTGGTTCCGCTGACACCAGTCCACAAAGTCCTGCTCCAGTCCTCTGTACTCCGCATCATCGTCGTCCGTGATGAGTCCGATGATGGCAGAGTCGTCAGAGAACTTCTGCAGGACACAGCTGTCCGTGTCGTGTCTGAGGTCTGCAGTGTAAAGGGTGAAGAGAAAGGGCGCGAGGACAGTGCCCTGGGGCGCCCCCACACTGCAGGTCCGAGTGTCAGACACACAGTCCCGGGCTCTCACAAACTGGGGTCGGTCTGTGAGGTAGTCCAGGATCCACTCTGCCAGGTCGTACTCCACACCAGCCGTCTCCAGCTTGTCCCTCAGGAGCAGCGGCTGGATGGTGTTGAAGGGGCTGGAGAGATCAAAGAACAGAATCCTCACAGAGCTGCCAGGCTTCTCCAGGTGAGAGAGAGAGCGGTGCAGCAGGGAGATGACGGCGTCCTCCACTCCGGTATGCGAACTGCAGCGGGTCCATGGCTGAGCTCACGGTGGTCCAGGACCCGCCGCTCCAGTGTCTTCATCAGATGGGACGTGTGAGTGTGTGTGCGTGTTTGTGCGTCTGCTTGTACAACATTATCACAGCAGTGGATTACTACAACAGTTTTCTCACCAACAGAGCTCCTGGGACCAGGCATTTGTGCTCTCATTAGTCTGCAGCTGCTCACAAAGCTCCGGGACAGAACTAACAAGACTGTAGCTCCACCTGCTGGACTCTGTGCGCCAGTGACAGACATGCTAAGGGAGTGTGGGACTTTACAACAGTGGGTTAAGAATGTTTTATTTTCTTCCATAAGCGTTGTTTATTTAGAAATTATTAATCCGTTTACCATTATGTCACCTTAACTATTAGAATTTCCTGTTTCTATGATTTTTTTATGCCAAAATTCAAAGAGAAACATTGTTAAAAGATGTAAAATAAACATGTTTATATTCAATCAGAAACAGAAAAGGGTTTATTGCCATTTGTCGATAAACAATGCGCTCTTTCATTTAAAAGGACACATTATGCAGCATTAGTATTGGTACCGGCCTTTAAACATTCTCTTGAGCTCCTTTGCTTTGGCATTTCAAGTTTTAAAACATAAAAATAATGCATCTACTGAAAGCATACAGTGCTCTATATCTGCCATGCGTTCCCTCGTCAGGATTTGTGTTCGCACGCAATTCACTGGCAGCAGAGGGAATTATCATGGGGAAATAAATGAAGGCCAGTGAGTTTGGCGATGATTTTGGGAGTTTAAAAACGGCGCAGAATATCTTCGGCTCTCTCTGATGTCACAAAATGTAGTGTTTTGTGAGGATCAGAGGAAGAGGACTTACTAAACAGGATTCATGAAACAAGATGAATGCAGATGAATACAACTCCAGTTAGAACTTGTTTGGACCCCAGAGTCCTAAGTTTCTTCTTAAAACACATTTTCATTCTTTTAACACCGTATGAGCTGTGGGGTTCACGGTGTCTTTAATTCATTTGATTTTAGTTTTTATAATTTTTTGTCCCGTTTTTATTTAGTTGATTTTATTCATTTATTTTTTCATTAGGCCTAGTTCCATTAAGGCAAGGCAAGGCAAGTTTATTTGTAGAGCACATTTCATACACAAGGCAATTCAAAGTGCTTCACACAGCAGGAAAAATGCATTCAAATCACAAAGAAATTACAGAAACAGAAATACAATAAAATTAACTAAATTAAAAATTATCAATCCAACTGATTTTCTAAACTAATAAAATCACAAACAAAAGAGAAGAGCGCAAAGAAAAAATCCTTTCAGTCATATGCGCAGCTAAACAAAACTGTTTTTAGCTTAGATTTGAACATTGTCAGAGTTGAAGCCTGTCTCACATCTTCAGGAAGACTGTTCCAGATTTTAGCTGCATAAAACTGAAATGCAGATTCCCCATGTTTTGTCCTGACTCTGGCACCAGCAGGAGGCCGGTCCCTGAGGTCCTCAGAGTCCGAGATGGTTCATATGGCACTAACATATCCAAGATGTACTTTGGTGCTAGGCCATGGAGAGACTTGTACACAAGCAGAGCTGCTTTAAAGTCTATTCTCTGAGCCACAGGGAGCCAGTGCAGAGACCTGAGAACAGGACTAATGTGATCATACTTCCTGGTTCTAGTCAGGACCCGAGCAGCAGCGTTCTGGATGTACTGCAGCTGTTTTACAACTCGTTTGGAGAGGCCAGTGAGCAGCCGTTACAGTAGTCTAATCTACTGGAGACAAACGCGTGGATAAGTCTCTCTAAATCTGGTTTTGACACTATATTTTTGATTTTGGCAATGTTTTTTAGATGGTAAAAAGCTGCTGATGTTATTGATTTGACGTGGCTATTAAAGTTCAAGTCTGAGTCCATTATTACCCCCAGATTTCTAATTTGGTTTGTAGGTTTTAGAGCGAGACTCTGGAGGTGACCGCTAACACTTTCTCTTTGTTTCTGTGGGACAAAAACGATTATTTCAGTCTTGTCTGAGTTCAGCTGGAGAAAGTTGTTTTGCATCCACAAACTGATCTGTTGGATGCAGTGACAGAGTGAATCTACTGGTCCATAGTCACCTGCCGATAGTGAAACATAGATCTGAGTGTCGTCTGCATAATTGTGATAGGACACATTTTCACTGCGTATCAACTGACCTAACGGCAGCATGTAGAGGTTGAACAGAAGGGGACCCAGGACTGACCCTTGGGGCACTCCACAGGTCAGGGTCATGTGGTCTGAGACACAGCTACCAATTTCAACAAAGTACTTCCTGTCTTCCAGATAGGACCTTAACCAGTTTAGGGCAGTGCCAGTGATGCCCACCCAGTCCTCTAGTCTCTGTAAGAGGATCCCATGATCGACAGTGTCAAAAGCAGCACTCAGATCTAACAGAATTAAGACTGAGGCTTTGCCCGTGTCAGTGTTCAGGCGGATGTCATTTGTCACCTTGACAAGAGCAGTCTCAGTGCTGTGATGAGGTCTAAAACCTGACTGAAAAACATCAAATGAGTTGTTTATTAAGAGGAAATCTGTGAGCTGTTGGTAAACAACCTTTTCAAGGACTTTGCCCAAAAATGGCAGATTAGAGATGGGCCGGTAATGACTCAGTACTGCGGCATCAAGACTGCTCTTCTTTAGGAGAGGCTTTATGACCGCAGTTTTCAAAGACATTGGGAATGTTCCAGATTGAAGCGACATGTTAACTATGTGAGTGAATGGTGCTAACAAACTGTTCAGCACAGACTTTAGAAATTTGGTGGGTAACACATCAAGGCAGCATGTAGATGAACTCAGACTGGTGATGATCTCATGGACAGTTTTGTCAGTTACTGGTGCAAAGTGAGTTAGCTCTAAGTGTCTTGGTGGTTTTAGGGTAATTTTTTGCATTGTGGGATTTATAGCATTTTTAATGCCCTGAACTTTGTCATTAAAGAATAATGCAAACTCATTACACTTGGATGTGGAAATGAGTTCTAACGGCAGCTGAGCTGGAGGGTTTGTTAATCTGTTTACTGTGGCAAACAGGACACGCGAGTTGTTACTGCAGCTTCCAATTATTTCAGAAAAATATCTTTCCCTAGCTCTACATAAGATTAGGTTGTACATGTTCAGCTTTTCTTTGTAAATCTCTTTTTGAACCTGGAGCTTTGACTTGCGCCATTTCCGTTCGGCCCTGCGGCACTCCCTTTTCTGTGCCCTGACCGAATCATCATTTCTCCACGGCGCCTTCTGCTTATTTTTAACCATTTTAGCCTTTATAGGGGCGATGGTGTCCAGAACATTCAAAACACTAGATGTAACAGAGTTCAACAAATCATTTACATTAGAACATGAGACATTTTCAAAGTTTATCATTTCCATAAACAGTGCACCTGTGCCATCACTTATGTGTCTCCTCTGAACAACTGCAGGACCAACCGGAGGTTGGGGAGAAACAGACAGGTCAAAGAAGACACAGAAATGATCAGACAGAGCAACATCGATCACATTAACATTTGAAATATTTACCCCCTTTGTAATTATGAGATCTAGAGTGTGTCCTTTGCTGTGGGTGGGGCCTCTCACATGCTGAGTAAGACTGAAGGTTTCAAGGACAGCATCAAGCTCTTTAGCGTTTCTGTCACAAACATTATCAACATGCACGTTGAAATCACCTGTAATGACCAAACCATCAAAGTCTGTGCATATGACTGAAAGCATCTCAGTAAAATCATCAATAAAACTTTGGCAGTGCTGGGGAGGCTTGTATAAAACAATGAAGAGAATGGATGGAGACCGTTTTAGCTCCATTTTAAAGGATACATACTCAAATGATGAAAACACCCCAAAAGACAACCTGCGGGTAATTATTTCATCTCTAAAGACAGCACAGACTCCACCCCCTTTTTTGTTTTCTCGTGTTTCAGATTCAAACTTAAAGTTGGGTGGAGCAGATTCTATCAGAACTACATTTCCTGTGTTTTTGTCAAGCCATGTTTCAGTTAAAAACATAAAATCAAGATTATAAGAAGAAATAAAATTATTAATTAAGAGAGATTTGTTACATAAGGATCTGACATTTAGCACAGCAAGTTTCAGACTAGTTTCAGTGGGACTGGGCTTTATCTTTTCACAGGGAATATGAATCACATTTCTCAGATTGGGCCTGACTCGCATTTTGTTTTTCCATCTGTGTGATGATGTGACTACAGAAATAGCACTAGGGGGGGCTCTTTTTACATAGGGCCCCGGGTTGGTTTGATTTTTAATGTGACAATAAGTCCCGGCAACGCTGAGACCCAGTGCATCCTAGCTATGGGAGATACCAGGTAAAAGGCGAGGTTGGATGGGTGGTGGGGCTTTTGTAGCCAAGGAGAGTTTGGGACCAGGTGAGAGGCGAGGGGGGATGGGTGGTGGGGCTTTTGTTGGTGTAGTCGGTATAGCCCTTGCTATATTGGGCGTGAGTGGAGCCATCTTAATGCCTGATTTGATCAGACTTTCAAAATGGCTGGGAAGGCCCATGGGTGAGAGTGGAGATGAGAAGGAGAATGATGAATCTTTAGTGGGAGTAGATGTTGCAGGGGGAACCCAGGGCTGGTGTGAAGGCAGGGGCGATGACAGGGATGTTGTTGGGCTTGTCACAGATGGGTCCAAGGCCTTTGAAGATTGTTCCTTTGCTGGAGGCGGTGGAGGTGAATGTGGAGCAGCTGGAGCTGAATCCTTTGCTGGTGGTGGTGGAGCAGCTGCTGATGAATCCTTTGGTGGAGGCTGAGGTTGTGGTGCTTTTGATGTTGAAACATTGGCTCGGTCTCTGGCTGAGGGAGCAGGAATTCTTCTCTCATTCCTCTCTTCTCTAACTATCTGCTCAGGACCCTGTCCAGGCCCAGTCCAATGCCTCAGAGCGTGGAGCAGGTTCTCTGTCAGCACCCTCACTCCACCTCTGCATAGGTGGGGGCCATTTCTCTTAAACAGGTCCTCTCGTTTCCAGAATAGATAGAAGTTCTCAATGTAGTGTAGTCCTCTCGGGGAGCACTCTTTGGACAGCCATGTGTTCAGCTGAAGAAGCCGGCTAAACTTGTTTATCCTCCTGTCGATGTTTGGAAGAGGTCCACTAATGAAAGTTTTGATTTCCATTTTATCAAGCACGTCGAATAACTTCAAGAAGTCTTTTTTCAAAACTTCAGTCTGTTCCCGCCGCATGTCCACTGCACCCACGTGCACAATCAGCTGTTTAGCTCCTCCATGCTTAGCCATAATATTTGGAAGGAGTGACGTTATCTCAGAAACAGTGGCGCTTGGAAAAGAATGTGTGTTTATCTTTTCATGCGTCATGTGACTTATCGCGCCGTCCCCAACTAAAACAATCTGCGTGACCTTGGCAGATCCTCCTCGCTGTATTTTGGCCACGTCATCTTTCCTTTTTTCATTTAATTCCATCTCTGAAAGTGGTAAAAATCTGTTGGTGAGCTGTATTTTAGGTGACTTCACGTTATCTTTGTATCGTTTAGGCTTTGCTCCAAGTTTGTTCCAAGAAACAGCCTGGTCTTTCTGGTTTTTAGACAGTTTTGGAAACGACACAGAGTCACTGCGGTTTAGGTTGAAAGTAGCAGTTTTTCTTGTAAAAAGTGTGCTCTTCTTACCGTCGGTTGACACAGGAATGGTATCGTGAAGAACTTTTTCAGATTCCAAAACAAATATCCGTGTTTTCAGCTCATTAATTTCTTGTTGATATTTCCGACAGCGTTCACAGTCTTTCTCACTTCTTCTCCCGGACATGTCGCTGGCGTCAGATATGTCGTTAAAACTGGAAAAATGTTCTTAAAATCCTTGGTTTACTTGAAAAAGTCTAAAGCAAAAATGTTTGGAAGACAAAAACTGATTAAAAAGAAAAATAAATAAGGAAAGCAGCGATAGCAAGCGGAGCGAGCAAAAAAGCGTGTGCACTCTTCGGAAGCATTAGTGTGAAATGTATTTCTGCCAACTTTTAGAGTTACATGTTTGTTTTATATTACTATTATGTGCAGCTCTATGGGAACTATACAAATTCTATACAAATAAAACTTGGATTATGAAGGCTCAAAAAGCTCAATTTTGCATAAGATTTGTGAACTCCTTAAATCTGAAATCATCCAAGTCTCCCCGAACCCCTGGTTGGACAACACTGCCTTACAATATACAGTTTATGTTGAGTTTTATGCACATTAGTCAGTCTATATTCACCTACACCACCACATGGAGAACAAATGGAAGCGTTGTACTTTTGAAACACATGGAGTCGAATGTGCTGTCGTCTCTGTCAATCAGGTTCTTATATCCATTAGTATTTTTAAAAAAGTACCGTATTTTCCGGACTATAAGTCGCACCTTTTTTCATAGTTTTGGCCGGGGTGCGACTTATACATATATTTACACTTATATACTTATAGTCCGGAGCAAATTATATGTGATATTATTTGTTATTTTCACACTTGCAATTTCATACTTCAGTGCAACTTATATATGTTTTTTTCTTCTCTACTATGCATTTTTTGGCTGGTGCGACTTATAGTCCGGAAAATATGGTAAGCCATAATACCAAGGTCCATGATCCCTAAACTAACCACCTGAGATAATGTGCAGATTAAAGCCTGTAGATGTCAGGTAAATAAGTCAGAATGAGGCTGAATGTTGTTCTAACACAGGCGGAAATGACTGACATCATTTGTTGCCGGGTGCGTGTGACATGTGGTGCAGAGCTCGTACCCGATGCCCAGGGCGAGGATGTGAGAGAGCAGCAGAGACGGGATGAACACTTTGAGGAACTCGGCGGAGAAGATGCCCCCTTTCTTCATGGCTCCGGTTTTCCTCATGCTCAAGGTGACCGAGCGCCGCGGGTGACGGAAGTGGAACTCCCTGCACGGCACACGTTTGGGCTCATTAACGCAACGTAAGTGTGTGACGTTTGTGTGTTTCCTGGTGGTCAGAAAAGCTGTGTGTCATGTGTTTGAGTACCTTCACCATTAAATATATTGTTTTAAGAAGTCAATTAATCACTGATAATGCATTACAGCTATTTGAGCTCAAATTACCTTTATACAATACTATGTAAAATGTTTTCTATTGTTGCTCCGTCCATGCCACTAAGCTAGCTTGTTTGCTAATGGCTGGAGGAGATAAAGGACACTTCAACTCCCCCCGCAACAATAAATGTACTGACTCAGACATACTTTAAGGAGAGTTATTCAGTTCAATTGTGTGTGCGTGATCCCAAAGTCTGTTGATCTGTTCACATGTTTTTAGACGTCATGTACAAACTAAATATCAATCATTTACATGTGTGACTAGACTTTCCTATAGCATAGGATATTGGGCTGTCATCTGCATGAGCCTCTACTGAACAATGGCTGATGATTTACCAAAAATCCACATTCTTCTGTAATAAGTAATCCTTCATAAACCTTTGACCTCTTTACAGCCAGTGCTTCATTAGCCCGGGCCGTAGCCATAGAAACCCTGTGCACTGTGTGGTCGTGGTAACGGCGCGGTACTGACTTGGGGGGAATGTTTTCGGGTCGGCTGGACCAGTCGGCGACCCAGTCTGCGTCCTTCATCAGGATGTCTATGTCCCGCTCCTTCTCCAGGCTGTCAGCTTCTGACTGCAACAAACCAAACACAGGGCTCAGTCAGTACATAACACACACGTATGTAAAGTTTAGAACAGGGGTGGGCCGGGCCTTTCAATCCGGCCCGCCAAGCTTGTCCAAGTAATATTAAAAAAACATTTTTTTATTTTCTTTTTTGTCACAGTCAGTACATAAAACACATGTATGTAAAGTTTAGAAGCATGTCACAGTCAGTACATAAAACACATGTATGTAAAGTTTAGAAGCATGTCAGTCAGTACATAAAACACATGTATGTAAAGTTTAGAAGCATGTCACAGTCAGTACATAAAACACATGTATGTAAAGTTTAGAAGCATGTCAGTCAGTACATAAAACACATGTATGTAAAGTTTAGAAGCATGTCACAGTCAGTACATAAAACACATGTATGTAAAGTTTAGAAGCATGTCAGTCAGTACATAAAACACATGTATGTAAAGTTTAGAAGCATGTCACAGTCAGTACATAAAACACATGTATGTAAAGTTTAGAAGCATGTCAGTCAGTACATAAAACACATGTATGTAAAGTTTAGAAGCATGTCACAGTCAGTACATAAAACACATGTATATAAAGTTTAGAAGCATGTCAGTCAGTACATAAAACACATGTATGTAAAGTTTAGAAGCATGTCACAGTCAGTACATAAAACACATGTATGTAAAGTTTAGAAGCATGTCAGTCAGTACATAAAACACATGTATGTAAAGTTTAGAAGCATGTCACAGTCAGTACATAAAACACATGTATGTAAAGTTTAGAAGCATGTCAGTCAGTACATAAAACACATGTATGTAAAGTTTAGAAGCATGTCACAGTCAGTACATAAAACACATGTATGTAAAGTTTAGAAGCATGTCAGTCAGTACATAAAACACATGTATGTAAAGTTTAGAAGCATGTCACAGTCAGTACATAAAACACGTATGTAAAGTTTAGAAGCATGTCAGTCAGTACATAAAACACATGTATGTAAAGTTTAGAAGCATGTCACAGTCAGTACATAAAACACATGTATGTAAAGTTTAGAAGCATGTCAGTCAGTACATAAAACACATGTATGTAAAGTTTAGAAGCATGTCACAGTCAGTACATAAAACACGTATGTAAAGTTTAGAAGCATGTCAGTCAGTACATAAAACACATGTATGTAAAGTTTAGAAGCATGTCACAGTCAGTACATAAAACACATGTATGTAAAGTTTAGAAGCATGTCAGTCAGTACATAAAACACATGTATGTAAAGTTTAGAAGCATGTCACAGTCAGTACATAAAACACATGTATGTAAAGTTTAGAAGCATGTCACAGTCAGTACATAAAACACGTATGTAAAGTTTAGAAGCATGTCAGTCAGTACATAAAACACATGTATGTAAAGTTTAGAAGCATGTCACAGTCAGTACATAAAACACATGTATGTAAAGTTTAGAGGAAGGTCTTAGTCAGTACATAAAAACAAAAGTCTAAAAGGAATAATTATGAGTTTAAAATTAATCAAGATAATAAGATTCTGACATTTAAACCCATGTCATATTTGCTCCACATGTTCAGGCTTCAGGCTTCTAGATAGAGCATATTTACGGATTAGGAGTATAATTGATGAAAATCTAAAATAGTTTATTCTTTTTTGACACTTTGATTTAATAATGTGTTTGTCTTTAATATAAAAAGGTCTGCAAGTATTTTAGAGCCTGTAAAGTCCATATAATGATAATAACGTTTGTTTAGATTCATTGCTCCAGCCCTACTTCTTAGATCAGTTTACTCCCTTTGTCTCAGTCCTTTAGATGGTAATGTCCAGCAGAAATAACACATTCATTTTCACTTTCTTCACACAATTACAGCAGCACTTCACCTTCACTCTATACTCGGTCGCCACAGTGATCACGCCGCATCAGGCCGTAAGCCTTTTGCTGCAGACGCATTTTGGAGTCGTCACCATGACAACGGCCGCACTTACTTGGCTGTCTCTCCTGGTGTCAACGTCGAAGATGATCTGCCCCTCGTCCTGCGGGCTGTGGGGCCGCGGGGGGCTGACGACACAAACAAACAAACAAACAAACAAAGGCACCGTTAGT
Organism: Eucyclogobius newberryi; assembly: GCF_026437365.1. Lineage (NCBI taxonomy): Eukaryota > Metazoa > Chordata > Actinopteri > Gobiiformes > Gobiidae > Eucyclogobius > Eucyclogobius newberryi. The sequence continues at coordinate 11,702,127 of NW_027315834.1, read as the reverse complement.
CGACGAACACACTTGTCTACAGTTCTGTCAATAAGGACGGACACAAAGAATCAACCATGTTCATTCAGGGGCTCGAAAGAAGCACATGTTACACTACTAATATTATTACCCAGTGGTGATTAGGGATGTCACAATATAAAAGGTTAGTGTTGTGCAAAAAACAGCACAATTTAACGATTGTTGACACCCTGACCAAAGTCTAAAATACCCTTCCTCACTAGCTTTATGAAAAAAAACTTTCTGAAGGAAAAAACTAACAATGTTGTCATGTGCTTTACATGTAGTTTTACTTTTTTGGAGCATAGATTGAACTGAAATCCCTCATGGTTGCTGCCTACAACTATCACTATTAAAATGGTTTACTTATTTACGATCATATTGTGACCTGAATAGTTGTTAAAATAATAACTATTTTTTATCTAAATATAAAAAGTATATTAAAAAGAAACAATGAAACAAAACAAGACCAGAGAGGGAACAGTAGAAAAAAAAATCTAAATAAATGAAGGTGCATACTGATAATCAGTTGGACTGATTTAAAAAAAAAAAAAGAGTTGGACTTTGTGGCTAGGTGTTTATTTTTTTATTTAGTTCATTTTATTGTATTTCTATAATTTCTTTGTGATTTTAATGCATTTTTCTTGCTGTGTGAAGCACTTTGAATTGCCTTGCGTATGAAATGTGCTCTACAAATAAACTTACCTTACTGTATAAAGCAAAAAAACTATTTTAAACTGGCAAATTTTGTCCACACTTATGACATAATGGACACACGCGAATGTCCATTATAATGTCTGTCTAGTTCTGGATTGTCAGTGCAAATTGTATCATCATTTTTTTGGGGGGCAATGTGTGTGTTAAATGGCTCAGATTAAAAGTCTGCAGTGTTACTTTTAGTCAAGACAAAAATCTAATGAAATTGAGGAATGGGATTGATCAAAAGGAGGAATGAAGCCATGATACTTTTCTTTTTTGTCATATTGCTCAGCCCTGCAGGATGGACCTTTCCTGAAGAGCTTTGGATTGGTCTGGAGCTACATCCAATATAAGACAGTAGTTATTTTGTGTTGAAAATGGCATGTCATTTTTCTCTTTGACATGACGTGACCTGCAGCAACTTCTGAGCGATCGAGAGCAGCGGACCGATAAAAATCATTCAGGAATCATCACATTTATCGACAGCAAGTCAATCATCTACCTAAAAAGAATCAGACCCTGCAAGCCCAACTGAGTGTTTGTTTTGTGCTGCGCTTGAACTGAAGCCTTATTTAACGTTGCATATTTGTCATACTTTAGGGTTTAGTTTCACTAAAAAGTCACCATGGCAAAACATGATATCAAGCTTAAAGTTTGTTAACTTCCTCACTAATCTCCACTAATCTTGAAAGCAGTTTGGTTTCTTATGTAATATTTGTTCATAATCACGTGTGTAATATGACTTATCGAGTGTGTTTTCAAATGGACGTAAACAGCCTCAGGTGACTCATGACCAGCTGACTAAGCCCCGCCCCCACTGTGACCCAAAGGTTAAGAAACAAACTCATGATGTGGAGCGAGAGTATCAATGTATTCAGAGAAAGCAAACGTACTATTTTCTGAGCAGTGCCATTCAAATGTGAGAACTCTGACACAATAATGTCATGAAGTTTCATTTTTCAGAAGTAGCTCCAAACCCAGAGGTATAAAATGTTCAAGGAGACAGCTTTTGGCAAAAGTTACTGAAACTGAAAAAAAGTACTTGAAATTGTGAACATATTTGGTACAAACAGAGTTGAGTTTGTACATTTTGCACAAGCTTAACATTTCCAGCAGACTAAGTTCCCCGCTTTTGTCCCGCCTCCTGACTTTAACTGGAGATAAACTAACCCAGTGGTGCTCATTTTTTTTTCTAACATGGACAAAATGAACGCACTCAGTGGACAAAAGAGAATGAGCAAAGAGAATGACCAAGTGTAATCCACTCAGACTTGGCTCTATTCTATTGCACAAAACTACTGTTGAGAAAAAGGCAAATTTGTGACATAATTCCGACGTGTGAAATGAGATTTGTGAGCTCCTGACTTGTTCCTCGTTCATGTGTGCGCTCTGATCCCGGTCACTGAGCTCAACATGTGAACACTTGGTATGTTAATGACACCAACACAAAACCGCAGCCCGCTCGGAGATGAGCGCGAGCAGCCGCAGAGCCCGCTGTCTCCGGGTCAGAGCTAAAACACCATTTGTTTAGCGTGACCCTAAACCGTGACACGTAGACTTAGTGAAGAGATTAAAGTGAATTGCAATGTTGTTATATGGCCTGAAATAACCCGTCTCGCTGCCAATGCACAATGTCAACTCGGGTCGGTTTAGATGGATTGAAATAGAACGATAGTCTGCATGTTTAACGAAAAAAAGGACTTTGAATGTGTTGAGTCAATCGTAATCTTAATTTGCTTCATCGATTTTCCCTTCTGCTGCATTTTCCTGGCAAAGATGAGAACAAACATAAGATTCCTCGCATTGGATTTCACTAGAGCAGGGCAATATATACAAGTTTACATAATATTGTGCATGTTGTTTTGAAGATATGCTAAATTAGAATATGGAGTATATCGTTTAAAGTAAAATTCAAGGTAATGTGATATTTCTGCACTTTTGTGATTAATTTGACAGATATTTCACGTTAGTTTGATAATTAAACATCCACTAACACGTTTAAAGACACATTTTAGCACATATCTGCTGGATTGACGCAATATCAAAACCAAAAAGATACATACACAATCATTTCTGTCAAAGTCTCCAGTGTATACATGACATTTCAATAATCTCACAACTCAACAAATCAGATTATGATGAGATTTCTGGTGTGCGTGTAAGCATAGTTAACATAGCAAATGTCTATTAAGCTGATGATCGTTATTTTATAGTCGTTTATGAGAAGGAACCAGTAGCTTTGAGCCCATTTACAGGAGCAAAACGTGCTGAACTACCGGTACTGCAGCAGATTCACAAAGACCAGCGAGATGACCTTTTGGGAAGAAGCCCGTTTACACATCCTTTAAAGATGAACAGTTTAAGGTCATGAAAGTTCAGAGACACTGGATTTACAGGCCATAAAACTCACTCAGATGACCGTTCTAACCAGTTTAGAGAGCAGAATTAACACAGACTAACCATTACACACCCAGAAACACGGCTATAGATAAGATATGATAAGATATTCCTTTATTGTCCACACATGGGGAAATTTCATTGTTGCAACGCAGGTAGATACAGAGGAAAGGGACAGATAACTTATAGGAAGTTAAAAAAAAACACTCTTAATAGAAGAACTCTTATAAACAAAACACTCATAAACACAAACCTCCCATAGACAGAACCTCTCATTTCTTAATAAGGAATGGAGGGGGGGAAATAGACAAGAGCTCATTCACATGACATCACACGAGCGCCCCCAGGCTTGTTTCGCCATATTGTCCGTCTGCTGATCGTGTTTACCACTACAAGCCCATTCAATACTGCCGTCTGTCTGCTTCGATTTACAACGAAACACGGTTCGGAGAGGCCCAAAACCTCATAAATGATATCACACGCTTTACTATAATCTAAATGGTGAAGGTATGTGTGGCAGTCGGGTGCAGCAACCGGGAAGATAAACGGAGAGAAGTTCTATCAGATAAAACAGAAACCCAGAAAGAAGAGCGCGATGGACAGCTGCGATAAAACGATCAGACTATGTAGTCATTTTATATTTGTTGAGTTACTATTTGTAGTGAATTGAAAGAGTCCATCACTCGCGCGGCGGCGGGAGCGGCGCGCTGTAGAAGGAGCTGACAGCTGTTCAGCCCCGTGCAGGTGCGCGAACTCCGGGCATGCAGGCTCACGCACTGCTGCCTGCGCTGGAGCTCCGGATATATCAAGTCTAAAGTGTACTGAGCACGCTGTAGAATTAACAGCAGTTTTATGTAGGCGTGTAGACCCTTTGTTCAAAATTGGGACTTGTGAACCATTAGATCAGTGGGCTTGAATCGTAAATGTCCGGGGTACGAGATATCCGAAAGAGTCGGTGATTTAGGCATCAGATATGGAGTTGATTGATCGCAGCTTTTCTAAATATTGACCTTTTGTGTAGCTCATCCAAGGGGTTTGTGGGATCTGAAAGCACTGGGGCCTCCACAATTTACATTTGAGATCACTTTTCACACTATCAGTGCAAAGGAACGCAACAAGGGACGGACAAAGGGGCGGCAACGTATGCGATCACATAGTTTGTGACGTCGGTGAATGGGCTCTATAGTACTGTAAAGTGAGACGAGGGGACGTTCTTGCCTTCTCATTCTTGTGATCCTGTTCTAAAGAAGTCCAGAGACTGTAAATCAGCCGGCGACATGACATGAGAATCCTCTCCAAAGAGAACCAGTGGAAACATGGCTTAATTTGTCTCTGTTTACGCCAACACTAATAATAAATCATATGCGGTGCCCAAACAGAAGTACGTTCAGCTCTCTCGTTACTTTTGAGTGACGGTCTGGACTGGACTTTGGGTGCCCGTCCCCAGTTGTACCTGTCGCAGGAGGAGTTGCTGCGGCTGGACTCGTGCTGAGCGTCCAGTAGGATCTTCTCCATGTCGCCGTTGTGGATGGACGAGGACGAGGGGACGTGTTCCAGGCCCCCTGCCATGGCTTCCTCCTCCTCCTCCTCCTCCACCTGGGGCAGCAGGGGCAGCAGGGGCGAGGAGGGCGGGTCAGAGGGGGCGGCCGACGTGCCTCTGTGCATCTCCAACTCCACCCAAGAGCCTGCGAAAACACAACAGATTCATACTTCTGTCATTTCTTCTACATCACACGATAAATATGATACGACTTCTGCCTTCAGATTAACCATTTACATCATATTTTATCTATTGTCTGATATAGAAGAAAAACTATTCGAAAAGAGACAAGATGAGTATTCTTAACTTACAACAGATTCATGTTTTTATTGATATGAATGTAGAAATTATGTATTTGATCATTTTATTTACTTACAATTAGAGGTGGCCTATATATTGAATGATTACAAAAAAAAAAAATCATGTAATATAGAAAAATCCATTTAGCCTCAGAACAAATACATCGTAAAAGATTTATAATATTTCAGGTGACAATGAGCAAATTGTGCATCGTCTGCATCTCTCCTCGAAGCAGGAAGTATGCCGTTAAAATGAGATGTTAGGAAGGCATAAGGAAAGGAAAAAGCTTGTGACAGCTGTAATGAGTTTAAGATTAACTAGTTCTGTGTTTCATATTTTTAAGACCATTTAAGGCCCTTCATCCACAACCATCACCACGGGGCTCTCCAGACACGACTTTGAGCATGTTTAAGATGTTCTGGATTGACGTGCTCCACTTCCTGCCAATGTTACACCAAATACTGATTTTTGGCCTTTTTGCACAGATGCTATACAAGTTTTGAAAAAAATATATAATATTTAGGCCTATAAATGAATAAGCAAACAAAATCCACACATTTTGAAGTGAAAGGGTGGATAGGATTTTTTCGTTAGGTATAGATCAATAATGTGTGTCACAATGATTACTATATCAATATATTGTTGAGCTAGTTGCATCCTGCTTCAGGTTTATTGTGGCATTAATTGGCTTCATCTTTTCTCAAGCGTGAGAAAAACTTTGTACCAACTGTGTTTCGAGGAGCCAGTAACTTTACAACTGCCATCAAGGCCACTGCCCGCAGCCAATCAGAGCAACTGGTTTGGTGTCAAAACAAGTCGCGTAATGCTCAAGAAAAAACATTCAATGCATTTTATTATCTGCACATGGATTCAAAAGTGTCAGCTGAGAATGACAACGCTACAGTAAACAGAGCTTTGTGTCACAGGTGATGAAACGCACTCGCTGAATAAAAGTAAAACAAGAATGTACCGTACATCATAAATAAATAAAAAGTATCAATTTAATGCTCCTGAATATTGACAGTAAAATATGGGATCAGCTTTTTACTGCAACTTTCATATCAGACCCATGCGTGCCACAATCACCAGCCAAGGCCTCGTATCAAGCCTTTTCCTCTCAATGCATTTAAATCAAGGCTTTAAGAATTGCAACAACACAATATGGAACACTTGATTGGCTGGAGGATATTCTTCACAGTTTAGATCAGCGGGGGAATCAAACCGGGGACCATCTTGTTATGAGGCAAGAGTTAAAAGATGCTGAGATAAACAGATCCTTGGCTCAGGGAAACGTGGATGTCAGATGTGGAGGTCAGAGATGTCGACCAATAACAAGCAAAACGTTCTGATATTTTGTAACATTTCTAGAAACTAGAGAACGTTTTTCGGGACGTGGAGGCACTGAAAACGACATCCTGTTTGAGCAGTGAGTTATGCGTGATAAGATTAAGCTACAGTAAATAAACGTGTGTATTCTTCTCAGAGGAAGCCCACGCAGAGCTCAGCTGACGGCGCAAGAACCGTTTGGACCAAGTTACAGATCATTGTTTTGTATTCACATCCGAAACTACAAAAAACTAGAAATTAATGGAGCAAAAACTTTATTTGAAAAACTGAATGGGCCAAACAACAATAAATGTCTGCGTTTGAAAAAAACCTGCTACATTTTCATGAACATCTTTGTAAGTCCCCGTAAAAATGTATTTTGGGGGAGTTTTAAGTATTCATTGCTGCTCCCCGCTGTCTCTGGGCGGAAAACCAGCCTTATAAAATTTGCTGACATTGACCCAAAGACAAATGGGCTTTTTTAAAATATTTGTGACATTTTTTTGTATGATTATACAGTCTTAATATGATAAAGAATGAAAAAGCTGTAAAAGAAAGGGTTTCGCATGCATTTTTTGGCAATGTATTTTCACAAGGGTCCTACAGGGAGAGTGCGCTATCACCAGAGCTACTTAGTTCTGCGTTAAAATGTGCACTAACTATGTAAACTTCCTATATTCTGTGATCTGTCCTTTTCCTCTGTATCTACTGCGTTGTATCAATGAAATTTCCCCATGTGTGGACAATAAAGGATTATCTTATCTTATCTTAAAACAATCATCACAAACAACAACTCTACAGTAATTCCATAAGCAAACAACAACAAATAAACAAAAAAAACATTTAAAGCAGGTACCATTAAAAGTACTAGTAGATACTCTTGAAACGCCTAAAAATCTTTGTGGATTTGCCCGAGTTTAGCTTCATGTGGAAGCTAAGAACCTGCTCAGGTTTCTAGACCATCTACCAAATATGACCCTTACAAAATAGCCTTCTTATTTCTACGGTTTTATTCTCATGCCACCTGCTGGATAACATTAAGTTTCCATTAATGGACTCACAATTTTTCAATAAAATCCAACAACAGTTTCTATGAAAGGCTGTTTATTATTTGTTGAGAAAAGGGATTTCTATTAAATTTGTAGTTAAGTAAGTTTCACAAAATATTAGGGAAGGTAATGTGGCAGCAGCAAACTTCACCAGTTTAGGAAAGAATGCCCTTCCTACCTACCCACTTAAAAAAAATGGTAGGGTTACACCAAACATACAATTCATTTTGGATCTTTTTTTTGCCTTCAAAGTTAAAAAAAAAAAAAAAAAATTACCTACCTACCTAATTTACCTTTACCCACTTGAAAAATGGTGGGTCGGGTTACAGCAAACAGACAATTTATTTGGGGCAGCCTTATAAGGTGTATTTCTGCATTAAATAATTACTGCCAAAAAGTTAATTTAATTCATCCAAAATACATTAGAATAGATTTCCATTCTATCAAACAAAAACTTCCCATGTGTACAGTGCAAGACGAACAGCAGGTGTGTCAATCATTGTGTATTTCTAGGAACTGCAAAACCTAAACACGCCTCCAGCAAAAACAGAACATCAGCGGACAAAAATAGAGTGCAAAGCCTGGCCTGGCCCTGCGTTTACAACAGGCCCGTACCGATTTCATCATTTCCAGAGGTTGTGGATGAGGGTTCGCTTGTGGTTGAGGGTTTGGTTGTGTCGGGTTAAGCGGTGTCAAGAGCCCGGTGTTCACAGTTCAGTGACTGGTTATGGAGCTCCACAGGGAGAACATAACGCCTGCTCCTCCCAGAGACGTGAGCTCCGGCAGGGACGACACCACGTGGAGGAGGGGCTCGGGATCAGGAGCGAGTTTAACAGGAGAAACTCTCACTGTAATATTAAACAACTAGGCCTGGATGATGGACGAAAATATCTGCTGCGAGATTCTTGTAAAATGGTTTATAACATTTGAAAGAAGACTGAAATAAACGACTTCACGAATACAAAAGTCATGCATTTCAGAAAGCTTTGTTCCGTTACCATTTTATTGAGTTTGAATTTATTGAGGCTAATAAATTGTCTGGTCCCAGAACTTGATTAACTTCAGCCCATAAGAAGATGAGAAGTTTATAAATGCTTTGAAACCAAAAAAAAAAAAAAAGGACAATCAACACAAGATGGTTTGTGTGTTTGACGTTCAATAAAACAGTTGGCTAATGTTAGCTTGTGAATTTGTTGGCACAAAAGGAGGTTTGTTTAACAGCACAAATCAGATCGCCTGATGTAGATTGAAAGAATGCTCAGATTAAACTCTAACATGAGGAACAGAGCAGTCAATAGGGCTGTAGATGTTAAATAATTCTATTGCTATGATTTTTAGTCTATATTATTATACTTTTATATCGCAGGGGAGTGTTTAGTCTCTAGATACTTTAGGGGAAATCGGGATGAGCCTTATATGGACCTCATAATATCAGAGCTCAGTGGCTGCTCTGAATCTAAATCAAATAAAAATAAAAAGCATTGGCCATTAAAAAAAATTGCAATCCATCTCTACTTTTAATTCCAAGTTACCAAGCTACTACAAATTGTCAGCACCAATAAGAACTACTGGTTTGGCAGAATCTCACCTGAAGCATTCAAGGACCTTAAGGGCGTCAGGTGCTCGGGCTTTTTAAAAACATATTGACCAACTTCCAACAGCCTCGTCACAGCTTCAGCTCCTGTGACAGGGAGGAAGCGCTGACCTCGCACAGAGTAAACAGAGTTAAAAGGGGTTTAAGAGGTCAAGCCCAGGACACTTGAACCATCAACACAAGCAACAAACAACTGAGCTGGAGTTCACATGCCAACATCAACACCGTCAAACACAACTGAAAGTCACACTGAGCAGAACAAGTTCAAGTCTTCGATCTTGTCTTAAGGTTAATGTGAACTTCACTGTCTCTCTAGGTATGTGTCCTCTGCATCTGACCCATCCCTCATTGCTGCTGCTGGGGCATCTCCTCAGTAGCAGCAGATCGGGCCGTTCAGAAACCCATCCTGATGCCACACTGTTCTCAGGATGGGCTGGTCGTCACGGCAATGCAGAGTTCAGCTGTCGGGGGGGTTTTAGGGGAGACGGACAGGACGTGCCCTCACTGATCCTCCGCTGCTTTACCCCCGACAGAGGGTCTGAGGGAGGGCGAGAGGGGCAGCAGGCTGGTGCGGGATGGCCGAGATCAAGAGACTTATGTAAGAATGTTTATGGCTCCAGGAAAAGAACCGAAATGACAGACGACACAAGCTACGACGAGCCGCTGGATCTGATAAAGGCAAAGCAACTATTGTGGCCACAGCAGCTTCTCAGACACCAATGTCACACTGTAAAACCAACCAGGGGCATGTTTGTGGCCACAGTGCCGCGCATAACTTCACTGGATTGGATGATAGGGGCAAGAATAGTGGCCGATATTGACAAAGATGAATAACTCAATATATTTTTTATTCCCTCGATGACAATACTTGGATCATAATGTTCCCTCAGAAATGTGCTACAAACGTGCACCTGTGAAAATCTTGGTTGCGGTCCAAACACTGAACAAAAAATGAATAAACTTTCAAACTAATGACTTAAGTGTTTAATAGGGCTGGCAACTAATCTTTAGCTAATCAATTAGTCCAGTGATTATTCGTTCAATTTTTACTATATTTGACCCAGATGAAGCTGAAGTGAAGCCATATGAGGATCCTGGTGGCACCTGATTGCATGAAGAGCACGATCTTTGTGTCTGATCCTCAAATATAACAGTTGGAAATTAGCCTTGTTAAAACTGTCTGTATGCTAAAGTTTATTAGCATACCCACACAATAATATGTAAACTAGCATTAGCTTTGGCTGCTAACGACCTGAAACAAAACAGCTCAGCCTCAGTCTGGAGTGATTTCTCTAAGTCCACTGGTCCCTCCTGACCACAATAATACATTTCTGGACAAACGGGGCCTTTGGGGATGAAGAAGAAGAAAACTCCTTTGTTTTGAGACTTTTTGTTGAAACAGCCCAGAGTGAACATGCAGCTTTTGTCTTCAAGATGGCAGTAGCAACGAGTGTGTGACATCACTTCAGACCCATGAAGAAAGGAAAGGTTTTAAAATGTACTTCAAATTGTGGACGTAGCTAAAGAACTTAATATATCACAAAATACTGGTTACGGGCCGAAGCAGCAGCGTCGGATATCAGCTCAAAAAAGAATCCTTATCACGCTATTATTCCCAGAGCACACAATCCCACTTTTCTTCCAGCGTTGACAGTGGCTCTTGGGTTTATTTTGGGCCACAGGTTTACTTCCCATTGCTGACTCACGGGCGAAGGGCCACGATTGTTCAGAGAGCCGAGCGGAATCCTGATAAAAGTGAGCCAAAGTTGAGCGTCTGTGTTGTTGACTGAAAGGCCCAGGACTAAACCAACAGAAAGGACCTAACAACACACGTCAGCAGGACAGTGGTAGAGGCCGATAATGACCAAAGTATAACCACTACTGCACCGCTGATCGCCACAAATCCAACGAGGTAGAAATTGGAGGCATCAAATGTCTTTTGTACCTTTAACAGTAAAAAGTATCCAAGTGGTTTCCTGTAATGTGTGGGTCAGAAGTGGGAAATAGAACGTCTACAAGATAATAACAGCTTTTTATCGCTATGAAGGAAAATCTAAAGTAGAACTGGAGACATTTAGTCGTTTAGTCAATGTTGTCTAGTCGACCAATTATTTTGGGGTGGTTTTAAAGGATTTATTTAGCAGCAGAGGAAAAAGCATTGAAATTGCGGTGTGAATTGTGAGTTTAATTTGGCTTTGCAGGAATAAACGCACCATTTATAATTTAGTATTTTGGATTTGTAATAATGTAATCTGTAATCTGGTGGTCGTGTCAGAGCAAATTAAGCAATATTATGATTATTTGGTTGATAATTGTGATCATTTAAATCACAATATAATCCTAAAAATTAAAAACCACTCAAAAGAAGCAAAATGTTGTTTTAGTCACAACATTTTGTATAGTCTCTAAATATAAAGTACTTGTGTTATCTCAATTTCAAACTTGAGAAATTGTAATGTGTTTGATGAGATTTTGCGAATAATTGTTTATTTTTTCTCACAATAAATCGGAACGCTAAAATGTTACATAATATACAGTACAGTCGAATCATAGAAATACTCTTGAATTGGTCTTTGGTCGACGACATTCCTTGGACCCCCTGTCAAAGACCAATTCAAGCGTTCCGTGACAGTTATTAATCCTTATTTCTTGTCATCGTTGGTTAATCCGCTTCTCCATGTTTCATGTCAGAAAAAAATAATTTTAAAAAATTCACTTTTTGTGCAATACTTGCATCTCGTGACACTTAAAAGTACGGCTGCAACCAACAATTCTGTTTGGTAATCGATTACTCTTTCTATTAATTGATTAAATTGCGAAAGGCTCAGGAATATATGACATTTTGACCAGATTAGATGAGAACATCTTCAGTTTATTTACAGCACAATCCCTTTTTCATTCAAACCAGCTCATTTTACACTTTATGTTTGTCATTTTGGGTTAGTTACTGCTCTGTCTGAGGCACTAAACTTCTTTCAGCACGACACATTTTGGAATCCAGATAGCTACGATTAAAATACTAAATTCATTTAGATCCTTTCAACAAACGATTAGCTGCGATTAATCAATTAGCTTGTTAATCAGATATATTTTAGAACATTACTGAGTTACAACTGTATCTGAATGTGGTTAAGTGAATTCAGAATAAATATTTATGGCTCAGACACAAACTATTTAAATGTTGTTAATAATTAAGCAACTGAGAAACTCGACCCACTCGCCGACAGATACATGTTGTAGAGCTTTACCTCGATTAATATTCTTTGTCAGAAACGTAATTCATTATCCAAATCATTTTCCGTCACCACAATCAATATACAATTCTTCATTTTGCATATATATTTTGAATTCACCGTTCATGTCCTTTATTTAGTTTTTCATGTCCATGCTCAATTTTTCTAAATAAAACCCATCAGACCAATAACTGCAGTGAATATTAAGCGTTTTATTCATTCAAATTACAGTTTAAGTAACAAGTAAATTGGTAATGATTGATGGTAACGAATATTTCAGGCGCATTGTAAAGAGTTTTTTAGTTGTATAAATGGAAACAAAACAAAAACTCTTTAGATGTCAGTTAATCATTGTAAATATGCCGTTTACAATGATGAAAGGAGCAGGGTTTACAAGATTTATCTTCTTCCTGTTTTTGTTCATGCCAATAATGATAATGGATGTAATCATTACAGGTAGTTGGAACCGTTTTTGTAAAAATGGTGCAAACTAAATTAAATGGCATGAACAACAAAAATAAAACATTTTACATCCAGTCGCCTCCATTCAGAACATTCTAACATGTCTATTTATGGGTTTCAGCTTCCTGTTATGCAATATTTTGTGAACTGTTCTCTAAATCTAAAGATACATTTTGCTTTCATTTGCTAAAGTTTATTTATTTGAGACAGGGTAATGACAAATTTATATCGCAATTGTTTTTGGACATTTACTTGATATTCACATTTTGCGTATTATCATCAAAATAAATAAAAATGACTTTCGTCTAGCAAATCTACCAAACAGAGTATTTTTGAGCATGATACTTTATAACATAGTATATGTTTTAATAATAACCATATACTATATGTTATACATGAATCTCAACCAAGACATTTTAGCACTTTCCTGATGCCTTGTTAAAATAACCCGAGATAATGCAAAAATAATATTGAGATATTCATTTTTGTTTATCGGCCACCTAATTGCAACGGTCCTAATTTCTCACCATTCTGAATCCCATGAACAGAAAAACCCAGGCCTTTATAGAACCACCCTCCTCTACAGCCTGTGCCTCGCTGCATTGCTCGTCCACCTTACTCATGTCCATAACATCTGTCCCCTTGTCACCAGGGCTTTAAATAGCCTGTAGACTCATGGCCCACGCTGTGAGGTAAAAACTTGCACCAGAGCGCACCCAGGGCCCCCCCTCCCGGGCACAGAGTTCGGACAGTGCTGCCATAAACAAGCTTTGTTTAAGTGGACTGGAGCGCGCAAAGCCAGACACTAAACAGTCATTTACTTTCATTACAACAGCAGCAGGTCGACCCACTGAGCCCCATGCGGGCCAGTACGTTAATACAAGGCCTGTTCTTGTTTTTAATCTAATAAAACATTTAATTTATGATATCGATTGTGTGGCAAAAATAAACCTATACAAACATGTTGGGTAAAACACATTGTCAGAATGTTCAAAATGATGGAAGACTGGTGACTGGAGAAAAAAATAAAGTCCACCATGATGCATTTTCAATTTCTAAGATCCAGACACTAATGATCTTAAGTCTTTATAACTAAAAGAATAGTATTAGTTTTGACATTTCCATGGTTGAAATGCTAGTTTGTTCGCTTTTCTGTTACAAAAGGATGAAAAAACACAAAAACAACAATTTTCTACCCTCAAAAGGCGTATTTTTAATAATGCACGATATTGTGAGGTTGCTGGATAAAAATTTTAAATTAATGTGACGCCAACATTTCTGTGAGTATTTGTGCAGTAAAACCTAAAACTCTGGCTTTGGTATTCATCAAAATGTCACTCACATTTATCTGAGGCTTTAATTTTCCAATAACCAACTTCTGACATATTGTAGTAAATACCAGTTTCTCCATAGAAATCACATTACGATCCCCGTTGTTTTTGCCCCACATCCCGGGAATTAAGAATGAATTAGTCTTAAACTTTTAAGGGGTTAGATCTGGTAAACATTTTACATAAGGTTAGCCACATTAGCAGTGTTGATAAAACTCTCATTATCTACTGAACTTTTTTTTATTTATTTTTTTACAAACGTATAATTTGTGTATGCGTGAATTTAAGATGAAGTTAACAGTTTTATCATTTCAGAAACATCGAAAGAAAAATGTATATATTTTCTTAATCTGCCCCTATTTTTGCTAGCTCTTCCATCACGCCTTGTTGACAAACGTTAATCCCGCCTCCTTCCTCGTTGTCACACCGCTGATTGGTTGCCTCACACGTCCGTTAAGAAAAACGGCAATCCCATTGGTCTAGACAATGTCAATAACCACCAGAACATAGCGTACCTTCCTCTATGTAGTTTCACAGCAAAAACAGATGAAAAATAATGACCCAACGCGTACAAATAACACCAAACACACACAGTCGCGCTCGTCGTGAGATACACACGGAGCGTTTCTACCGTTTGCACACGCGCTGACACGCCTTTGAACCAGATAAATGACAAAAAAAAACCTGTCTTACCGTTGAGCTCTGCGTTGTTGTCTGTGGAAGAAGCGTTAGCCGCGTCGGACATGGCTGGAGCAGCACAGGGCGGGTTTCATACAAGAGTCAGTCAGTGGCGCTTTTCGGTGCACATTCAGCCGTGCACTATCACCACAGCAAGCGGGGAGACGGCGTGTGTTTGAGGGAAGAGAGCTCCGGGGGCAGAGGCTCTACTGTTCAGGCGGACTGATGTGTTGTGTGCGCGCTCCGTGGCTGTCGCCTTCCTGGAGCAGCGGGGTGACGTCACGACAGAGCAGAAGCCAGAGCTGCGTTATAAACCCACAGGCCGGAGGCGCCGCAGTCTCAGACCTGTCGGTTTTTATGAGACAACACTGCCGCCTGCTGCTGCTGTTTGGAGGATAATGTTTAATGTTACGACTTGTGTGTTTATCACTTTAAAATGTACAATGTTCATAGCAGCCAATAGTTTACTTGCATTCAAATATTACTCCATCCATCCTCTTCCGCGGCGCCGGGTCGCGGAGGCAGAGTCTGAGCAGATGCCCAGACGTTCCTCACCCAAGACGCTTCTTCCAGCTCTTCCAGGGGGATCATGAGGTGTTTCTCTGGCCAGTCACTCCACCTCGTCCTGGAACAGATGCCCGGTCCGCCTCAGCTGCCTCCGCTACACATGAAGGAGCAGTGGCTCTACAGCAAGTTCCTCACCCCATTTCTAACGTAAACTCCTTTCCACAGTTTGTATCTGTGATTTTCCCCTTTGTCATTGCCGAAAGTTCATGACCAAATTAAATGTTAGTCATACTTTTCTAGGTTTTAATCTTGTTAGTATGAAAAATAATCAACATTAAATTCTATATTTCTTCAATATAGGCCTAATATTTGTCATTAGTTAAAGAACATTTTTGGACAGCACAACATATCAAGAAAACTTTCGTCTACATATTGATTTTGTGCTACAAAAGCAGACAATATTAGCACCGTCTCGTGTAACTGTGTCCTGAAACCGATGAAACAGACGTCCCTGAAATAGCAGCGTGAAACTGCAGGTGTGGAACTGTTGCCTCCGGGTTGCAGTTTGACAAGAGTGGTCAGATTACATAATAACACCCAAGGATGTGCACCACGCTGCCCGACACACACTGTACACGTTGTAAACTGATTAAAGCACAGACACACACAGGTTATTTCTGTTTGGAAAAAGGCGACGTGCATGAGCTCACGTTCATGGCTTACGAAGGCATGTTACACACACACAGACACACACAGACACACACAGACACACACACAGACAGACAGACACACAACACACACACACACAGACAGACACACAACACACACACAAACAGACACACACACACACACACACACACACACACAGACAGACACACAACACACACACACAGACAGACACACAACACACACAGACACAGGCACACAACACACACAGACACAGGCACACACAGCTGGCACCAGACGTTGACGATGGGTTTGGACTTTTCCAGACTCCACATCAGCTGTTATGAAAACTGGAACTTCTTTTGGATCATTGAGTTTAGGTTACAACACTGCAGTGGAAGTTGACCCAGATACTTTCAGACCCAGATACTTTCAGACCCAGATACTTTCAGACCCAGATACTTTCAGACCCAGATACTTTCAGACAAATGAACTTATACCGTCGTCCAAAAGGCTAGACGTTTGAGAAAACCCATGCCAGAAAATAACGTCAGTATTCCCATTAATCCACGCAAGTTTTTGATTAAACCCCCTTTCACAATCCTGACGTACGCATAACGGTCCCGGGATGATAAAACAAACCTTCAAGTTTTGGAAGTATTCATGGGTTATAGGCAAGATTTTGAGGACTTTTCCAGGTAGTTATTTTGTTTTCAATTGTTTTTTCCTCCCAAGACAAGGAATGCCAGAGTTGTCATAGTTTGATGGAGGAAAATCAACTAAGAGGCAAATCATGACCATAAAACAATCATAAAAAGGACTGTACGACGATGTATGGGAACATGTTAAACTTCATATTAATATTAGTTCTTGGCTTGAATATAAATGGTCATTAGTTACTCTCATAACTGGAGCAACAATGGAAACAATGTACTGCCTCGTCTCTTTGGAGATGTTACAGCAATAAAAAAACTTATGTTAGTTAAGACTAGTTTAATGCCATGCTGTGGAACATTCCAGGCAATACTGTAACATCGCCATGGAGATAAGTCGTCTGAACCAACCTGTCTCATTTGATCTGACTTCAGCAGCCGAAATGCTACAGGTGCCACATTATTTCCCCGGAAAAAGGCGCAAATCAAACACAATTAAGCACTGCAAATGTAAAATATGAACTTTTGCATGAACGCAGCCACGATGTACATATTGTGGTTTCCCTCGTATCAAAACCCCCTCAAAAAGCGGAGGTTAGCGTGTCCCGCCGCCGAGAGTCAACCACACAGATGCAAAAAGTAGTTCCTTTATTATTATCATCTTCACCGTCATAGATTAAAACTGTACTCATACATCACGAGAGGCATCAACATCGCTCGAATCCTCCACCGTCTCCAAATACATCGTGGATTCCTCGAAAGCGGCGGCCGACACCGGAGTGCCGCCCGTGTATTGTACCGTCACGTACAGTCGCGGCGGCCAAGTCCTGCAGCAGCTCCAACATTTAGTGACCAGACGCCTCAAATAATGTGTTTTGTTTCAATTCTAATTCCAAAGTCAACAAAGATAACGACGTGTCCAGTGTCAAATCCAAGCTCTAGAAGACGAAACGACAAAAATAAAACAGCAAATTTTGTGTCGTAAAAACGGACGGAACCGATTTGGTAACGTTGGTTTATTATAAATACGACGTGATATTTATCTTAACTGCACCCGACTTGATCAACATAAATATTTATCGTTATGTTGTTTGTCGTTTTCTTGGACCTTTGGCGGCCGCTGAACCTGAGGCACAACGTCGAAATGGAGTGTGTTTGTGTGAGTGTTTACGAGGTCGCTTCGGTGCGTTTGACGAAAAACAGAAAGACGACGACAGTATGACGGATGAAATAATAAAAGTTCTACAAACAAAATATAGAAAAATAAACACTACGGTGGCACAGAGCGATGGGGTGACGACGACCACAGGGTTTGTTTTTTCCCCCCAGGTGTTTTACAAAAAGCGTTTCTCGTCGACGACGGAAGAAGACGGAAGAAAACGTGGCGAATGAAGAGAACGGAAATTGGCACGAAATCGTAAAGCGTCGCTGTGGGTTTTTCAAGTAGTTTTGTACGAGTGTTTAAGGTCGAGAAGCCAGTGAAAAGGGGGTCTTTATTTTGTCATAGGACGATGTTAGACGACGAGTCAAACGGTTATTCCGATTGTACATAGAGATGTTTAAATACATATTCAACCAAATAAAGTTCTTTTGGATAGAGAATATTTACGAATGTGTAATGTTGATGAAAATCTTCTTTTATTGACATTTGATTTAATAATGTCTCTGCCTTTGTAATTAAATGGTCTTTTTGCTTGTGTTTTACAGTCTGTACAAACCAGATTATCACAATGCGACAACAATTCTTTTTTTTTTGTTGGCTCCAACCATATTCACATCTATTGGCTAAAAGTTTTGGTAAACAAGGACTAGATCCATGCATTCTTCCTTGTTTGGAGACTACACAGCATGCTCCGGTCAAGCGCTGCACGATTTGGGAAAAAAATATACAAATATACTGCAATGTTTCCGACCAGTATTACGATTTATATTTTAATACGATTCTGTTCAAAGATCTCATTCTAAACACGTTCAGGAGAATTGAACGAAGATTAAAATAAGTCTATGAACCGTCTAAATTACCGGGTATTAGTGTTTGAACGCAGTATAAAACAGGATATTTTGCCGTTTCTGGAGGATATTACGGTACTTGCAGGCTTTGCGATTTGCGTCAATTAAAATGGCAATTTCGATTTGATTTGGATAAACTGTGCAACCCCGCGCTGGTGTCAATATTTCAGTGTCACTTGTGTTCCATCACCATACAAAGCAGAAAAAAGTGTCTCTAAATAAACGCATGTCAATACTGCATTAATATAAATCGCTTTAGTGGTTTTCAGTGCTTTTTATTTGCCTTTCGCTCAACGTCGATGCTCCTGTTCACAATGCACCCACAAACTCTAAGAATCTATATTTAGTCGATTAACCTGTCGATCGTGTCGTGTTTTAATAGTCGATGAATTACTTTGGAGGGATTTTAAAGGAAAACGCATGGTGAGATCTCTTGAGGTTTGGGAGTGAACATCGAGTTTAATCTGCATTTTTTACTGACAAATACACGGTTTACTAGTAGTTTTCTGTATTAATAATGGTAATTTTGTGATCTTCTGTAGTCTTGTGGTCTTGCCAGAGCACTTGGGGTCAGATATTTGGTCGAATTGTAGAGATAATTTAGTTGCTTTGTCAATTCATCGGTCGATTCTGTGAGATTTTTTATTAGTCGACCAGTTATTTTATTGATAATATGAGGATTTATAAGGACCACAGCAGAAAGGAGAAGTCATGGACAGAGTTAACTGGAGTTTTGAGAGCAGAGCCTCAGTTTTTTACAATTAAATTAGCTGTTTATTAGTACTTTTCAGCATAAACAGTTGTCGTTTTTCATTACTTCTTGTCCATTCTTTATAGTTCTGCCCAACGTTGCCAGTGCCACACCTCTTTTAGTCGACCAACTGACACAGACGACCAAGAACTCCTTTACTCTTCTACCGCCCTCAATTACTTGGACTACTACGCACGACACTACTTGAAAAACCCCGCAGTAGCACTTTAAAGCATGAAGGCGGGTATGTCCCTCTGCTGTCGAGTGAAAGGGGGAAATAGCGAGGCCTCCTCTGTCCGGACGCACACGGGTCAAAGTGGCAAAGTCTGATCGGCGCCAGCAACGGACAACTGCCGCGTCGAGAGCCTGCGTCAATTTTCTTTTTCTTTTTTTTTCCCCACAGAGAGAGAGCGAGCGAGCCGGGCGTGACCACAATAACCTCACCTCAGCCGCGCCTAGAAAAGGGGCCGGTCGTAACTCGCCCGTACGCCGTTAAACCACCTTGTCCTGGAATATGTAGAGGTTGTTGGTGGTGGCCACGGCGATGATGTTGTCTTGCGGGTGCCAGGCGGTGTGGAGGATCTTCTTGTTGAAGTCCAAACTGTCCACGCTGATTTCGTCCTTCTTCCGCTTGCCGCCCGCGCACACTTTGCGGGGCTTGAGCACCTGCAGCGGCTTGCTGTTCTCGCGCGACGCCTCCAGGGTCACGTCCCGCCGGTGGCCGCGCTCGAACATGCGGAAGAAGTTGTTGTAGGAGCCGGTCATCACCACGCTGAGGGGCAGAGCGGGGAAGTGTCAGTGTTCACAGAGGGAGCATGCGTCCAGCTTCATTTAATTCGTTTTGTCTTTTCAACATAAGAAAATTATGTGTTCCTCAAAGACTAGTGATACTTTTAAGGACGGATATAATACTTTTTTGGCATTGTTCCCTTCTCATAAACACACCTGGAGTAGTATTTAGCTTAATTTACACTCGTTAGATGAATTCTGGTTAGAAAGTCCTCTCCCTCCAAACGTCAACACTTTGTTCTGAATCTCCTTGATAACTGACGTTTTCTTGATTTGTTACCTAGAATCTTTTCTGTTTAAGTTTCTTAAATAATTGCGAGACTATCTGAATTACTGCAGTCTAATCACAATCGGTATGTTCATCAATGTTCATCTTAAACCGTGTAATCCCTCTGCAGCCAGTAGATGGCGTCAAATCTCAGTGCCTCTGACAGGTCGGACTCCTCATTGAACTAAAACAGTTATGCATCTATTTTGAATATTGCTAAAATAATAAAATTGTTATCACTGTATAGCATTTTTTGTAAAGTTTGTAATTGACATCACATAAGGAAGTTACCCAAACACTGGGCAAAAACTCATCTATCGTCACATTTTTTTTTCATTTAGCAAAATAAAAATAGATTGTTTTGTTGAAATAATATTTAGAAGGTCAAAAAAGTTGTTTCTTTATGCAAATTATGCGTAAACTTTGACAGGAATGAGTGTCCCTACAACTTGTTCTCAATGTTCTCTCCACAAATACCTAATCAATTGGTGTAAACATATCATTTATATGTGCGAGACTTATAGCGAGACTTAAAGCAAGGCGATATTTACAGCTGCTCCTATGAAACTGAGTTTTACAACATTTCAAAGACTTTACATGCGTCATTTACACAAGTATGCGTCATTTAATGTAGTCTATACTTATCTAAAATGTTCCGTATTAGTTCAAATTAGAACATATAGGCTTATAAAACTCGATACATAATGACATTACTTAGGAATCGATAAAGGAAATCGACAATGCCATTTATTCTTCCATGTATTCTTCTCCTTTGAAGTGCCGAGTGTTGATTCCCAGCCTGTTCTGCACGTTTGCCCGGGTTTGCATGTGTTTAAATTCCACTCATACTGTGGGGCGCGCGCCGGTTGCGAGAGCGTGTCCTCACCTGTCGTTTCCGTTCCAGCAGCACTCGAACTTGTCGAAGATGCAGTCGTTCTCGTAGAGCGAGCACAGCTTGCTCCTCAGATACTCGTGGACCTGAAGAACACGACAAGAGTTCTTACAGCTGCACTTGGACCTGAACAAGCTGCACGTCCAACAAAACTATCTAATAAGATGCAAAGGGGCAGTCTAGAGGAGATTGTCTATAACTACAGGTAGAGGTGGGCAATATATGTACATTTAGATCATATCGTGACAGTTGTTTGAGATGGGCAACGTTTTTAAACTGCAACGAATACATTTTTACAATACAAGACAGATTTTAACACATTTTTGTTGGACTGATTATCGTTATCAGGTCGATAAGTTACATGAAAAAAAAATCTATTGTGAAAGATGATTTAGAGCTTTGAGATTGCCTTTTCTTTTTTCATTTGCTCCAAAGCTTTCAGATCTCGTAGGTTTTTGGCTTCAATTGAAATGGAAAGTCAGAAATGACCGAAGTGAACAAATGTGACAAGAAAACCAGTGGATCAGGTCAAAATTGTAAATTAAAGTTGTTTGTAATGGGGGAAACAAACAATTACTTTAGTATTCGACTAATGCAATTCAATTTTTGATTAGGCCGCAGTTATTTCATTACTTGGTTTACGGATTTTTAAATGAAATATATTGTACAGGAGGGCGAAATATTATATTTTTTCTTCCGGGTTTCCCAAAAACGCACCAGGGGGAGGAGGGGAGGGGAGACGCGGCGCGCAGGAGCGTGTAACAGTAGATTTAGCGTGTTTTACATTGGTAGAACTGACGCGTCTAAGTGTGCAGTCTTAGTCACGGCAAAACGTAAACGGTAAACGGGTTTAAAATGTGTATTTGCTATATAAAGGCGCGCAGCAGACAGGGAAACGGGCGCGCGCGTCTTCACATGTTCTCCCGGGGCCGTGTGCAGGTGACGGAGCTGCTCCGTCAAAACAATGCTTTCCAAAATAAAGGACTCCCGCAGGAATTTGGCGTACAATTGCTTCACGCGCTTTTATCTTTTGACTTAATACCGCTTTTTATATTTAATTTAATGCTATTTTGCGTTGTCGGTGGTACTTTATACAAAAAAATTGGATAATAATTTATTTATATTGTAGAAATCAATAATCTAAGTGCGGCGGATCCGTAACCCAAGTAATAAAATAACTGCAATTATTTCTAATGTACATTGAGATGTTTTAATTTTTAGGCCGTGGCTGGAGAGCCGCGGCGCGGTCAAATGGCTGCGCAGTTTCAGGGACCGCGGCATTTCCCTTATAGCCCGTTATAGCCTCATGGCTAACCCTAACCCTAACCTTAACCTTAACCCTAACCTTAACCTTAACCCTAACCTTAACCCTAACCTTAACCTTAACCTTAAGCCGGTGCAGTCTAAAACGGCACTAAAACGCGGTCAAATAGCGGCAGTTTCAGGAGCCGCGTCGTGCGGCCGGCACAAAAATAACGCGCCGCGGCTCTGCAGACACTCCCTAATTTTTAACCAAATAAAGATTAAAATATGATGGAAGACTTCTAGATGGAGAATATCTACAAAATAAAGAACATTACTGATTCAAATCTCAAACGGATGTAATAATTCCACCGTCTTTTTTATAAAAAAGGTCTTTACGTCAGAGTTTTAGAGTCCAGAGAACTATAACAATTATTAAAATACCATCAATTATATGACTAGTATAACAATATTCGACTTTGTTCGGCCAGATTTAAAACCGGTTTCATAAAAGATGCCGTGATTAAGCAACAAAATCTCCGTGGGCAACACCCAAATGAGGAGAAACGAGTTAACGACTCATCACGCCCCGCATTCTCTGGATTCAAACTAAATTACGCGATGCACCCATGACCTGCTTCACTGGGCGTGGCGGGGCGCGCTCCTACTGATCACCTGGTAGGTCTCCACGGGCCGGCTCTCCATGTTCAGGTCCCAGATCTTGACCGACAGGTAGTCCCGGGTCATCATGTAGCGGCCGTTGTGGCTGAACTTCACGTCAGAGATGGAGGAGATGATCTCGGAGAAGAAGGAGCGGTTACTGGGGTCTTCGGGTTCCTCAAACACTGCGAGACAACGGAACAGTTGGATTAGGGCTGCAACGGTCAAACTGAGCATGACCAGTCGACTTTAAACAAATGATCATAGTTGTATTTCGATAATCGTGATGTTATCTGGACTGGACAGACTAAAGCGCACACAAAAAGACCTTCATTCATAATACACTTCAAATATTCTCTAGAAGCTGCAACTAGGAATGTCAAAATGAGCAGGTTAACCAAGAATCGTGATTATTTACCGTAGGTCAAGAACCAAAAAATAATTATAATCGGGACAATTTTAGAAGCAAAAGTGAGTATTTTTGTTCAATTTATAGCCCCAAAAAATAGATCAAAATAACTTTATCTGCAGTAAACAGTAACATTTTATATTGTCTCTATTATCTCTAGCTGCAACTAACGATTATTTTGCCAATTGATTAATGTAGCCATTATTCTTTTGATTGATAAATTAGTTCTTTAGTTTCATCTGGGTCAAATTGTATAACAAAACACAATATTTTAAAATCTAAAGTGATGCCAGTTGACGACATCACGATGGAGTTTATTTACAGACAAAATAGTAATTGTACTCGTTTTTAATGTAATAATTGCTTGGTCTGAGTCATAAAACCTCTTTTCTGAGCACAGTGCATGTTATAGTCTGTGCATAGACCAAATAATGATTATTCAGTTTCTAAATTGGCTGAAAATTAGCTTGATAATCAATGAGTCGCCATTTACCAATTTACCGATGTTTGTCACCATGTTTCAACCTTTATTTTGTTCATAATGTATTCAAAAAGTCTAAATGTATAATAAAGTTTGATGTTCACACAAACAGAATCTTACGTTTGGTGTGTTTGTCGCAGAGCGCTGAGGCCCTCATGTCGCACATGCGGATGGTGCCTTTGCTGCTGCTGTAAACAAACATGTTGCACTGATGAGGGTGGAACTCCGCGGCCGTGATCACCTCCGTCAACTCCTCCATGTTGGCCGGCTTTATGTCCACGATGTCTGAGGAGCAACGAGTTAAGGCCACAAACAGGACTGACAGCCAGACATTACATTATCTAGTGAAGAAGAGTATAACTAGTGGCAGAGTTGTGATTTCACTCTAATTGTACACTTTAGATACAATATATTCAAAATGCAACGGCTGAAAGGAATATCTACCTGAACATGACAGTACAGAAGGCAACAAGGCCCACCGAGCTGTGCCTCTACTGTAACTAAACCGGCCCAAAACAGAGCAGGCGAAGTACCACTACTGCTGCTGCTAGTAGTAGTAGTGCTGCTGCTAGTAGTAGTAGTAGTAGTAGTGCTGCTAGTAGTAGTAGTAGTAGTAGTAGTGCTGCTAGTAGTAGTAGTAGTAGTAGTAGTGCTGCTAGTAGTAGTAGTAGTAGTAGTAGTGCTGCTAGTAGTAGTAGTAGTAGTAGTAGTAGTAGTGCTGCTAGTAGTAGTAGTAGTAGTAGTAGTGCTGCTAGTAGTAGTAGTAGTGCTGCTAGTAGTAGTAGTAGTAGTAGTGCTGCTAGTAGTAGTAGTAGTAGTAGTAGTAGTAGTGCTGCTAGTAGTAGTAGTAGTAGTAGTAGTAGTAGTGCTGCTAGTAGTAGTAGTAGTAGTAGTAGTGCTGCTAGTAGTAGTAGTAGTAGTAGTAGTGCTGCTAGTAGTAGTAGTAGTAGTAGTAGTAGTAGTAGTAGTGCTGCTAGTAGTAGTAGTAGTAGTAGTAGTAGTAGTAGTAGTAGTAGTAGTAGTGCTGCTAGTAGTAGTAGTAGTAGTAGTAGTAGTAGTAGTAGTAGTGCTGCTAGTAGTAGTAGTAGTAGTAGTAGTGCTGCTAGTAGTAGTAGTAGTAGTAGTAGTAGTGCTGCTAGTAGTAGTAGTAGTAGTAGTAGTAGTAGTAGTAGTGCTGCTAGTAGTAGTAGTAGTAGTAGTAGTAGTAGTAGTAGTAGTAGTAGTAGTAGTAGTAGTAGTAGTAGTAGTACTGCTGCTGCTAGTAGTAGTAGTAGTACTGCTGCTGCTAGTAGTAGTAGTAGTAGTAGTAGTACTGCTGCTGCTAGTAGTAGTAGTAGTAGTAGTAGTAGTAGTACTGCTGCTGCTAGTAGTAGTAGTAGTAGTAGTACTGCTGCTGCTAGTAGTAGTAGTAGTAGTAGTAGTAGTAGTAGTAGTAGTAGTAGTAGTACTGCTGCTGCTAGTAGTAGTAGTAGTAGTAGTAGTAGTAGTAGTAGTAGTAGTAGTAGTAGTAGTAGTAGTAGTAGTAGTAGTAGTAGTAGTAGTAGTAGTAGTAGTAGTAGTAGTAGTAGTAGTAGTAGTAGTAGTAGTAGTAGTAGTGCTGCTGCTGCTAGTAGTAGTAGTAGTAGTAGTGCTGCTGCTGCTAGTAGTAGTAGTAGTAGTAGTAGTGCTGCTGCTGCTAGTAGTAGTAGTAGTAGTAGTGCTGCTGCTGCTAGTAGTAGTAGTAGTAGTAGTGCTGCTGCTGCTAGTAGTAGTAGCAGTAGTAGTGCTGCTGCTGCTAGTAGTAGTAGTAGTGCTGCTGCTGCTAGTAGTAGTAGTAGTAGTGCTGCTGCTGCTAGTAGTAGTAGTAGTGCTGCTGCTGCTAGTAGTAGTAGTAGTAGTAGTGGTGCTGCTGCTAGTAGTAGTAGTAGTAGTAGTAGTAGTAGTAGTGCTGCTGCTGCTGCTAGTAGTAGTAGTAGTAGTAGTAGTAGTAGTAGTAGTAGTGCTGCTGCTGCTGCTGCTAGTAGTAGTAGTAGTAGTAGTAGTAGTAGTAGTGCTGCTGCTGCTGCTAGTAGTAGTAGTAGTAGTAGTAGTAGTGCTGCTGCTGCTGCTGCTGCTGCTAGTAGTAGTAGTAGTAGTAGTAGTAGTAGTGCTGCTGCTAGTAGTAGTAGTAGTAGTAGTAGTAGTGCTGCTGCTAGTAGTAGTAGTAGTAGTAGTAGTAGTAGTAGTAGTGCTGCTGCTGCTGCTAGTAGTAGTAGTAGTAGTAGT